>NC_052149.1:217096363-217426584 GCF_902713615.1 Scyliorhinus canicula | reverse complement strand
GGCACTGGCTCTCTTTCCCCCTCCCGGGCCCCCACTCTGCTTGCTCTTAGTTCCCCTCCCCGGCACTGGCTCTCTTTCCCCCTCCCCGGCACTCGCTCTCTTTCCTCCCTCCCCGGCACTGTCCCACCCTCCCCGGCCACTTGCCTCATCACCCCTCCCCGGGCACCACTCGCCTCTCTTCCCCCCTCCCCTGGCACTTGCTCTCATCTCCCTCCCCGGCACTCGCCCTCACCCCCCCCTCCCCGCCACCCCCCCCCCCCCCCCCCCCCCCACCCCCTCCCCGGCACTCCCTCTCTTTCCTCCCTCCCCGGCACTGTCCCACCTCCCGGCACTTGCTCTCACCCCCTCCCCGGCACTCGCCCTCACCCCCCCTCTCCGGCACTTGCTCTCACTCCCCCCCCCCCCCCCCCCCCCCCCCCTCCGGCACTCGCTCTCACCCCCCTCCCCGGTACTGTCCCCCCTCCCCGGCACTGTCCCCCTCTCACTCTCACCCCATAGCCCCCCCCCCCCCCCCCCCACCACCACAGCCCCTCCAGCCCCCTGTTTAAGAAGGGAGTGTGACAGAAGATGGGAAATTATAGGCCAGTTAGCCTGACTTCGGTCATTGGTAAGATTATAGAGTCCATTATTAAAAATGAGATTGAGGTGTACTTGGACGTTCATGATAAAACAGGACTGAGTCAGCATGGCTTCGTCAAGGGGAGGTCGTGTCTGACAAATCTGTTAGAGTTCTTTGAGGAGGTAACAAGGAATTTGACAAAGGAGAACCAGTGGGCGTGATTTATTTAAATTTCAAGAAGGCCTTTCATAAGGTGCTGCATAGGAGATTATTAAATAAGTTAAGAGCCCATGGTGTTAATGGTGTGATCCTGGCATGGATAGAGGACTGGCTGACTGGTAGAAGGCAGAGCGTGGGGATAAAGGGGTCTTTTTCAAGATGGTAGCCAGTGACCAGTGGTGTATCCCAGGGGTCTGTGCTGGGACCACAACTTTTCACAATATACATAAATGATCTGGAAGAAGGATCTGAAGTCACTGTTGCTGTTACTGTTACTGTTACAGATGATACAAAGATATGTAAAGGGAGAGATAGTATTGAGGAAACAGGGGGACTGCAAAAGGACTTGGACAGGCTAGGAGAGTGGGCAAAGAAGTGGCAGATGGAATATAATGTGGAAAAATGTGAGGTTATGCACTTTGGAAGGAGGAATGGAGGCATAAACTATTTTCTAAATGGGGAAATGCTCGGGAAATCAGAAGCACAAAGGGACTGAATGCAGATAATATCATGTCTGCAGTGGTTAAATTTATTTCCTGCTCATTCCTCAACTCTTGTGAGGGTCCTAATTTTTTTTTTTTTTGCTGAAGTATTGCTTTATGTGCACCAGTCACTTTCTGATGTCGACCTAAAATAGATCCTTTCCTTTTGTGTGAGCCACAGCAATGAGTTTTGCTGGACCATTGATTTGAAGGGTTGAGGGGGGAGGGTTCATAGGTAATCCTGAGATCACCTGACATTCATACTTCCCGGAGGAATGAAAAGGAATTAAATGAAAAAAATTGCATTTATAGCACGGTTTTCATGACCATTGGGCTCCGCAAAGCACTTTATAGCCAATGAAGTGCCGTCACTGATGTCCTGTCGGAAACGCAGCAGCCAATGAGCACAGAAATCTTCCATAAACAGCAATGAGAAAATGACCACATAATCTGCTTATGTGTTGTTGATTGAGGGATAAATATTAATCATGACACCCCGAGGTAACCCCCTTGGGCGTCTTCAAAAATGTATCATGGGATCATTTGGGGCACCTAAAAGGGAAGGCTTGGCCTCAGTTTCGTGTTTTATCTGTGTTGTATTTCTTTGTTGCCGCAAAGAGAAAAGGTATGGACATGCCCACACTCTGGATTCTTGTAAAGCATGATGAGAGCTTTATTAATACGATCAAGATGGCTGATCTGCTCTCCCCATGTCTGCGTGGGTTTCACCCCCATAACTAAAGATGTGCAGTTTAGGTGTGGTTTGGCCATGCTAAATTGCACCTTAATGGGAAAATAAATAATAATTGGGTACTCTAAAAAATTTTTTTAAAGATGGTGATCTGCCCAAAGTTGACGCAAGCACTATGCTGACATCACTACACATCAGGGGCGGGATTCAGTGATCCTGAGGCCAAGTGTTGACGCCTTCGGAACATAGCTTCAGGATCAGCAATTCTGGCCCCTACAGGGGGCAAACACGGCACTGGAGCAGTTCACGCTGCTCCAGCTGCTGATCCCAGCTGATCACTGCCGCATGCGCAGTGGCACAGTCACCAATGCTCCAGCATCGACTCAACATGGCGCAGGACTACAGGGGCTGGCACCGAAGAAAGGAAGCCGCCAGCCAGAGAGGCCGGCCCGCCGATCGGTGGCCCGCTCCCGAGGTCGGACCCACCCTCCCCCCCCACAGGCCGCCCCCTGATCCTTCCATGCCTAGTTTCCGCCGGCTGGGAGGTGTGGACGGCGCTGGTGGGACTCGCCGTTTTTACGACAGCTGCTCTGCCCATCCCAGGCCGAGAATCGGCGGGCCGGCAGCGTAGAGCGGCCCCCGAACGCCGCCACGCCAACCACGCGCTAATGGCGGCGATTCTCCGCTCTGTGGAGAATCGCATGCCGGCGTCAGGGCAGTGTGGCACAATTCGCGTCAGTCACGGGGATTCTCCAGCCCAGCCCTGGGCTGAGAGAATCCCGCTCCACGTGTAGCATAACCAGCAAGAATGTATTTACAGATACATAATGGGCTGGATTCTACTTTTCTGAGGCAAAGTGACAACGCCAACGGAGGATCCGTGGTGTTTCACAACAGGAAGATCGGCTCAAAATCCTCACTGATTCTGCGTGAAACACACAAAAAATGGTTGGAGAATCGCCGGGGACCGTGCTGCACATGTGCAGTGTTGACAGGCTGCAGGCGCGCATACGCCTACACCCCCTATATACACACTGATTGCACTGGGAAAGATGATGCCACCTGTGCTGGACCATGTACCCGCCCACTCCACCCCACAGCCCACCTGCTGGTCACCCCCCAACAATCCCCCCAGCCCTGGCAGAAGCCCCCAGCCAGCGGCCAAGTGTGGCGGAATTGGTCACCGTCTACTCGTCTTCTCTCTCCCAGTGACAGGCACGCCAGGCACCCGACGGCTGGGACCACATGTGGCCTGTGCCATCAGGAATTCTGCCCATCGGAGGCGGAGCATCGTGAGAGCGCCAACTACGCACACAGCAACGGGTTTGCGACTGAGCGCAGCGCACGCCCTGATGATGCTGATTTGGAGGGGGTGGAGCATTGCGGCCCAGCATCAAACCAGTGGATGTCCTGATTCCACCGTCGGGAGCCACTCTGCCCGATAGTGGCTATTTCCGATTTTGGCTTCGGACTACAGAGAATCCCACCCAACTGATATCTTGATATGTTATTTCCATACATATATATAATTCAATAAGACCAGTCTCTAGTGGACATTCATTCCTTTTTGGTAGAATTCAGAATTCTTAAACTCTGCCACTTGTGACCTCAGAAGTGTCCTCACTCCTTTCAGTAGATGGCACTTCTTGAGCAGTTATTTCAGTATCTGTCACTATATTTTATTTTATTTTTAAATTTAGAGTACCCAATTAATTTTTTCCAATTGAGGGGCAATTTAGCAAGGCCAATCCACCTAGCTTGCACATTTTTGGATTGTGGGGGCGAAACCCACGCAAACACTGGGGAGAATATGCAAACTCCACACGGACAGTGACCCAGAGCCAGGATCAAACCTGGGACCTCGGCGCCATGAGGTCGCAGTGCTAACCCACTGCGCCACCGTGCTGCCCGTGCTAATTTGCAACTTCATTTTGGATTATAATGAACCAACAGCTCTGACTTCAGTAAAGCTTCTTTCACTTCACTGCAGGTATTCTCATATTCTTCTTACTTAGTTCCATGCCTGTTTGACACTTATAGTAACATGTGTAAAGGCTTCAATTCTGTCGCTAGATTTGGCACAAATTTACCATAAAATGGATCAATTTTAAAGACGACTTTAATTGTGTCACATTTTGAGGGTGTGGTGCTAAGATTATTTTGATTCTTTGTGTAACTATCTTTATGAATAATATGACTAAGGTAATTTTTGAATGACTTGAACAAGTCATACTTTTCCTTTTTAACTCCAAGGTTGTGGCTCTGTAACCACTTCAGGGTAGTTTCCAAATTCATCAAGTGTTCATGTTCACTCGAACCGGTGATGAGTATGTACTCCATTTAGTCCATTGATAATTTGATCCATGAAGCTTCGAAAAATAGCAAGTGCAGATGTAATTCCAAAAGAAAGCCTTCTGTAATGAAACAGATCTTTCAACACTCTATGGGGAGTAGTGATTTTGGTTTGGCAGCCACATTCATCTGCAGAAATGCTTGTGAAAGATCAATTTTACCAAATTTTCAATAAAACATGTTTTCATTCAATGGCAGTGGACAATGATCTGTGCAGAAAACTGGGTTATTAGAATTTTTAAAATCTCCACAAATTCTCACTGAGCCATCCTGCTTTAATAGAGGAATGATTGGTGTCACCCATTCACTTGCAGCAATAAATTCAGTGACTCCTGCCCTTACTAGGTTTGCTGGTGTATAGTACAATTATATCTTTGAGACATTTTGGTGTGCTGCCTGGTTTCACTTTTAGGTGCAATTCAAATTCAGTTATTGAGCCTAGTGAAACTCCGAACACCTTCTCTTAGTTCTTCAGAAGTTGTTGCAAGCTGCTCTTTCAATCCACTAATTGATTGACTGTTTCCCAGTTAAGCCTAACCTTAGCCAACCGTGCTCTGCCAAATAAAACAGACAATGTGAAGAGGTAACTCCATTTGTTTCTCTATTCACCACAATACATCCTTTCAATGCAACCTCTTCAGTGCATGTTCTTAGTATCACATTTGATGGTTTTAAGGACAGTTGTCTCAGCTTTTGATAAATTGTCTCAGGTATTAGCGATACTGCTGCGCCCATAGTCACTTCCATTTTAATTTCATGACCTTCAAATTTTGGAAATGTCCAAAAACATTGTTGATCTCTCTGCATTGACAAAACACCTAGCTTTAGCTCTTGCTGTAGCTCGGTTCAACTGCTTTTTGAGTGATCTTGAGCTCCATACACTAATTTGTAGACACACCTAGATTGTTTCCTTCTATTGGTCTTCTTGAAATTTCATGGAGCAGCACGGCGGCGCAGTGGTTAGCACTGCTGTCTCACGCCGCCAAGGTCCCAAGTTCGATCCTGGCTCTGGATCACGGTTTGTATGGAATTTGCACATTTTCCTCGTGTCTGCGTGGGTTTCTCCCCCACAGCCCAAAGATGTGCAGGGTAGGTGGATTGTCCACGCTAAATTGCCCCTTAATTGGAAAAAATTCAATTGGGTACTGTAAATTGAAAAGAAAAAATAAATACATTTCATGGCGTCGAAAAGGTTTTCTGAGCTGACCACTCCTTGGCAATATGGCCCTTCTTACCACAGTTCTTGCTTGTATTTGATTTACTCCAGCGTTTCCCCGCTAAGTGTCCAACCTTTGTACAACGGTGGCATGGTTGCACCTTTGCTGCTTTGTCCCTTGAGGTATCCATTTTTTGGTATAGAGATGCCCACACTCTAGATTCTTGGAAAACACAATGAGAAGTTTATTAAGGGTGCTACTCAGTGCAACCAAGATGGTGATCTGCTTAAAGCCTGCGCCAGCTCTGGTTGGACGCCACCACACATCACGTGATGCAGAATCAGCAAGTATCTATTCCCAGATACATAACCGGGAAGACAGAACCTTCAACAATGCAGCCCTCCTTCAGTGCTGGACTGGATTGTATTCATTACTGTATTGTACTGCAGGGTCAGCCTTGATTTCAATGCTTGAAGGTGAAAACTCTGGCCATTCTTTCCCCAATTCAGGAATGTAAAGGCTAAATATGTAAAGGTCTGCAGTTGATTTGAACAAAATTGAAATAAATCTGCGTTTTCTGAGCACAAATATTTGTATAATAATCCCACTAGATGGTGCTGTGCTACTATAACGCAGCGTTATGGAACAATGCACTGTTACTATTTCCCCAGCTGAGATTAGCCAGTTCAACCGACTGAGAATGGAACATGGGGTCTTTCTAATTAGGGTGGCCCAGCTAATGAATCAGGTCTTTTCAAAAATATTGCTGCACAGAATTGTTATTAACATTTCTCTGTCCTTATTTTTGAATGTTTAAACAATGAATGCTGATAACGTGATTAGTTGAAATAGCTCAGAAGTGTTGAATTAATACCAGATGCGGTGGTCATGAATGGAGAGTGGAGCTTTTGTGATTATACTTTCTAATAGTGCATAATAATTGAGCTTTCCTGGGCTTGCAGGCCAAGTGTGTCAAAAGTGTTTTTAGATTTATTAATTCCAGCTCTTTGATCTATACAATTAGAGATATAAAAAAAAGCTCCAAATTAATGTTTCTATCAGCTTAGACTTGAAAACAATGTGCAGGTGTGTAAACAATAATCACAAGAGTGTTTCAAAACTTAAGCAAAGGACAGTCTCTTTTGTTCAATTTTTATCCTTGTTTCCTCTGATATGTAAATACATTGGGGCGATTCCTCAGCATTTCCAGCCCTCATTCAGAGGGGTTAAATCTGTCTTTGCCTCACAAATGTTTAACTGAATATTGTTTGGGAGACAAAAGGTGCAGCAGACCTCAGTGATAAGTTATCTTGAAGATTTCATTGATGAATACATCTTGGGCTGGATTGTCCCAAAATGGGGCCATGTCCCCATACCGGTGTAAAAACGCTGGTGTTACACTCCCCAGTTTCCTGCAAAAAATAAAAATTGATTCACTTACGTTCTGGGGGCTAGCAAGGACCCAGGGAGCTTCACGCTGCTTTGGCTGCAGATACGGGCCCCTGCACTTCCGGTTCCGCGTCCATGCATGTGCACGCCGACAGCCTCCAGCGGCCATGCCGAGCGCCATTGCGGACTCAGACCACGACCAACACCAACAAACTAGGCCCCACCTATCCCCGCAATCAGCCGCGCGCCTGAGGATCCTTCCGGCCCAATCGCTGCCCCAACCACCCATAAAGCCCCCCTGGAGCTCGAACCCCCCATCAGGGCGGCCGCGGACTGAGTCCACAGCCGCCACACAAGAGTTCCGACCAGCCATACCATATTAGTTCCACACTGTCAGGAATTCGGCCGGCAGGAGCGGAGTATCGCTGGGAGGGCCTCTGGCAATGGCCCCCCAGCTGCGCTGCGTAATTTGCGGGCGCGTGGATATTTGGCGCCGAAGCGGCGCCGGAGAACTTTGATGCTCCGCCCTATGCCAAACGTGATTTCGGTGCCTGCAGCAAGCATTGCTAGGGAAGATACAGCATGCCTTGACAAAGAATCAAGCCCCCTCCCTCTGCTCCAACCCAATATTTGACACTGTTGTTCCTGGCTTCCTGGGTTCAATCCCTACGTTGTTCACATTAAGCGAGACAAATCCAACCCAGCTAATCACTGTCCTATCAGCCTACTACCATTCATCAGCACTATGATGGATGGAGTTGTCAACTGTACAATCAAGTGATGGTTGGTCACTTGCTCACCAATTTCATAGAATTTACAGTGCAGAAGGAGGCCATTTGGCCCATCGAGTCTGCACCGGCTCTTGGAAAGAGTACCCTAACCAAGCCCACACTTCCACCCTATCCCCATAACCCAGTAACCCCACCCAACACTAAGGGCAATTTAGCATGGTCAGTCCACCGAACCTGCACATCTTTGGACTGTGGGAGGAAACCGGAGCACCCGAAGGAAACCCACGCACACACGGGGAGAACGTGCAGACTCCGCACAAACAGTGACCCAAGCCGGGCATCGAACCTGGAACTCTGGAGTTGTGAAGCAATTGTGCTAACCACTATGCAACCATGCTGTATGAGTTTACCAAGAGCACGCAACTGCACATTCTATGATCTGTGAACTTTCCAACTCATTACAAGCATGGGCACAAGGCCTGAATCCCAGACGGAACACGAGAGTAACTGCTCTTAACCTCCATGTGCATTCAATCTTGGAGAATTAGTAAAAATTAAGATTATTGGTATTGGTGGAGCTGCAGTCATGTCTAACACAAAGGAAAAGCGTTAAGTTAGTATGAGGATACCATTTTAACCCTCGGGCTTCTCTTTAGGAGTGCCCCAGGAGAGCATCCTGAGTTCAATGATTTCAGTCCTTCATAAATGACCTCTATTCCACCAGAAGGTCAGAAATGGGGCTCTGTGCTGATGATTGCATCGTGTTCAGTTCCGTGTGCAGTCGTTCAGATAAGATGAATTCCTTCCCATATGCAATAAGATCTAGACAACATCTAGACTTTGGTTAGTAATAGGCAAGTAACATTTATGCCATACAAGTATCAGTTTATACGAATCTCCATCAAAGTGAGCCTAACCACCTCCCCGTAACATTTAATGACAATTACCATTGCCAAATCCCCAGGATCAAACATAGAAATGGTGTGGATACTGGAGCAGGTCAGATGCTCAGTATTCTGCGGTGGGTAGTATATTTTCCATCTCCCCAAAGTAGTTCTGCAACCTTCATGTCAAAAGTATGATGAAATACTGTCCATTTGCCTGGATGAAAGCAGTTGCAACAACCTTCAATAAGCTCAAAATCACCAAAGTACTTTGTTTGAACAACAACTCATTCACCCTTCTGTTCAGCCCCCTCCACCATAGCTCAGGTGACCGCAGTGTAAACTGTGTACACGGTGCATTCTCAGGAAACCTGTATAGTGATTCAGGAAGGATGACTTCTAATAATTGTCACAAATATGAAGTTACTGTCAAAAGCCCACATTCCGGCGCCTGTTCGGGTAAGCTGGTACAGGAATTGAACCCGCGCTGCTGGCCTTGTTCTGCATCACAAACCAGCTGTCTAGCCCATTGAGAAATGCTAGTTTCTGGTGGCAACTAGGGATGCACAAAAAATGGCGACTTTGGTAGGGGCAGTCACATCCCAAGATGGAATTAAAATAAACAGTTCAGAGATATGAACCCATAACCTCGGCTGAAGATTCAGCACAGTACTGAAGGAACGTTGCACACAGTCAGAAATGTCAGTTTTCAAATGAGATTAAATTAGCGTCTTATCTGCCATGAGATAGATTTAAAAGATCTTATGGAGTTCTTTGAAGAAGGATAAGAAAATACTCTAGGTGTTTTGACAACATTTATCCCTCGGCTAACACTGCTAAAATATGCTACCTCGTCTCTTAATTTAGTGCTGTTTGTTGGACTTTTTTGTGCATAAATTAGCTGCTACGTTTCCCTACATTACAACAGTGACAACTGTACAAAAGTACTTAATTGTTCTGAGGTAATGAAAGGTGCTATATGAATGCTTTATCTCTCAATCTACACTAGCTACCGGCTTTTGACACAATTGCTGCCACATTTTCTTCCTCATATATAAAACTGCATTCACATGTGCATTCACGCATAAGATCACACTTGGGATGAATGAGTCCGATTGCCGAAAATTGAATTCAACCAGAGTTGAACACTGGGAAGGCTGCTCATGAGTAATGAGGGTTCAAAAGCCATTTTACATTGCGTCTTTGCTGCTAGCGTTGAATAATCAATGTCCAATTCAAACAGCAACAGCAACTTAACGGTTCTGCAGCATTATCAAGCAATATTTGACACAAGCCACATAAGTAGTTAGCATGACAGATGATAGGAGGTCATTTTTAGAAGTGTCATAAAGGAGGAGAGTGGAGCTGAGAGATTTCGGGAGGGAATTCCACATCTTCAGGTCTCAGCCAGTACGTTAACCCTTTTGCTCAGTTTTAATGAAGGTCATCAATCATGTGTAGATATCTGTCAGACCAGTCACAGTCCCATCTTCAAGAACCGATTGTTGGGGGATGAAGAATTAAGACTAGATATTATCACCACAACAAGT
The DNA here is from genome assembly GCF_902713615.1 of Scyliorhinus canicula. NCBI lineage: Eukaryota > Metazoa > Chordata > Chondrichthyes > Carcharhiniformes > Scyliorhinidae > Scyliorhinus > Scyliorhinus canicula. The sequence continues at coordinate 217,416,570 of NC_052149.1, read as the reverse complement.
CGGTTCGTAGCAATAGATTAGCTATGTGACTCCATCTAACAATACATGTTCATCACACTGCAGAAAGAAATGTAAACGTAAATTGAACAACAAACTTGAATCCAAAATAGTAACAAAGTTCTGTTACCCCAAAATACAACAGCTGCAGATTCTGAGAAAGAGAAGTGATTCTGATCATCATGTCCTCAATTTGGATGATAAATTGGTAGTTAGAGGGAGTGGTGTTGTATTTTAAATGGAGATTCAATATAGCTTTATATCTCATGACACAACTGAAAATAAACTTGAATTCTTCTGTTCTAAATTTAAGTTCCTCTCATGCATCTCTAGCCTTGCTTACCATCAGTAAGGTAGATGCCTACAGCAGTTTGGGACCCATCAGAAGTTTATAACTGGGGAGCAATCTGTTATAGAATTTTTAGAATTTACAGTGCAGAAGGAGGCTATTCGGCCCATCGAGTCTGCACCAGCTCTTGGAAAGAGCACCCTACCCAAGCCCACACCCCCGCCCTATCCCCATAACCCAGTAACCCCACCCAACACTAAGGGCAATTTTGGACACTAAGGGCAATTTAGCATGGTCAATCCACCTAACCTGCACATCTTTGGACTGTGGGAGGAAACCGGAGCACCCGAAGGAAACCCACGCACACATGGGGAGAACGTGCAGACTCCGCATAGACAGTGACCCAAGCCTGGGACCCCGGAGCTGTGAAGCAATTGTGCTAACCACTATGCTACCGTGCTGTTGAACAAATAAATATCACACAAGCAATGAGAAATAAATATTATTCAAAACTAGTTATATTCATGGTTAAATGTACTCTAAAACAGACTCCCTGTTATTAATAGGAGATTAATGCTGTGACAGTAAGTATGTTTTACTTTATTTCGGTTTGCTTTCTGCACTTCACTGACCTTAATTTTTAAACAGATGCGTTATAAATAAAATGCATTCATTGCACACTTACACACAGTATTTATTTAGATAAACAGCCCCACTGTTGCTGTGGTTCTCACAAACTAAAGACAGTGTTTATCTTTTGACAGAACACAGGGAGATGTTTGAATCGACACAAGTACGTTTTAATAAAAGACTGACAAAGAGCCTGGAAGCCCTGCACAGATGAGGCAGGAAAGCTGAGAAACAAATACTAAGTGCTTGGAGAGCAGAGAATAAACCTGCAGAGTCTGTGGCAAACTGGCACGTGGTTTTGTTTTATCAGCCTTGCTGGAGCTGAAGCTAGAGACTAACTTGCGTTCCCTTCAGGAAATGATACGCTCAGAAAATTCACACACGCTGGGGAGCTGATTATTGTGCTCACCCGCGGAAATCTCCTGCTCTAAACACACAAACTGGAGGATCACACTGAGTGAAGCAGCCATTTTATGCCTCAAATTCTGCACTGCTGTTACAGGGTTGCATTCTGTGCATTTAAAATGTGTCGTTAGCTCGCAATCGTTCGGAGCTTAAGCGCAAAGTAAAAGGCACCAAACTGTTTTAAATACTTTAGAATAGTCGCATTTAACTACAGAACACAAGACCTGAATCTTGATTTAACTTTTAATGTACATAAAGTGGTTCTAATTGGCTTTAAGAGCCCAGTGGCTAATTGCACCAAAGAAACTCATCTGGAACAAGAGTCAGAATAAATGAACTTCACGTACAAAGGTGGAGAAAAGAAAAAGGCATGTTTCTAATCGGTCACTCTAACCACAAATCAAGAGATATTAGTGATTACGTTGCTTGTACAACAGATTCTAACTTCCAGGTACAATGGCCTGTGATGAAAAAAATATTCCAAAACTAACTGAGTTCCAGAAACTTTAGAGTTTCGTTAAAAAAAATATTTTCTCTGTCCTACTGTAAGAAGCGAACCATCTTAGTTGTGCAGCACTGCAGATGACTGCAAGCTTTCCTCCTCGATGACAAGAGATCTGGTTCAATTTAGAACTAATCTTCTCTTTGCTTTGAAAGTTTGGTTCTGGCCCTTCAGGTAGAAAATCTGATGATGTGGCTGCCACATATATCTCCTTGATTAGCTGGCATGCGGGTAGTGAAAGCCCTATAGGCTGCCTGTCAGAACCTGCGGCGATTGTCTGTCAGACCCTGTGGCAATTGTCTGAGCCTGAAGCGACTGTCTGTCAGTGTCTGCAGTTAGTAACATCCATTAAGGCTTGAAGTGAAATGAATGATAAGGGATGGCACCAGACAGTCAGGCAAGCTAAGATGTTGGACTAAAGGATATGGAAGCCAAGACTTTGACTGGATTAAAAGGTTCTGTTTTGTAGTTAATGTTCTAACATGCATAAGGTGCTTCTCTGAAAGCTCATGTTAGGATTTAATTTTTTCTCTTTATTCTTTCATGGGATGTGGGCTTCGCTGGTATGGCCAGCATTTGTTGCCCTTGAACTGAGCAGATTGCTGGGCCATTTCAGAGAGCAGCTGAGAGTCAACCACATTGCTGTGGGCCTGGAGTCACATGTCAGCCAGACCACACTTCCTCCGCTGAAGGACATCAGCAAGCCAGATGGGTTTTTATGATAATCGATTATACTTTCATGGTTGCCATTACTGAGACTAACCTTATATTCCATATTTATTAACGGAATTCAAATTCCAGGAGTTGGCAGAGTGGGATTTGAACCCATGTCCTCAGAGGATTACCACTCCAGCAACATTGCCATTTTGCCACTGCCTAGTTTAAAGAGCAGGTTTTGTTTATATAATAATACAAAGGCACCAATTACTCATAAGGGATTAGATAAACATGTGTCGATTCATTTATTTAAATTAGTCACATAAGAATATATATATATATATATATATTCTTATGTGTCTGTGTGTGTACATGTACAGAACGCTTGATGATATCAGCATCAGAACTGTGTTTGTTGTGATCTGCTCATGGACTAAAGGAAAACAATGCATGACACACCTCCCCTCTAGTGATGCTATGCTGCAATCTGTTAAAGGCATTTTACAACATCCCTTTTATTTTTAAAGATGCTTTATCTCCCCTTTCCAAAGAAGTATCACCATTTATAACAAATGCTCATGTTTAGTTCCCATTTGATGAGTGCATAGAACTTATGAATCTCTGAGTTTCAAAAATGTAGAGCTAATCTGCTGGTAAGCCTAGATATTGTATTGGGAACCTTATCTGCGGGTTTCTTTAATTGCCCAGTGATCTATGTGGTTGTCATTCTTGGATGCTGTTCTGGGATACATTTGTGATCTTGTCCTCATTGCAATAAGATTGTACCATGATTGAGGAGCTGGAATGGATCTGATTTGTCCTTGGTTATGACTCACCATTGTGCCTTTGTGTGGACTGACTTCATCGGACGTTGATTCTGAACAAATCCAACACCTTAATTGGTTGCCATATGTCATCTGTGCGATCCTGGAAGCATACTTGTTGTCGCAACTATAAACTTCACAATTATGTACCTGTGTTTATATTGGTCACCTTATTGTACAGTTTTAAAAGTTTCTCTCTAGTTTCTGAGAGAGTAGAATGAGTAAGAATAGATAAATTGGTCCGCACCCATCTGCTGTACATGAACTCTGCCGGTAATGGAATAGTTGCACTTGAGGTGTCACTCTCACATGTAATATTGTGATGCGTAGATCTTGCTTCGTCTATCCACATTTGAGAATTAAGAATTTCACCATGCAAATCATTCATGCAGCTAAGCTGTTAGATCTAGAGTCAGGAGGCGAGGAAGTAGTACAATTGGTATTCCACTTCTCACAAAAATCCTGAAATGACTTATGAATACGTCATCTGTAATGATCTCGCTAGCCATACAAGATAAACTGAAAATTGTACTTTTAAGGTGTGCGTGACAGTTGTGTTTGACATATTGTGCAATTGTTGAATAATAGAGGATTTGGTAAAGTGGTTGATGGTGATATTATTACCATGGCAATGAAAGAGGTTGGATGCAATTTTGGACCAAGGATGGGCAGGAACTCCATTCAAAATCAATGGTGTTTTGTGCTGACTTTGCATATGCTCCTGACTGCATCACACTTCTTGATGGTGACTTCGATGTCATTGTTCAAAATGTCATTGTGTGTCTTCTCATTGGATCTCTATGCACATGTATGAGTGATGAAGTTGTCGAAGAATATCAGGTTGCAAAGATTCCATTATGATCACCTGCTTTAGAAATGACTCCCCAGGAGATGTCTAGCTTGTCCAGGTAAGGTGTTTGAGAACATGCTGAATTTAATCATGCCATTCTTCAAAGATGATTTTCTACAGTTTCTATGGTGTAGACTCTTTCACGGCTTCTTTTTGCCATTTGTATTGCGCAAAATGTAGCTGATCAATTTGATGTCAATGAAGATGCTCCACAATCTGCTAAGTGTTACTCATGTGACCATCAAGTTATATGGCTTGTACCTAATCTCACAGTTGTAACTTTGAATCTTTCTCAAGCCAAAACTCCATTAAGTGCGGTGGGACCAGAGACCCCGCCGGCGTGAACGGCTGGAAAATCCCAGTCAATGTTTTCTGCTTCGTGTTGGAATATTTGGATTGTGTTCCAGGCAGATTTTGAAGCAAATGCAATTGGTTTGCCTTTTTGTCACATGCACGCTTTCGGAGCTTTCTGTGAGGCACCTAACTCCAGGGTAGTTATCGCCTGAGGATTTAAAATTACTATGTTGATGCTTCTGATGGTGACTGTTTCAGTGTTTCGAAGGGGTATTGGTGTTCTTTGTGTCACAGGAAAGATGTATCCTTTCTCAACAATTCCCTCAGCGTTGATGGTTTTTGAATGACAAGTAATTAAAGAGACCGAGACATCTTCAAAGATCATCCATATTTTGAGGAGTTGACATGACTTTCATATCCTCTACTTTACTTGGATCAACACTGGGATAAATTGAACCAATGAAGTTGATGTACTGCATATTGATGGCGTATTTCAGATTGTTGAACATCAATCCTTCATTATATGTTGCTTTCATCGATAAATGCAGATTGTGGTCATGTTCTTGCTTTGTTCTTCCCACAGTTGCAATTTTGTTGGTGATACAGATGCATGCTGGCACAGTGTATGTGAGCCTCAAAGAGATGCCGACTAACAGCCCAAAAGGATGTAATTGAAAACGGTATCATCCAAATGGAATATAAAACGTAGGAAGCTCATTGGGACATCTCTGCGAGATGTACTGACCAGTAACCATGCTTTGCATCAAGTTTTGGGAAGCTGTATACGCATCTCAAATTTAACACTTTTAATGCGGGTATTTTGTCAGGACAACATTTCAAAGCTGCATTTATATGTCATGAGTCAAGGCATACCCTTCATGATCCATCCTTTATGACAGACCTAATTGAGCTACATTCTTGCATTCATCTAATGATTCTGTCTTTCGCCATTTTGTCTTGTTTGACTATTGATTTATCTTGTAACTAAATGCTACACTTCCCTGGATCAGTTGAAAGATTTGCATTATTCTACAAGTGTAATATTGTAGATCCCTTGAAAATGCCAATTTTGTCACAGCATTCTGGTAATTTCAATGACAGGTTATGAAATCTGGTGATCGTAGTAGTTTCTGGGGTTGATCTGCTGTGTAACATCTGACACCTTCCAGGGATTGTCATTAGTGCAAGGTCCGAGCATGCCAGTAGACCTGTATTCACTGGGCTTTTAGCCTCTGCAATGTAGAACATCTGTGGCAACCAGGTGAATAGATTGTACTTGCACTTCAGGACTATGGATGCCATGCATGGAATTAGATAACCATTGTATGTTAAAATTTGTGCTGTAGTAGGTTGAACCATGTACTTCGATGTCTGTGGATACATGTGTTGTAGGATCTGCAGGGGTGGGATGTTGGCACTTGTCCCAGTGTCAATCTTGGCCAATAATGAGTAGTTACCAACTTGCTTGGGACAGATCATTTGAATGTTGGCAAACCCCTTGGATGGTGTGATGGTATCGATATTTTCCACAGGATTGACGATGTCAAACAGGTGTTGACCAATCATTGTCTTCTTGTGCATATCATCGTCATTTTCTGATTTGTCAATCACCTCATTTATGTGTTTCCAATGGCATGTTTGATGGTCATTCTTATTTCTTAAAGATATCTGTTGTGTATGATTTGGTTGGATCAATGCATGGCTCTTTGTAGCTGTGTCAACATGTGCTCTACTGCACTGTCACTGCCAGTGGCCCTTTCTGCCACATGCCTTGCAGAATTGGTGCAAATCTAGGCACTTCTTTGGTGCATGCAAAAGGCATCACTTTCCACATGGTTTCCTAGGGTTCGGTGTTCCAGTCAGTGCATCAACAATTGTGTCAGTGCTTAGGACCAGTAAGCTTCAGCAACCTGAGAGGGCCACTTCATACTTACATGAAAATGAAATGAAATGGAAATCGCTTATTGTCACGAGTAGGCTTCAATGAAGTTACTGTGAAAAGCCCCTAGTCGCCACATTCCGGCGCCTGTCCGGGGAGGCTGGTACGGGAATCGAACCGTGCTGCTGGCCTGCTTGGTCTGCTTTAAAAGCCAGCGATTTAGCCCAGTGAGCTAAACCAGCCCCTGGATGGATACATCCATCTTTGAGTAGTTCTTCATTGCTATACATTTTGGGCTTGTCTAGCCGAATATTTTGGAACTCTTCCATGGGAGTGGACGAAATTACCAACCTAAGAATTTTGACTGTGCACCTTTTTCTTGGCCTCTGCTAATGAAGGGGTCCATGGATTCTGCAAGCTGTTGCCGAAATGGCATGAACTCTAGTCAATGAATGAGGAAGTTAAACCTGATTTGCAAGCAGTCTTCCATTGTATCTTTTGACGGATCTTTTGGGGATCCGCCAGCACTTCTTCTGATAATCCAGATGTGCTAAGCCTGTGTAGACCTTCATTCCCAATTGCTAGGTGAAAATTTATGACTTGCTTGTCTGGTTCTGACAGATTGGATCAAGCAACCATTGCTTTGTACGCTGTTTAAACATTTTGAATTCAGATAGTATGCCATTTGCATCCCAATTCAAACTGGGGAATTTTGCAGACTTTCTGACCTTCTTTCACGTTCTTCTTTGTTTTATTCAATTTATTGTTCAGTAACTCCCAAAGCCACCTGTGATAAGCCCAACCTTCTCTTGCCCAATTTTCTGATGGTGTTGTTTATTTTTTTTTGTTTGACTCCCTTGCTTGCTATCGATCCAGCCCACACCCTGGTCACTCGCCTTTCTCAACAGAGCTAACCTGGTGCTGGTATTCCCAACACATTTCCCCACTCACTGATCAGATAGTCCATGTTCTGCAATCTCACCATGACGGATCTGCCTATTTATTAGCTCTTTACTTGGACACTATCCCAGCCTGTGTCTTCAAAGCTTCCCTGTGCAGTCAGCACACTGATTTCAATCTCTCTGATGTTGCGGCTTTGTTGCAATCTGATCAAAATGTCAAGTATCATCTCATGCCATGTAACATGATCGAAGGATGTTTACCATGTCATACCTGTACGTAATCATGCCACACTGTTTGACCGCTGCTGAATACCATATTGTGACTTTATAATGATATAAATGTGTAGTAAGTCCTCGGAGACAGATGTCCCGTCACCAGAATTCCTTTTATTAACAAAACCAACAGCAGTTACAACTAGGTGCATTCAGCTTGCTGCATACACTGGGAGTGCAGAGGATCTGACTCTCCCTGTTATTTACAGAGAAAGGTGTTCCCTGATTGGGCCACTAATCAGGGAACACATATTCCAATTGGCCAATCTCAAAGACCTGGCCTAAGTCATTACAAAAAGCATCAATCATTCATCAGGGATTGGATAAACATGTTTTGGGCACATTTATTAGGATTAGGCATGTAAGAACATTTATACATTGATAGAAAGCATTCAGATATCAACAACAGAGTCATGAGGGGGTGACCAAGCATGTGGATGAAGGTAAAGCAGTGGATGTAGTGTACATGGATTTTAGTAAGGCATTTGATAAGGTTCCCCATTGTAGGCTTGTGCAGAAAGTAAGGAGGCATAGGATAGTGGAAAATTTGGCCAGTTGGATAACAAACTGGCTAACCGATAGAAGACAGAGAGTGGTGGTGGATGGCAAATATTCAGCCTGGAGCCCAGTTATCAGTGGCGTACCGCAGGGATCAGTTCTGGGTCCTCTACTGTTTGTGATTTTCATTAACGACTTGGTTGAGGGAGTTGAAGGGTGGGTCAGTAAATTTGCAGATGATACGAAGATTGGTGGAGTTGTGGATAGCGAGGAGGGCTGTTGTCGGCTTCAAAGAGACATAGATAGGATGCAGAGCTGGGCTGAGAAGTGGCAGATGGAGTTTAACCCTGACAAGTGTGAGGTTGTCCATTTTGGAAGGACAAATATGAATGCGGAATACTGGGTTAACGGTAGGGTTCTTGGCAATGTGGAGGAGCAGAGAGATCTTGGGGTCTATGTTCATAGATCTTTGAAAGCTGCCACTCAAGTGGATAGAGCTGTGAAGAAGGTCTATGGTGTGCTAGCGTTCATTAGCAGAGGGATTGAATTTAAGAGCCGTGAGGTGATGATGCAGCTGTACAAAACCTTGGTCAGGCCACATTTGGAGTACTGTGTGCAGTTCTGGTCGCTTCATTTTAGGAAGGATGTGGAAGCTTTGGAAAAGGTGCAAAGGAGATTTACCAGGATGTTGCCTGAAATGGAGAGTAGGTCATACGAGGAAAGGTTGAGGGTGCTAGGCCTTTTCTCATTAGAATGGAGAAGGATGAGGGGCGACTTGATAGAGGTTTATAAGATGATCAGGGGAATAGGTAGAGTAGACAGTCAGAGACTTATTCCCCGGGTGGAACACACCATTACAAGGGGACATCAATTTAAGATAAATGGTGGAAGATATAGAGGGGATGTCAGAGGTAGGTTCTTTACCCAGAGAGTAGTGGGGGCATGGAATGCACTGCCTGTGGAAGTAGTTGAGTCGGAAACGTTAGGGACCTTCAAGCGGCTATTGGATAGGTACATGGATTAGGGTAGAATAATGGAGTGTAGATTAACTTCTTCTTAAGGGCAGCACGGTAGCATTGTGGATAGCACAATTGCTTCACAGCTCCAGGGTCCCAAGTTCGATTTCGAATTGGGTCACTGTCTGTGTGGAGTCTGCACATCCTCCCGTGTGTGCGTGAGTTTCCTCCGGGTGCTCCGGTTTCCTCCCACAGTCCAAAGATGTGCAGGTTGGGTGGATTGGCCATGAAAAATTGCCCTTAGTGTCCAAAATTCTATGATTAACTTAGGACAAAAGTTCGGCACAACATCGTGGGCCGAAGGGCCTGTTCTGTGCTGTATTTCTCTATGTGTGCTGTGGTCTGCTCACAAGGACAAAGTGAAACTGAGACTGGGTGACATGACACATTTCCCTTCTAGTGATGGCATGCTGATATCCCTTAAAGGTGTATTACAACAGGATTTAGATCAGTGGACTAGACAGCTGGCTTGTGATGCAGAACAGGGCCAGCAGTGTTGGTTCAATTCCTGTACCAGCTGAGGTTATTCATGAAGGCCCTGCCTTCTGAACTTTGCCCCTTGCCTGAGGTGTGGTGATCCTCAGGTTAAACCACTACCAGACAACACTCCTCTCAAAGAGGAAAGCAGCATCTGGTACTATGGCAACTTTACCTTTACTTTATTACAACAGGGACAGCTCTGTTTGTCTTTGTTCTCACAATAGCATCATTAAATTTAATGGTTAAAATTAGAATTCTTCCAGAGTTAGCCCTGAATGGTACAGGAAATTGTTTTAGCAAAATTAAATCAAGAGTCAATGGCAAAATCAGTGGAAAAAGGAGCATAGGCACAAGCATGTAAATGAAACATCAGGAAGTGTTCTCAACTTCCCACCTCATTTCCCATTTGTTGACCGGAGGGATGAAATTTAATGTGTTCCACTGTGATGAGTTTGGTGGCTGGAAGGAATCAAAGCAAATGAGTGAGTTGATGAAGTGTATGGATCAACTGCTCAATGGTGGGAAAGCCTCAACCTTCCTGTTCCACTGCCAAATGAGGCCCTTAAGTGGCAACTATTATCCATTTAAGTGCCCTGTCCTGCCTGCAGCAAGGGTTGTTTGGTACCTCGTGGAGAGGTCTGAAGGCTGTGCGATTGAATATTAAGGCAGGAATATTCCTGCCCCTCCTGTCAGCGAGGTCTTCCAGTCCTGCCGTGGGCTATAGACTTTTGAATGTCCCATTGCATTTTCCAGCCCTGCCCCTACCAAGATGGGGTTGTAAAATGTTGCCCGAAGTGCTTATTAACAACAATATGCATCTCCAAGGTATGGACCCTGCATGGGTGTTGTCTCCATGCTAACTACTTCCAGACCCTACCACACTATCTACCATTATGTGACTCTCCACCTCATACCATGGGTGGCGCTTTCTCCAGTCAAACATTAATAACTACTTCCTTGTACGACGTCTCCCCCAAATCTTTACCCGAATATGAGTACAATAATTCTGATGTACTCCTGTCATCTAAATTAAAATAATTATTCTCTATGACGTCCAATTTTGCACCTGCTTTGGCTCTGAGGCTACATGGGCCTGATAATGTTACTTTGGCTGTTTTTTCACACAGGGGACTGTAGCTTTATATCCGGTTGTCCTTTTAAAAATGGCTGTGTGGTAACCAGTTCTTTTCTTCACTTTGTTCTTCCTGCGCTTGTTAGTTTTGGTGGGCTCCCATTACTCTGATGGGTCATTTTTAAAAAAGATTATTCTGGGTCTGCAGGATACCTTTTAAAAAAAAAAGTTGGACCATCGCATGAACTATTAACTTGGAAGAATGCACTGAAAGGTGATTCTATCAGCTCTGCCTTCATCTTTATAAAACTTTTTTTTTCCCATTCATTTGAGCTCAGCCACCACTGGGGCTAGTGGTGGACCCTTGCGGCTTTCTTCCAGCAGTGTTCTGAAATTAGTTAAGGGCCTCATCTTGCCCACGGCTGGACTTCACCCAGCAGGTGCCGGCACTGTCTAGGCAGAAACCCCAAAATGCAAACCCTGTTTGTGTTGCATGCAGACTTCCAGGGGTGAGGGGTTTGTGTGTAGATCCCTTGTTCAAAGACGCTCAAAGATCGAGGGATCCAGCATTGTGATGGTGGGTGGCTTGTTGAGAGCCACCACAGCTCACCACCCTCACCCATCCTCCCTCCCCACAGACCCCATCCTGCGACCCATCTCTCATTTGTGCCTGCTCCATTGGCGAATTTCTGAAAAGAGGTGACACAGGCTCCCACTAGCCTTCGTTAAATACTGCCCAAAGTGTGGTGAAATCTGGTGCTATGGGCTACTCCCAAACTCCTGCTGACCAGAGGTCAATGGGGATCATGAAGCCAAACTTTTGTTTCATTTTATTTTTAAAATTTAGTGTACCCAATTCATATTTTCCAATTAAGCGGCAATTTAGCGTGTTCAATCTACCTACCTTGCACTTTCTTCAGTTGTGGGGGCGAAACCCACGCAAACACAGGGAGACTGTGCAAACTCCACATGGTCAGTGACCCAGAGCCAGGATCGAACCTGGGATCTTGGCACCGTGAGGCAGCAGGGCTAACCCACCGCCACCGTGCTGCCCCTCATGGAGCCAAACTCAAGACAGATATATTGTTCTTCAATTTTGACAATACCGTCTGGGGTAAATTAGAGCCATCCAGTGCTCCAATCTTCGAGGCCCAATCTACAGTTGCAGATCGAGGGGATTTACATTTGCACCTCTTGCTTTAGACACAGGGCTAAGCCAGCAACTGGGTCTACATGGCATAAATCCTCCAGGCCATGTTAACAAAGTATAAACTGGACAGGTGCCGTACACTTGGTGTGTGCTGTTCCTGTCCAGTACTAAGACAGATGGGGATGAAAAAACTGTTCAAATGGTCTTATGTTGTGAATTCAGTAGCCATGTGTAAGAAACTGAAACATCTGCCACATTGAAGAGAAAAGGATACTTACCTTTAAACAGGCATAGTGCAGATGTGTACATCTTTCGACTGAGGAAATTGTTTCCCAACTGAATACAATTCCCCATATGGTTCCTTATAGTACAACAGTTACTGCATTTCAAAAATACTTTATTGGCTATGAAGTGCTTTGAACTCTCCAAAGTACTGAGCACTTTTTCAATGTCAAAGATCACAGATGAGTAGACCCCTTTGTCAGGTGGCAGATGCTGCCATTTATTTATTTTTAAATGTATTCTTTCTTAAGGGATGTGGGCGTCCCTGGCTGGGCCAGCATTTATTGCCATAATTGCCCTTGAGAAGGTGGTAGTTAGCTGCCTTTTTGAACTGCTATAGTCCATGTAGTGATCTCTTATGCATGTACACAAGGAGTAAATGTGTAATCAGTAGCACCACATGATCACTCGAGGGCCGGACCAACAGGGGTATAAAAGGCAACCACATTGGGTTTCTCTGGGTCTCTTGGGTGCACTGTGAACAAGGCAATAGCAGATGAGTTCAGATGGCTAGTGGAGTTATGTATAGTTACTGTAGTTAGATCTTGTTAACCTTATCAATAGTATCAAAGTTAAAGTAAATAACTCATGCAATTATTGTTATAGTTACTCAATAAACCTTTTGTTATTACTGGACGAGTTTGAGTCTTCTTCATCGAAATTCAGAAGAGCTAATCATAAACCAAGTATTGAGTAACACATGTTACCCACCACGCAGTAACAAAACATGGTACCAGGCGAGTGGCTTTAACAGAACTAGTTAGATTAGGTTAGACAAAAAAGAGAAGAAAGTTCGGACTGGATATTCGACTGTGGAAGACTTTGCAGCAGATGGATCCTCGACGACTAACTATGGGACTCATTGGACCTCCAGGGCAGCTGGAAACAACCGGCAATTTAAGTTATGACTGGAAAAGATTTGAACAGATATTCCAAATATTTATCGCAGCTAATGATTTAAGCACGGTCTCTGACGCAACAGAAATAGCACTACTACTCTCAATAGGAGGACATGAAGCTAGAGGAAACTATAATTGCTTTAATTACTTAGAAGCTGAAGACAACACCAAAATAGAAGTAATACTCAAAAAAGTTGATGAACACTGTAAGATTCAGGCTGGAAAGATTTAACTCTTGTCATAAACACCAGAGAAACTGATTTTATAACAAATCTCAAGTTAATACCACAAGGTTGTGATAATGCTGATTACAGAGACACTGTGATAATGAATCAATTAATTTCTGGACTATCTGATAAAAATTTGAGGGAAGAACCATCACAAGATAAGTATTTAACTCTAGAAATCGCTACACAAAAATGCCTTACTTATGAACAAAAACAAAATCAATACTTTGAGTCTCTACAAACACAGAATCATTATCTAGAAAACAAAATCAGTAAAAATGGTGCGATCACTCATCACGAGGCAGAAGCAGGATCTCACTCGATGCAACAGTACTTTTTGATTGGCAGCCATCTTGAGCGAGAGCATTCTGGCCAGGATACAATGCACACTTCTCAAAAAGAAGGAAAACAGCAAACTACACTTGCGCAGTTGTGAAGAGAGCACACGGTAAAGGAAACTCGAGTTGCACATGTGCATTCGATTCCTATCCATGACGTCACGAGCGTCATGACGTCAGAGGACCCGGACCATGCCCACTTAAAAGGGAAATGCACGAAAATGAACAAAAATAAATTTATAGCTGCAAAACCCAATTTTCTTACCTCAAAAGACAGAACTATGCCAGAACCTACACCAACTTTCACAACACCCTGGAACATGCAATCTGCACCACCCAAAGTGAAGAGCACAATGACAAATCCGAAACCAAAGAAGATGATTTATTCATTGAACATGAAGAGAATGATAACAACGCCGAAACAAAAAGAGATGATTTGTCTATCAAACAATACACACAATACTGCTCAGACATGGCTGAGCTACTCGGATATGCTGATCACCACATCAGCAACACAGTTGAAAAGCTCAACACGCCTCTTCTCATGGTAGATTAATCCAATACCATGATGCCATGGCAGATCGTCGATACATTGGATGACAGCAATACCCTAGAAGAAGGCAACTCCCCACAGAGAGCACAGAACAACTCAATTGAAAGAGCACAGATCGATTCTACACTGAGAACACTGCACAACTCCACAAAGAGAACGATGACAGACTCCACAGAGAGAGCGATGAAAGACTCCACAGAGAGAGCGGTGCAGGACTCGCAGAGCGAGCGATGAAAGACTCCACAGAGAGAGCAATGAAAGACTCCACACAGAGAGCAATGAAAGACTCCACAGAGAGAGTGACACAAGCCTCCACAAAGAGAGTGGCACAAGCCTTCACAGACAGCTCGGTGACAGACTCAAAAATGGAAGCAAGCAAACACTCCATAGCGAACACCATGCATGAACAAGACTATGAAAGTCCACCAAGCTCACGTGAACAACAAAAAGACTATGACCGTCTACCCAGCTCATTTAACCAACAAGAAGACAGTCTACCCAGCTTATCTGAGCCACCAGAAGAAGACTATGAAAGTCTACCCAGCTCATTTAACTAACAAGACACTGAATGTCTACCCACTGTATGTGAGACAAGTGATGAAGAAATCACAATTCCCATACAGGATGTGCTGGATCACAGCGAGACTGACAGATCTCAGCTCATCTGCACAGAAGCATTCAACAATCAGAGGAGGGCTACCCATGAGTCCAGAGAGACCGCGTCAATAGAAATCTTGATGATTTTGACTCCAGAAGAGGAACACCAAGACCCACAAGAGAATGAAATCTTGCAGATTTTGACTCCAGAAAAGGAGCACCAAGACCAACAAGAAATTGAAATCATGAAGATTTTGACTCCAGAAGAGGAGCACCAAGAAACCAAAGGTGATTCAAATGAACCAGAAATAACTCCTGAAGAGGAGCACAAAGAAATCAATGATGATTCAAGTGAACCAGAAATGACTCTAGAAGAGGAATACCAAGGAAGCAAAGAAGATGAATCAAATCCACCACAAATGACTGATATCGCCAACATCAATGCAACATCATATCATTCTCACAATTCTCAAGAAGAAACGTTCAATGTAACAGATACCACAAAGGACACTGGCACCAATAACTGTGACAGTGACTCACATCATCCACACGGAACACTCATTGAGCACAACAGGAACAACAAAAACTGCAAGAAGTACAGCAGAAACAAGAACAACAACATCAACAATGAAAACAACATGTTGTTGCTCTTAGCAACAACAACAACAACAAGCCCTACAGAAACAAGAACAACGACCGCAACATAAAAAACGACAAGCACGACAACAAAAACTACAAGAACAACAAAAAAACCAACAAGAAGCATAACAAAAACAGAAATAACAAGCATGACAAAAACAAAAATAAGAACGACAACAACAAGAACGACAACAACAAGAACGACAATGAAAATGACCAAGACAGAAATGACAAAAACATTGACAGCAAAAACAACAAAGATAGACACGACAGCAACAACAACAATAAAACAACGATCTGTACAACATGATACAACTCTGCACATGAAGGACAATGCCACAGCACACTGCAAAACAATGGTAAGAGTATAAACATGCCATGGCATGGCAACAAATCTCACAAATTCACATTTGCTCCACAACACACAAGCAAACCAGCTTTCAAGAAAGATGACATACAGAATCAATACCAAAAACACAGGAAAAAGTCCAGGTCTGACAACAAAGATGTAACACAGAATCGCCACCGCAAGCTTAGAAAAAAAAGCATAAATCAGACAACAAAGTGATGCAACCATTCAAATACCTCATTGATGACTTCTTGGTTACTTAAACACATGAACATTGACGTAATTCACAAAGAAATAACAACATCAACATCACCACTTCAACAACAGGAGGGGAAAGCAACTCGCCAAAAGAAACTCAAAGTATGGACTCCCATTTTTAAAAAAATTAAGATTGGGCTCATAAATATTAATTGGCTTTGTATAATCGCCAAGGTGATCACAACTTGTACAAAACATCATTTGTCTACCTATTTCACGCAAGAGAAAAATCCTAAGAGGCGAAATGTATTAACATTTGATGCACTAACTCATTGATTTATGAAATGCATTTGCAAACTGCATCCATTATGTTTGTTCAATTTTCTTTACAACATACAGAAAATATGTAACACAAAAAAAGGGGGATGTAGTGATCTCTATATGTGCATGTACACAAGGGACTAATGTGTAATCAGTAGCACCATATGATTACTCGAGGGCCGGACCAACAGAGGTATAAAAGGCAACCACATTGGGTCACTCTGGCTCTCTTGGGTGCACTGTGACCAAGGCAATAGCAGACTAGTTCAGATGGATAGTGGAGGTACGTATAGTTACTGAAGTTAGATCTTGTTAACCTTATCTCTAGTATCAAAGTTAAAGTAAAGAACTCATGCAATTATTGTTATAGTTACTCAATAAACCTTTTGTTATTACTGGATGAGTTTGAGTCTTCTTCATCGACATTCAGAAGAGCTCATCATTAACCATGGATTGAGTAGCACATGTTACCTACCACGTAGGTAACAAAACAGTCCACATAGTGCTTGGTTTTGCACAGCCCTTTCCATTCCGTAGTGAGGCAAGAAACATATGTTTCTATGTGTACTCTGAAAGAGGATGGGTGCCAACCAAATGCCCAGCCCACCTGCCACTTTGTAAGTCTACGAAAATATGGCATGCAACTACCCTGTGCTTGCTGTTTGTCTCTTCCTATAATTATTGGTCACAGGGCAAACAAATTGGCGTGGTGACAATAAAGAATGCTTTGTTAAAGCACTGGAAATGGAAGATATACCAACAGTTGCTCGAATACTGCACATTCTGCCCCTATGATGCTCAAGGAAACTGTTATGGAAATCCTGTAAAAGTGCATTGTAAGATTGTCAAATTAAGTCAATGTGAACATAGTGTAGACATTTTTCAGAGTAGCAGATTTATCCCTCATGTTCAATGTACATGTGAATCGATATTGACTCTATTACTGGCCTACATTCAGCTGTTCTCAATTAGAATTGCTGCCTCGACCACAGAAAGGTTAACCTTCTCTGCAGTTCTTCCAAAACAGTACCCAAAATGGTGCATTTCTGCTTTGTTGACTTGCTCCAGCTCCTTGTCCCACCCCCTCCCACAGAACCGTTTACAAGGCAATCAGCAAGTCTCAAGAACTGCAGGCACTGGATAATGAAGCCATTCACCCCACTGCAACAGCACAAGGTTGCCCAGATTATTCCTGCCACAGAATCCTTTTGATCTCCGAAGAGTACTGACGGAACACCTACAAAGTATTCTTATTGTGTTGAAGAGTTAACCCACAAAAACTTGATTGTTTTGTGCAATAGGTACAAATGTATACAAACAAATTGATTAATGTATTTTCTGTTTCTTATATGTATTAATTTGTTATTATTTAACGGTTCCCTTGTTCAACAAACAGTTAAGTCTTACCTTTTTATCATTTTGAAGGATGGAGTGATGTTGCTCCTTTTGTTCACAAATTGGTTTAATTGTGACATGTTGCTGGAGAGATGGATTCTCATACAGACGCACTCATATCACTCAAATTGACACACACTCCAACATCTCATTCTCTCTCTCTCTCTCACACACATGCACTCTCCTCTCTTTCTCATACCCACAAACTCCTAGCTCTCTCTCACACACTCACCTCTTTCTCTCACTTCTCTGTCTCTTTCTCACTCTCTCACACACTGGGCATGATTTAATGACCACGCTGCTCCCGAAAAGCAGCTCCCGTGGTGCAGCATTGCTGAAAGAAGCCGGAGGACCACGCTCCCGGTGTGAATGCGTCTCTAATTCACTTGTCTCTCAGTCCGGAAGAAATGGTCTCGAACACGTCCGGACTTCAGAATATTCTTTATTGCGATCGGGGCAGCTCTCTAGGTATTCCGGAGAACCACCTCGGAGAGTGCCAAAGTATTGCTCAAAACATCCTTTTTCTTTATGTTTTTTTAAGGGGCTGTCCCTAACATTCACTTGCGCTTGCCCCCATTACAAAGCATAACTTGCTTTTGCCATAGATCCAATACATGATTAACTTGTTATTGCCATAGTTTCGATACATGATTTTACAGACTTTGAGGTTATCTATTGGCACATGAGTATATAGTAGTCTTAGCATAAACAGCAGGTGTTTAGCCATAGTTGCAAGTGGCTCCCACATTTCATATTCCGTCATCCAGCCATCTTCCTTGTTTCTCAAGGCTATTCGGCTTACTGTCATGAGGCGGCTCATAAATTCAATAACAACTCCCCTATTTGTGATTTTCCACTAATGTGTCCCATTAATTCTGGCTTGTTCTAGCTATTAACCCTTGCTTCACATTCTCATTCCCCCCTTTGATCATTCCATGATCACACAGCCCTCAGGGGCTTATCCTTGAGAGTCTGAGGAATTCCACCGGGAAATCATCCTTTGATCCAATGTCCTCATACATATTTCCGGCATCTACTAAGTCCTGCTTGTCTAACTGGGAAAGCCGCTGCAGCATCTGTGGCATCACAGAGGCGCCTAAACAATTACAAAAGCATTTAACACAGGTTACAATGATACATAGCAAAAGGCAAATAACAATAAAGATAATAAATCCATGAAACAGATAGGGTGTCCAGGAACTAGACCACAGCCATCCCCACCAGTCGTTCGAGGAGGACTGGCAGAGTCTCTTTACCCCATAGGTCATGAACAAAAATGAGTTAGCAGTCACATGGTGCATTGCCCGCTTCCTCCTGGTAGGCGGGTGAGTATGGATAGTCTTACATTCAGGAACTCGTGGCTTGCCTTTCCCTCGTACACCGGTAGTCCCACCGGCAAACGTAGCAATCGCAGGTCAGGGATCCGCGGGTAGTCAGGCACCGAGGCTTCTGCTCGTCTTGATGAATGATGGTGGTGCAGGTATCCACCGGGGTCGCCGTCCACAAGGTCTCATCTGTGGTGCTGTTGGCACAGCTAAAGGTTTCCTCACGACAAAGGTGCAGAATTCGTCCGCCGGGTCTACATAGCTGGTCGCTAGTGAATGTAAACTGGATGGAACTGGCGAGGATCACTAGTAAAAAGAGCAGCTTCATCGTGGGGTCCTGCTCCTAGTCCGAGTAAGGTCGTATGTACCTAAAACTTAAAACGAGAGTTAATGATCACGAAAACTTCACTAGCTTACAGTGGTGGGTGTGAATCCACACATTGCGTCCTTCAACTTTGATTGCCGTGGGGGTGGTTAGGAGAACTTGGAATGGTCCCTCCCAACGTGGTTCCAACCCTTTCCGCGTCCAATTGCGGATCATCACATGATCTCCTGGTTGCACAATATTGGAGCTGGCCAAGGGTGGCACTTCCTCTTGTGTGGCACGTACTCGCAAGTGGAGACTCTTTAAGACTTTAATGAGGGCTATTATGCAATTAGCCATTTCTGTAGTCATGTGGTGGAACTGAATGTCTCGGGATGTATGACAGTCCCAGGTGGTGTGAAGGGGTCTTCCATACAAGATTTCAACGGGGCTCAATCGAGTCTTTCCTGCTGGGGTGGCTCTTATTTGAGTGCAAAGGTAATAGTTTGAGCCAAGTGGCTCCAGTCTCTGCTTGTAGCTTAGTAAGTTTGGTTTTCAGAGTCTGGTTAGCTCTTTTCACCATCCCAGCTGCCTGGGGTCTGTAGGCGCAGTGTAACTGCTGTTTAATTCCCAGTTGAGTGCAGAATTCTTTATTGATCTGTCCCACAAAGTGAGGTCCATTATCAGAGCTTAAACGATATGGAATTCCAAATCTTGGTACAATTTCACGCATAAGAACTTTTACTACAGTTGAAGCCTTATTATCTACAGTAGGATAGGCCTCTATCCATTTACTAAACACATCAACAATCACTAATACATGCTTATAACACTGGCATCTTTCCAACTCAATGTAGTCCAGTTGTAGGGTCTCAAAGGGACCCTCGGGCAATGGTGTTTTCCCCTGCTCGCAGGGGACAGCCTTCCCAGGGTGATACTACTGACATATCAAGCAGCGCTTGCTAATTCGTTGGGCTATCTCCTGCAGTCTGGGATGCCACTAGGTTTTTAACAACATATCACCTGTAGCACGAGCACCACAGTGAGTTGCAAAGTGTACACATTTGGTCACCCAGCATGCCAAAGTATTGGGCATACATGTCTGCCCTGCTGGGGTGACCCACAGCTTACTTTCTTTATCATATGTACATCCCAATTCTTCCCATAACTTTTTATCGCTAGCAGGAGCGTCCTCCTGTAGCTGGATTACATCAATAATGGTCGGCATAGGTCTTTCAGAGGGAGACTTGCCTTTTGAGCTTTTAGTCTGGCTCATCATTTTGGGCACTACCATTTCCTTTGAATGGGAGGCTTCTTTTGCTTGGTGGTCTGCCTGCCGATTTCCTTCACCTACTGGAGTTTTTCCTTTCGTATGGGCAGTACACTTTATCACTGCTACCTTTTCTGGGAGCATAAGAGCTTGGAGTAACTGGGTTACTAGCTGCTGATGGGAAATTGGGGCGCCAGCAGATGTTAAGAATCCTCTGTTCTTCCATAATTGTCCAAAATCATATACGACTCCAAAGGCATATCTGGAGTCTGTATAAATATTTACTTTTTTGCCTGCTCCTAGTGCGCATGCACGTATTAGTGTGAACAATTCTGCTTGTTGGGCCAAGAATGGAGTTTCTAATGCTGCTGATTCTACTGTCTCCCCACCCTGGTTGACCATAGCATATCCTGATAACCGCTCCCCCCTTTCACCGATGGAAGCACTTCCATCTGTGAACATGGTCAGGTCTGGGTCGTTAAGAGGGGCATCCGATAGGTCCTCCCTGACAGATTAATCGTCCTTTACAAGTGACATGCAATCATCCAGGGTGTTCTTGCTCAAAGATCCATTCTGCATGGGACAGAGTGGCTTAATTAATCTGAAAAAAATCTGAAAATTCAAAACTTAAGATTTGTAAGTTCCAATTAAAATGCATCTTCAGCTGTGTGGACTGATCATTACTTTATCAGAATTAAAAGGGCCAGAGCTGACAGGCAAACCTAGCATGGGAGTGTCAAGACATCTTCTGGATTACACACAAAAGCTTGTTGAAAGGGTTAATTTTCTTGCAGAGACAAAAAGGGGCGTATAGTGGGTGGATAAATTGGAATGATGCCATTTGCATCTCTAAACGTTTTTTTATATTTTTCACTCAAATGGACTGGGAGTAAAAGTTGGAGTGCTGCCACATTCCCGTTATCAAGTCTTTCAGCAAACACAATATGTTATTGAAACTCTGAGTGAATCAATTTTGCGTGGTTCTTTCCCAGACGAGCATGATCATGGACATATTTCATTTACTCATCTGTTGTTTATAAGTAATTCTACAATCTCATAATTAAAACATCTGCATTGTGAGACAGGTTAGTTTCACCCTATTGATGATTATTTGTGTCAGGGAAGTTTTAACCCTGAACTAATGAAACACCGGCTTGATCATATTTGTCATATGCATTGCAACTTGTCATATGTATTTCAATTATCCTAACTTTCACTGAACACCATAAAACTAATATTTTCTTATTCTTACATACGTGATTTTGCACCCTGATTAAAATTCCCTGTATATCAAAATTACCCTGGAAATACCAATGATAGCCTTTGAAAAGAAAAAATTGTTAACTGTACTCAAACTATAATTTTTAAAGGCAATGCGTAGACAATTTGAAGCTTTCAAATAATCACAGCTCGTAACAAAACTTTTAAAAGTCAAGGTCTGAAGTCAAAGCCTGAATACAGAGACAGTGAATAGTTCAGAACAAAGTTTAGATGCCTAAAACTCTCTCTCTCTCTCTGTCCATTGCTCGACGTAACTGTCTTTCCCTGACTCGCTCTCTTTCGGTCTCTCAACTTTCGCTGTCTCTATCAGTCCCTCTCTCCTCTCTTTAACCCTCTCACTCTTTCTCTAAAATGGAGCTCAATTAAAATACTGAACAAAACTTTTCATTCTCCTTCGAAAACTTTATCTGTGTCATCCCATTTAAGTCAATTTCCACTGATTAATTTTGGAGGCGTTAGCTATTCTTAGAGACGTATATGTCTTTGTGCAGATGACCTGCTTGCTGAAATGGTTAAATTTTTGTACAGAATCGAAAGTGGTGGAGAACTTGGCATGATGCCATCTCCATTCGCTACGTGACCTCAGACATTATCCATTCTTTCTTTCAATTTTCAATGTTCGTTATTTAACCGGTTTTTGGAAAGAGACATTACTGGATGTTTATTTTTCTTTTATTTCAAAAGAGTTTAATTACTGCCGAATTTATCTGGACGGCTTGAAACGATCTGAAGTTATTCTCGACATGTATCCATTGTTAAATTTCTAAACGTAATCTTGTATTGATTTTCCTCCCCATTTTTTTGTTTTGGGAGGGGAGGATTAGTCATCCTCAGATATTCCTGAACAAAACTAATTGAGTGTTTTAGCCCCTTTCTGATCTTTTGGACTTCACTTAATTTGATATTTTTGACATTTTTTTGAGACATTCCGGGACAGCCATTAGCCGTAATTGTTGGCAGTTTTGTGAGGTCTTTTGCTAGTTTGCCGCTATCTGTACTGCCATATCTTTACTCGCTTTATTGCTACGCTTAAAGGAGTTAGAGCTCAATTCCTTTAAACCAGCCTGTCTTCCAAATGGTGTGAAGGTTTAATTTATGTCATTTGTGCTTCTAACTTTATTTGTCTTATCTTTACTTCTGTGTATCTCACCATTTTTCTCTGTTCCACAGAAATCACACCTATCTTTGATCATTGTTTTTTTTTGTCAGAGTATTTTGCTCTTCAAAAACCAAAACAAAATTTTTTAACTGATTTTTTTACTCATTTGGCCTTGATACCAGATTTATTGGATGTTACCTCACTGTCTGTCCACCTTGCCGAGTGACTCTAATTTTTGGCGGTCAAAGGTTTGACCACTCGCCTTGTCCACCGGCTCGAGCGGTGTCCAGCTCAGCAAATCCTTCCAGACTTACACTAAATGTTAGGGGTGAAAATATTCACACGAAGGCCTGAGTATCAGTAACAAAGCAGTTTATTATGTCAGAATTCTGGGAGATAAGATTTGGGAACTCCGCAGTCCCTGACAGCACCTTATCCCACTTAAGCTTAAACTCACATGGATTAATATACAGATTCAAGGCGGATAGCCTAATGACTTGGTTCTTTTCCCATATGCGCATTCCTTTTTTTTAAGACCTTGGCTGTTGTAACTATTCCTTTTTCTGTCAATTTTATACCCAATTTTAATGCATTAGTTTTCCCCTTCCAGTGGCCATTTTTCTTCTCCTAAATTTTATGCAATTCTCCTGACAATTGTCTCAGTTGCTTGGAATATTCCGGATATTGTTCACACAAGGTTTGAAGCGCGCTTCCACTATCAGAGGTTGTATCTAACATATTACCCATCTCTAACACTATTGGCAGCTAATGATCCTTGTGATTATTGTTTATTTGGCCAAATGTCCTTAACCACTTTATTTAATCATTAATTTAAACGGAGTTATCCTGCTCAGTTGCCCAATTCAGGCAGGCTCATCCATACCTGCAAGCCTATCTGACTACAAGGTTATAATGTCCTTGTTATTTTGTTACCTTAGGGTTGATCATGCACCCTTCTAAAGCCTCTTATCGCGGGGGCACATTTAAACAAAAGCAAGGATCATGATGATGCCGAAACCCCTTCTGTAGCTATAACTGTAGGGGCTACACACCCTCCCTTAAAGCACTAGTCCCTGACTGTGCCTGTGACTATAACTGTAGGGGTCACACTCCCTCCCTTAAGACACTAGTCCCTGACTGTGCCTGTGACTATAACTGTAGGGGTCACACTCCCTCCCTTAAACGGGTTCGCCGGACTGACCTGGATTTTGTAGGAGCGTCCCTGAGCGCTGGCAGCGGGGCCGAATCACGGATGGTACAGCGGAGGGGAATACCAAAGTGGCAAAAACTTTACTCACAACGGGGGCCCAATTCCTCCTTCGCTCCCGAACTCGGTCAGTCGCTTATGCCGCCAGTCTCAGTGGAGACTCTTTGAAATACCACCGCTGCCACCAAAATGTGAATGCGTCTCTAATGATGTCCAGCATGAGGGGACATAGCTTTAAATTGAGGGGAGATAGATATAGGACAGATGTCAGAGGTAGGTTCTTTACTCAGAGAGTAGTAAGGGCGTGGAATGCCCTGCCTGCAACAGTAGTGGACTCGCCAACACTAAACGCATTCAAATGGTAATTGGATAGGCATATGGACGATAAGGTGTAGATGGGCTTTAGAAGGGTATCACAGGACGGTGCAACATCGTGGGCGGAAGGGCCTGTACTGCGCTGTAATGTTCTATGTTCTAATTCACTTGTCTCTCAGTCCGGAAGAAACGGTCTCGAACACGTCCATACTTCAGAATATTCTTTATTGCGATCGGGGCAGCTCTCTAGGTATTCCGGAGAACCACCTCGGAGAGTGCCAAAGTATTGCTCAAAACATCCTTTTTCTTTATGTTTTTTAAGGGGCTGTCCCTAACATTCACTTGAGCTTGCCCCATTACAAAGCATAGCTTGTTTTTACCACAGATCCAATACATGATTAACTTGTTGTTGCCATAGCTTTGATACATGATTTTACAGACTTTGAGGTTATCTATTTGTACATGAGTATATAGTAGTCTTAGCATAAACAGCAGGTGTTTAGCCATAGTTGCAAGCGGCTCCCACATTTCATATTCCGTCATCCAGCCATCTTCCTTGTTTCTCAAGGCTATTCGGCTTACTGTCATGAGGCGGCTCACAAATTCAATAACAACTCCCCTATTTGTGATTTTCCACTAATGTGTCCCATTAATTCTGGCTTGTTCTAGCTATTAACCCTTGCTTCACATTCTCACCGGGATCTACCCGGCTCGCAACGCTGATCTAACACGATCTTGTGAGATGTTGCGATGTAAATCCCGCCCATTGTGGGCAGTATCACTTTTTAGGAAATCTGAATATTAGAGCGAGACAGCTAGACCCACTTTAATGTGCAGATTCCTGAGTTACCCGAGGCATGGGATCAAACTCCAGGTTGGCGCTGCCAAGGTGCCAAGCTGGTGTTTCGTTGTGTGTGTGCGATTGGGCTGGGGGTGCTCTGCTCGGGTGTTGTGGGATGCAGGAAGGGCTAGGGTCCCTCCGATAGTGGCTTGGGGCTTGGGGGGGTTGGGGCAGCGTCGCCAGCCTCAGAGATCGGGATGCCATTTAAAAATAGCGTACCAACACTGACGAATCCGGCGATCGGAGCTCCTCCGTGTACAAAACTAGGCTACATGCAAGTGCCGGGAAACATGCAGGCGTTGTTCGCTTTTAGTTAAATCCTGTATTAGTTAATTCCCGTACCAGACTCCCCGAACAGGCGCCGGAATGTGGCGACTAGGGGCTTTTCACAGTAACTTTATTTGAAGCCTACTTGTGACAATAAGCAATTTTCATTTCATTTTCATTTTCAATCGCGCCCAATTTATATTCAGAAACCGACGAGAAACCCGAACAATTTATTCAAAATTGTAAACAATGAGGAAAGGATACTTTGCTCCAGCAATGATTCCACTGATGAATAGGGATCTTTTATATGCAAACATACTATTATTAACACACGAGTAAATACATTAACATTACAGGAAACATCTTTTCAATCAACAGTTGAACAATTCTTAAAATAAAAGGAAGCGTTTTAACTACCAACTTGTACCTTCTCTCTCTCCAATTAAGTAAAGCCCATTACAGGTCAAAAGCCACTGGTAAATAATGTTACCAAACAGAGGGGTAGTTGCTGTACTGTTGTGTTGAGATTTCATTTCAGAAAAGTAGAGACCATTTCAGGTACAACCTGCAACTCCTCCTGTCTCTGCCAGAATCCTGCTCAACCTGACAGTAGTTGGCTGAACAGATGTTCAACGTAAAAACTCCTAGCAGACTGCCAAACCTATCTCAAACTGAAAAGCTACAGATAGACGGGTATTATTATTATTATTATTATTATTATTGTCCCATGAATTGCATCATCTTTATCCCACTCAGATCCCATAACCTGCTTATTTAAGTCCAACCATACTGTCTCAAATGATCTACTCTCCAGAGAATCTCCAGCAATCATAACAAAGATCCATTACGCATCTCTTTGTAAACATGTCCATGGTTGGAATGAATGATTTTCATACTTTTACTTTCATCTTAATTACATATTTTGCTGACAAACTGTCTGCCTGTATTTTAAACCAGGATTTTAAAAATATTACTGCTATCAATATATATAGACCTTAACCTAGACATTTAATAACATTACTGCAGCACATTACAATCTATATAAACATTTTGTACATTCATCACACACACACTCACCCTCTCTCTCTCTCACATACTCACTCATTCTGTCACATGCGCACTCTCTCTCACACACTCATCCTCTCTCTCTCACATACTCACTCATTCTGTCTCATGTGTACTCTCTCTCACACACACATTCTCACACTCTCTCTCAAACACACACATACTTCCACTCATACACACTCTCACTCATTCTGCCTCACGCACACACACACGTATTTCTCTCATACGCACTCACACACTCACCATTCTCTTTCACACTAACACAAACTGCTCTATTTCTCACACACACAAACACGTTCACACCTCTCTTTCTGTTCCTTCAAGTTGACCTCGTCCCAGCCCCCAGGTTGACCTTGCCTGGCCCCACCCCGCAGCAGCAGCCTACCTCGCTTCGCCCTCCAGTTACCTTTGCCCTTGCCCTTGTGACTTTCAACATGTATTTTGCTGCTATTTCCAGCTTGTCCACTCAGAGGCCAGCTACTCAGTGAAGTGGATGCTGATAGGATGACTAGTGTACCTATCAGTAACTCGCACAGTGTGAAAACCGCCTTTGATTGGGCAAGCTGGGAGAACAGTTTTTATCAAATTTAAAATGGCTGGATCTATTAAGGAATTCCTTGGATGAGTCCCACAAAACTCCATGGTTCTGCGGGACCTAGTTCGGCAAATGCTGCAATAATATCTGACATGCATTAAGGGTAGGGATATGCACTGTAATACAGAGAAAGACCACCTACGAGAAGGAGGAGGGAAAAGACACAATATTATTATGTAAGTGTGGTAGCGCAGCCACTTTAAGAGGGTGAGGTTTGTGGGCACATGACCGGCTCGGAGCCAATCGCAATCGAAAACCGACTAATAGATAGAAAGTGGGGGTTGCTGGGAGCAGGGGCCCAGGCATTATAGACCCCGGAGCTGGAGAGTCAAGAGCTATGCAGCCATTGTTCTATGCCTGCATATAGTTGCCTTTGCTTACTGTTAATAAGCTCCTGTAGTTGCTACTGCAAGTTCCAATTTATTGCCTCGACCCAGCACATTGGCGACAGATCGTTCATAAAATAAGAGCTAATTACTGTGGCTGCTGGAATCTGAAACAAAAACAGAAAATTCTGGACAGTCTCAGCAGGTCGGTCAGCATCTGTGCAGAGAGAACGGAGCTAATGTTTCGAGTCTGGCTGACTCTTTGTCAAAGACTCTTTGTCAATGGTTCGGTCGTTAGTATTCAACCATTCCGGATATGCAGGGTGAGTAAAGAAACCTTGAAAGTGAGACTAGAGCCAGGGACAAGTAGCACCCAGAAAGGGAGTAAAATGACAATGATTGGGATGTTAGAACTGTTCAACCAGGGGGCCGAAGACTGGAGCATTGAACGTCCCTGCTATTTCTTCACAGCAAATGAGATAGCAGGGGAATACACGCAGAATGTGATACTTTGATGGTTTGTGGGCCTCAAATCTACAATCTGATAAGAACTCTTACATCCCGAGAGGCTCCTAACTCAAAAACCTCTGACCGGTTAGCTAGATTGGTCAAGGACTATTTTAACTCCAGATCCTCAAACATCCTGCAGCGGTACAAATTCAACTCTGCTGCTCGGGACCCAGAGGAATCTGTCTCTGCATTCGTAGCCAGACTCTGCCAAATGGCCATGCACTGTGAATTTGGTACCGTGCTCAGCGATATGCTGCGCGACCGTCTAGTTTGCGGGATCAACAACCTCAGTATCCAGCAAGAACTTCTGGCTGAAACTAAAATCAGGTTGGACAAAGTGATGGAGATAGCTCAGGTGATGGAGTGAGCTGAAAAAGATGCATCAGAGTTCCAAAGTGTGCCAGAAGGGAGAAGTGAATCAATTGTGGGGCAGTGTGACCATGAGACATGTGACGAGATAAGCCTTATTTCGATCCAGACTCGATACCTATGTATTTTAGGACCAGATCAGTCCTTTATGCTCTGAATTAAAAGATCGAAGCTGAGCCAAAGCAGAATCATTAACCCAGTGCAATTTCCCGACTGGATAGCCCTCATAGTCCCCGTGCTGAAGCAGGCCTGATCAATAAGGATATGTGAGGACCAGAAACTAGACCACCCAGATGGATAAGCACCTGATTCCCCGATTTGAGAACAACTACATCCAGTTGGGGGGAGGCATCACCTACTCCAAGTTGGATCTCAGCCAGGCAGTATCGACAGTTGGAACTATAAGAGGAGTCATAGAAACATAGAAAATCAGAGCCGGAGGAGGCTATCTGCCCCTTCGAGCCTGCTCCGCCTTTCATTCTGATCATGGCTGACCAACTCAATAGCCTGACCCCACCTCCCCCCATATCCTTGATCCCCTTTGCCCCAAGTGCAATATCTAACTGCTCGTTGAATACATACAATGTTTCGGCCCAACTACTTCCTGTGGTAATGAATTCCACCAGGCTCACTGCTCTCTGGGTGAAGAAATTTCTCCTCTGTCCTAAACGGTCTACCATGTATCCTCACACTGTGACACCTGGTTTTGGCCACCTCCAACATCTGGAACATCCTTCATTCATCTACCCTGTCTAGTCTCTTAGAAATGTATACGTTTCTATGATATTCCCCCCCCCCCCCCTCCCCCCCCACACTTCATTCTTCTAAACTCCAGCGAATACAATCCTAACTAACTCTTCTCTTCTTATGTTAGTCCTGCCATCCCAGGAATCAGTCCGGTAAAACTTCTCTGCACTCCCTCTGGAGTAAGAACACCTTTCCTCAGATAAGGAGATCAAAACGGCTGAAAAGTGGCAAGTTACATTCGCGCCACACAAGTGCCAGGCAATTACCTTCTTCAACAAGAGAGAATCCAACCATTTATCCTTGACATTCAATTGACCAGAAACTGATCTGGACCAGCAGGTCAGAGGTATTTTGTTGTGTGTTCCTCCTGATTCCCCCTGTCCATCATCTATAAGGCACAAGTCAGGAGTGTAATGGAATATTCTCCACTTACCTGAATAAGTACCACTTCAACAACATGCAAGAATCTCAACACCATGCAGAACAAAGCAACCTATTTGATTGGCACCCCATCCACCAACTTCAACATCCACTCCCTCCACCACCAAAGCACAATGGCAGCAGTGTGTACCATCTACAAGATGAGCTGCAGAAACTGACTAAGGCTCCTTAGACAGCACCTTCCAAACCTGTGACCTTTACCATCTCGAAAGACAAGGGCAGCAGATGCATGGCAGCACCACCACCACCACTGCAAATTCCCCTCCAAGTCACACACCTTTCAGAGTTTTTTAATATTCATTCAAGGGATGAGGGTTTTGCTGACTAGGCCAGCATTTATTACCCATCCTTAATTTCCCTTGAGAAGACAGTGGCGAGTTGCCTTCTTGAACTCTGCAGTCCATGTGGTGTAGGTACACCCATTGTGCTATTAGGGAGGGAGTTCCGGGAATTTGGCCCAGCAACAGTGAAGAAATGACAATATATATTTCCAAGTCAGTATGGTAAGTAACTTGGAGGGGAACTTCCAGCCGGCGGTGTTCCCTTTATCTGCTGCCTTTGCCCTTCTAGATGGTCATGGTAATTGTTTTGGAAGATTGGAATTATATTGCTGTTCCTTCAATATACCCATTCACACACCGCGTGTGTGTGTCACAGTTCATTCAGAAAGGCAGAGCTGTTGTGACAACGTGCAATATTAGATACAAATTGTGGTCTGGAGCTATGGGTTGTGACAGTCGAGGCTGCATCATTCTTTCCATCACATGAATCTCTCTCATTTTTGCCACCTGCCATGGTTGGTTTTCGGAAGGATTCACAGATTGATAGTTAACCTGCTTGGTCACGTTATGAACTCTCCTTACTTGGTCATCAAGTCAAGGTGTCGGACACGAACCCAAAGCAGGAATACCAAACCCAATCCACATAGCAAGTAAGAAATAGAGCAGGGAGCAATCGAAAACTAAAAAGCCTTTGGTTTCCATATCATTCTGTGGTGAATCGAGATAATACATTGGAGACTTCCAGTAACAACAGAGAGAGTTTATTAACAGTAAGTAAAGGTACATATATACAGGCATAGAGCAATGATGGTTTGTTCTTGACTCTCCAGCTCCAGGATTCACACTGCCTGGGCATTACTCTCAGGGCCTCCCGCCTTCTCTCTACTGGTTAGGATTTGCGCGCTCCCACGCGATTAGTCCCAATCTGATCATGTTATCCTCAATGTCCGCCCCCTTAAAGGGGCCACACTACCACACGCTCAACGGTGAGTCAGACACTGTGGTGCCACAGGGGGGATGTTACTGACAAACTAAACAGATAAATATATAAATAATCCTTAAGACAAACCATCTCTTTACAATTCAAATTTAGGCTTCTTTCTGTGCATTAAACCTTTAATCATTTATTTGAAACTCGTCTAGGCTTGAGTAGCATCACGTTGCAGTAGAATTTTCCTTGGATCAGTGGTGATCCCAATCTTCCGCCATGCTCCCTATTTTTTAATCATGTAGAGGTGTGAACTCACCATTGACACGGTGAAGAGGGCAATGCTTTAAAGTCGCCATTGTTGCAAGTGTAGCAAATTTTCCATTCATTGGCTCAAACTGACAAATCCCAATAATGCTTTGACATTTCTTCACACCAGTTAAGTATGCTTGCTTCATTCAAATCATCTCTGTGCATTCATGTATTTCAGGAGGAATTCTTCAGTGTAACAACACTTTGCATGGGTTGGTAGATTTGTTTTCACTTTCCTCAGGCAGAAAAATGCTCACTGTAAGCTTGATGCAACATTTTGATAAGGTCGTAGCCGGTTATTGGAATTGTGATTAGCTGTAAATGTGTGGCTACCACATCATGCACATCTGTGTTTAAGTCATTCCAGTCATTTAGTGTGAAATCCAAATCTCAGGATCTTACTTCATGCTGATGAGTACAGCCGCAGCTTATTGATTTTATGGTTTGTGGTGGGATATTCCTCCCAGTATCCCTGCTGATTCTGAATATCAGCTATGGCTTTGTGGTAACACTCTCATCCCTGAGACATAAGGTTGTGGGTTTGAGTCCCACATCCAGAGACTTGAGAATAAGAATCTAGAGTGATATTTGAGGCAATGCTGCACTGCCAATGTTACTGTCTCCTGGATGAAAATGAGCCACCAGTGTCTCCCTTTGGTCAATAATTGTTGTCTATAATGCTGAATAACAAAATGGTTGCTCCCCTTTACCACCACAACGTGCCTGCTCTGCTCCTTGCTTGGCTCAATTACAGGGAGTGACTGTGAAAGAAATGCAGGTAAACAGTGCAGAGGATTTAGCATTTGGTGAGATTGAAAACTTGATGCTTAGGGGGAAGGCAGTAATATCGCGGCTGTCGCGATCGTCAGACTCCTCTTTAGGCGTCCAAAGGAAGCATTCATGGATTGGATACGATGTTGGATCTCTTCAGCATCAACTTCAGCCTGAGAGGGGTGTTGGCTCCTCGTTTGGTAAGGTTTCTCCATTGATCTTGATGGAGGGATGAATCTGGATCGCTGGATTGTGCCCTGGGACGGGTTGATGATGAGGCTTGATGCTGAGGCTGAGACCAGATTACCATGAATTTTGCATGGATTTAAAAAAAAAATCAATTTAGAATACCCAATTCATTTTCTCCAATTAAGAGGCAATTTAACGTGACCAATTGACCTACCCTGCACATCTTTGGGTTGTGGGGGCGAAACCCACGCAGACACGGGGAGAATGTGCAAACTCCATACAGACAATGACCCAGAGCCGGGATCGAACCTGGGACCTCGGCGCCGTGAGGCAGCAGGGCTAACCCACTGCGCCACCGTGCTGCCCTAGCATGGATTTTAATATTCAAAATGGTTTTAGGTCATTGCTTCTGGGTTCGCTGTATTCCACCCCACCTCACCCCCCACCCCACCGCCAGCACCACGAGTGTAATGTCACGCTGACGGCAATCACTACTTCTTTCCAAAAATGGAAACCAGTCATGATGACGACATCAGGGGCTCGGAAGTGAATACAGTTCCCAGATGGTGAGAGACATGGCTGGGCAGTGCCCTGGCACAGCCTCTAGGCACCTGGCACTGTCCCCTGGTATAGGCGTGGGGCAAGGTTGAGAAGGCAGGGCCTTCATGAATGTTGTATTGTACACATGCGCCCCAGTAGGACTTGTGAAGTGTTTGACTGTATAAATTTAGACAAGCACGTAGCAAAGGCAGAGTGGTTTTAATTAGGGAATTTAATTTTCATCCAGATTGGGCTAAGTAGACTGTAGCACATTTCTAAAAAGTAAGTGAATATCTTGAAAGTGTTTAGGATACTTTTCTGAAATGATATATATAGAGCCAACAAGAAGGCATGCTACATTAGTAATGACCCAAATTTGGTTAACAGCCTAACGGTGTGTCGACATGGATCTTATAGCAATCATAATATGATGAACATAATGTTAACAGGGAGGAATACCAAAATGTTCCTAACATTCTAAATGCAGGTAAGGCTGACTTCAACAGGATGAACAGAGATCGTCCACAGGAAACTGGGCCAATCTGTTGAACAGAAGATGAGAGGGGGCCGAGGGGTTCAAGAAAGAATTTAAGATACAGAAGTCATTTATATCCCTCAAGGGCAAGAGCTTTAAAAAAAGACAACTGTGGACAATTAAATAATTGGAGACAACAAAAAATTTAGTGTAAGTTCCTCTATCCATAGAACTCCATCGTCCAATGTGATCCCTCTTGTTAAAAGTGTAATTGTAACAAAGGTAATCTGCAATTCCTCTATCCTTTATAACATAAGGGAAATTTGTCCAATATGTTTGCCTCATGGCACCAGCCCTTTAACTAAACTATTCACTCATCAAATGTTCACTTTAGTCGGGTTTAATGGATTTGTTGGGTTATCCATTCATTTAAAACCTTGGGAGCTGGATCAAATCCCACCATTTCAGGTGTTGAAATTTGAATTCAATAAAAACCTAGATTGAAAAGTCTAATGACCATGAAATCATTGCCGAATGTCGTAAAAAACCATCCAGTTCACCCTTACCTTTCCTGGCCTACATCTGATTCCAGGTCTAAAGTGGTGTGGTTGACTTTTAAATGCCCTCTGAAATGGCCAAGCAAGTCACTCAGTTCAAGGACAGTTAGGAATGCGCAGTAAATGTAGGCCCAGCAGATATGCCCACATCCCAAGAATTAATTTTTAAATGTTCTGGATGGGCTAAAACAGCTTGAGAAATGGGGATAGGACAGGAAAGTGAAGTTGCAGTACAAGGTAAACCACAATCAAATGGTTTTCTCGGTTATATTCACAGGCCCATTCAATACAAAACAAAATATGTGCCATGGCCTGGTGGCACAGTGGTTAGCACTGCTGCCTCACAGCGCCAGGGACCCAGGTTCAATTCCAGCCTCGGGTGCCTGTTTCAAGTTTCCACCTTCTCCTCCTGTCTGTGTGGGTTTCCTCCGGTTTCCTCCCACAGTCCAAAGATGTACAGGTTAGGTGGATTGGCCATTCTAAATTGTCCCTTAGTGTCCAACGGTTAGATGGAGTTATGGGGTTACAGGGATAGGGCAGGGGAGCCGGCCTAGTTGGGTGCTCTTCCAGAGGTTTGGTGTAGACACAACAGGCCAAATAGCCTCCAAGTGCACTGTAGGGATTCTGTGATCATTTTAATTTGTGCAAGAAATTATTTTGGCCTCAGTTGGAAAACTGCATCTGGTTTAGTCTCTTCATAGAGTGGGACAGTCTGAGGCTCTGGAAAGGGTACAGCGCATGGCCTCGAGTTTAATACCCAGTTTTGAGCACTTTATTTATCCAGATAGGTTGGAATAGTTCGGTCTCAATACTTTAGAGAAGCTTATGAGGTTCATAACTGAAGTAATCGGCCAAGGGGAGTCAAAGGGATTCCAAAGAAAGACATTTACTCAGCATAACAGCAGTATTTACACAGGACCCAGTTACACATCTCCGGGTCCTCAGTCCTTCCTGTCACTGACCTGTTATACTAATGCTAGTTAACTCATAACCCAATCAGCACTAGGGAACAATTATCCCCAGCTGGCTGAGTCCATGCAGGTTTATAACAATAACATAATGAAGGGTTTAGATTGTTATTATGTCCACCAGTTTTTTTCAAACTGGATAGATTGTAGAGGACTAAGGGTCACGGTTTTAAGTTATGTAAAAATAAAACTAGACTGAATATTACTTGGTTCTTCTATTTCCAGAGAATAATAGGCCTTTATAACTCATGTTCCAAACACTGACTCATTGCATTCCTTCAAGAAAGAGCTCAACCTGTTTCTGGGTCGAACAGAGATTATTTCACACAAGATCCAGCATCGCAAGTGCTGCATTCAGGATAGTCAAGCCAACATATGGCCAAACTTAAAAAGACACGAGAGTCCACTGTACTAGATGCACAGGTTTAAAGACAAACTTGGCGAAATGTGGGGACGTGCACTCGAACTCGATCTAATCGCCTCCCTTCCTCTCCTGATCATGTACCCGGCTCTTCTAATTCCTTCTACTTTCCTAGATTGTCCCCCTCTCACTTGCCTCCTCCCTCCCCTCTGATTGTCACATCCCTACTTATGGTTACCCCACTTTGAGTTGCTAACTCTTCCAATTGCCTGCTTCACCCTATGATCTGCCTGAGGGCCATTGCTGGCAACAGAGCAGCCTGAAATCAAACCCTGCTGTCCCTGTGGGCGGCCTGGGGACACAGTGGTCTAATTTAAACCATGCCCAAGGCCCAATCATTCCCGGCACCCAATTTGTCCTGGCAAGCCAACCCTATCTAATTTCACTCCCCCCAGGTACGGTGTTGAGACCTTGCAGACTGAGCTTTTTCTGCATCAGCCCTAGGTCATATGTGACCTAGAAGTATTTGATAACAACACTGAGTGAAAACAATGTAAAGATTAGTTTTCATTCTCCTGGCTTAAAACTCGCTAGCCTGAATAAAAATTCAAGAAAAACCACACATGTTACATGGGGTCTGGAATATAGGCGATGGAACACAATAGGAACTGACGAAGAATCTGCACACATCACAGATTTGCTTATATCTGAATTGTGCAGCTGTGATGAATTCCACTCCTTTCGATAGACTGCAGTGCACAGTGACATTCTGCAAAAATAATTATACAATGATTCCCATCCAGCTGTTTATTATTTTTTTTTACTCCTCATTGTTATTCATTGGACTTGAGAACTGAGATGGGCATCACTATTTTCATTTAATCAGCCTCTTAGAGAGTGGGCCAAGGTTCATCTGGCTGCATTATAGCTGATATGTTGCGTTGCCCATCAAAAAAGATTAGCAAGCTGATGTCAAGGTAGCTACTTCAGTTTGGGATGGAATTGGAGGGTAGGTTAAGTAATTGGGTTCGTGTTCAATAAAGTGGGCTTTGTTATGAGAAATCTGTGGTACTGGAACATTGGAAACCTAATATCCTCCACCTCTGCGATCACAAAAGAGATTAGGACAAAACATTTTTATTAAAACTGTTCAGCCATTTTCAAAGGAAAACAGAAACACTGCGTGCATCACAAGGCAAGTCTCTACTCCTGACAGAAGTTAGCTGAAAATGGATTGAGTCGACTGGGTGAGCAGCCCGAGTCATTCACAGCAGGAACATCCGAGGGGCAGTGTCACAGAAACATAGAAAATAGGTGCAGGAGTAGGACATTCTTCCTCATCTCAGTCCTGAATGGCACATAAAACGCCCTGGACATCGGTGGGACTAGAATATCCCGCCAGCAGCCAATGGCGAGCTGCCTCTGCCGGGGAATGGTGGTGGTGGTGAGGGGGGCTCATTGACTTCTACTATTTTGAAATGTAGATCATGGAGGAGTGTACAGGAGGGGGAGAAACACTTGTGTGGCACCAAGAGCTGAAAAGTAATTACTGACAGCCTCATTCCTTTTCCTTCTCAATTGGTGTTTCTGAACTTTGTCAAGAGCAGAAAGTAACGTTGATTCAATAACAGTTCATAATTTTGTGATATGTTTGCTTAGGACTTTCAAGTGCAAACTTCAATCTTTAATGCCTTTTTGTTATCTGTAACGTAGTAAATTGGCTTCTACAGAAAGTAAAGGTGGGTATCTGGAAATGAGGTAGAAGCTGTATCCAATGCAGCACATTTAGCCCATTGTGTTTAGTCTAGTTATTTAAAAGAACTGCCTAATTAGTCCCTCTCCTGCACTCTTTTCCTCAAGCCCTGCAATGTTTTAATTGCTAATTCAATTTAGTAAGTTACTGTTGCAACTTCTAATACTTGGGTAGGGATTTTACCAAGCCTGTTGGAAGCAGGGCTGGCACCAGGGAGTGGGGTTGGGGGTGCATGAAATGTGGCCAAGTCATGTTCAAATGGAAATTAGCATTGTGATGTTGTATCTGAATGTTGCATGTGGCTGAAGTCATGGAGGGCGGTCTCCACACCACGACAGTGGGACATCAATTAAGGCAATTTAGATGCCAATCAACTTGAATTTCACAGGCCATTTAGAATTTTATGAATGGTACACGGTAGTCACAGGGCTTCAGAGCTCCGGTTAATTAAAGGAGATGACAAGGAGGCAACAGTTCAGTCCTATCTCTGCCAGGCAAACATACTGAGATGGCGATGTGCAATGGAGAAGAGTTGATGGACAGAGGCCATTTCTGGATGATGGCAGAAGAAGGTTAAATGTCATGGGGGAGCATCCCACTTGCTTCCACTGGACCAGAAAAGATAAGGGCCGAAATTCTTCGGCTGTTCGCTGGCAGTGGGATTCTCTGGTTCTGCCGGGAGCGCATTCTCGCCTGCGGGTTTCCCGACACCATGGAGTGGTTTCAATGGGAACAGAGAATCCCTCTGCCAGCGAACGGCACGCTGCCTCCCGCTGTCGAGAAACACGTGGCTGGGGATCCAGTTAATCTAGCCCCTTGTTTTTGCGGAAGAGGACTGCCTAGAACACGCAGGAGAAGAAGAGGCCCCAACTGATATGGAGCTCATCCCTCCAATCTCAATGACCCTCTGCAATACAGAGGGAGAAAGGTCCAAACACTGACACTCACAGAGACACAGCAGCAACAGCAGGACCATCAAGGGGAGCATCCTCCAGTTTAGCAGGCCTAAGAAAGGCTCAAAGAGGCACACCAACAATCTATCCTGGGAGAGAGTCTATTTGTACCTGGCCCAACCGTATGCCCAAGTGACAGTGTCAGCACAGACTGTGATTTTCCACAGAGTTCATCACTGATGAATGTGCCATTCTACAGGATGAGCTGAGACCCATGGGATTTTGCTGGAAGATAACCTTGGCTAGCAACTGCTAGGTCTCTAACTCTTCCCAGGAATCCAATGGGGATATATGTGGGATCTCTCAGGCTGCGGCCTTTGCTGCATTAAAGAGCTGATCAAAGACCTGTTCAAGAGGGCAGGCAACTGAAACCAGAACAGTCAGGTGGGGAGATTGATTAACCTTTTGGCAATTGCTGGAATTTCCCAAGCACAAGGTGTCATTGACTGCTTGCATGTGGCATCATCACTCTCATGGACCAACATGGCCTTCATCAACAGGGCAGCTTCCATTGTATCAGTGTAAATTAGACCACGACCATCAAAGACAGATCTGTTAGCAATGTGCATGATTTGAAAGAAGCATGAGCCAAAATGCCTACGTATGAAGGCAGAGGAGATGGACAATACCTCCATGGATTCATACAAGGCACCATTGAGGAGGCCATTGGGCTGTTGATAAAATTCAAGTGACTAGGTCAGTCTGATGGAGTCTTTCAGTATTCTCCAGCAAGCGTCTCCCATATCAGGGTTGTCTCCTGCGCTCTAAACAATCTTGCAATGCAGAAAGGCCTTGAATAAATGAGGACAGCATCAATCCGTACTCCTCCTTTGATGGAGGGTATGGAGGAGACTGCTGATCAAATGTCACAAGATGACGTGCCACATGTACCAGAGGCAAAAGGAAAATGAGAGACTTACAAGGGAGACTCAGGATGGGCTGTTATCCATTTATTTTGTCCCCAGTGTCCTTTCACTATCAATGCAATAAAGGCTCACTTTTTTGCACATCTGCTCTCACCTCCTTCGTCTTGGACTTCTTTGCCTAGTGTTCATGTCCACAGCGCACACAGCTGACCAAACACAGTCTGCTCAACACTAGTAGCCCTTTGAGGCAGAAAGGCTGCTGATGACATCTAACAAGGCAGTAATAAATGAAGAGATGGCCAAAAGGAAGAAAGAGGTGTATTTCTATTGAGCTTCTCGTGATTACTGGACATCTCAAAGCATTGTAAAGCCAAAGAAGTACTTTAGAAGTGAAGTGACTGTGGTAATGTAGGAAACACCGCAGATAATTTGTACTCAGAAAACTCCTACAAACAAATTAGATTTGATTTACATTTATTGTCACGTGTACCGAGGTACAGTGAAAAGTATTGTTCTGTGTCCAGTACAGGCAGATCGCTCCATACACAAAAACATTGAACATACGATAAATACATGAGGATACATAACGGAAAGTCATAAACATAGACAATGGGTGAAGTACACGGTATATAGTGCTACAACTGAAGAGAAGATGTATAGAAAGATCAGTTCAGTCTATAAGATCAGTTCAGTCCATAAGAGGGTCATTTAGGAGTCTGGTAACAGCGCGGAAGAAGCTGTTTTTGAATCCGGTGCTGCGTGTTCTCAAACTTTTGTATCTTCTGCCCGATGCCAGAGATTGGAAGAGAGAATAGCCTGGGTGGGATGGGTCTTTGATTATACTGCCAGCTTTGCCAAGGCAGCATGAGGTATAGACCAACTTCTGTGACGGTAGGAATGGGTTTATCCGAGGCCATTGGGGCAGGTGACATTGGTTCGATGATTCCTGCTCAAAACAAGCATAGACTGCATTGAGTTCATCGGGAAGGGGTGCTCTGATGCCAGAGATTCTACTCAGCTTTTTTTTGCAGCCCATTATATTGTTTAAGCCTTGTCACAACCAATGAGAATTTGTGCCGTTAGTCTGGGACTCTAGCTTAGTCTGGTATTTTCTCTGGCGTCCCTGATAGCTTTGCGGAGGTCATATCTAGATTGTAGATCTCGGTCTAGACGTAGACCCAGTTCGTACCCAGGAGTTCCAGGCAGGTGGTTGCGCAGTGGTTACGTCACTGGGTTAGTAACCCAGAGGTCCAGGCTAATGCTCTGGAGATTTTGGTTCTAATTGCAGTACAGTACCTGATGGAATTTAAATTCAATCAAGAAATCAGTAATATAAAGCTAGTCTTTGTAATGAGGACCATGG
Organism: Scyliorhinus canicula; assembly: GCF_902713615.1. NCBI lineage: Eukaryota > Metazoa > Chordata > Chondrichthyes > Carcharhiniformes > Scyliorhinidae > Scyliorhinus > Scyliorhinus canicula. The sequence continues at coordinate 217,376,775 of NC_052149.1, read as the reverse complement.
CAATTGTCACTTGTTGATGTGAGAATCTATCTGGTTTATTCATGTCCTTTAGGGAAGGTAATCTGCTGTTTTTCTCATGTAATTTCATCCATAATAATGTGGTTGACTTGAAACTTCCTTCGGAATTGGCTGAGTAAGCCAATTCCGATTAGGGATGGGCAACAAATGCTGCCCTTGCCAGTGGTGCTCACATTCCTTGAAAGAATAAAAAGCAACAGCAATGTGAAAATGATCAGCATATTTGTTTGTGTGATGTCGACTGAGGGAAAAATATTGTTCAATTCCCCTGCGCTTCTTCAATATAGTGTCAAGTGATCTTTGATGCCCATCCAATCAAAGCAGTCTAAGAGACGGTGGGTTTTCCTGCCAAAGTCGGTGACAATTTACATTCCTCGCCCATGGTGCCATCAAGGTATCTGCGGCGAGAGTCCACTTTGGCAAGACTGGAAGATTCCATTGGCGGGAAATGCTGGAAAAATCCGCCATTATCTCCAACAGTGCAGGATTACCTCAGTACTGCACTGGAGTGTCAGCTTTGAATTTTGTGCTCAAACCTTGGGGTGGGACTTCAACCGATAACCTTCTGCCTCAAAGGTGAGAGTGCTACCAACTGATCCATGGCTCTCACACAAGCGAACCTGTCTTGAGGGGAGGTGTCATGTGAGAGTACCTTTAAGAAATAGGTGTTTAGAAAATAGCTGTAGTGGATGCACCTTTAAGAAATAGGTGTTTATCAGTGATGTCAGAGTGTGGGTGGAGCTGGGCTGTGTGTCTGCTTTTACTTTCGCTTTGGGCTGTCAACTACAGGGTGTGTTTAGTTTTGTTTTAGATTTGGAGAAGCTGCAGTCACAGCAAGATGTATATGAATCTCTGCAAGCTCAAGAAAGTGGGACAATCAGCTTTTATTTCCAAACTGGATTTACTTAAAGGTTACTGGCAGATACCTTTATCCGAAAGGGCGAAGGAGATTTCAGCTTTTGTGACTCCAGATGGTATATACCAATTTAGTGTTATGCCATTTGGCGTGGAAAACGCCCCAGCCACATTTCAGTGGTTAACCAACAAAGTTGTTTCAGGATTACCCAATTGTGCGGTATATATCGATGATCTGGTAATGTTCAGCCAGACATGGAAAGAACATTTAAAACATCTGATGGAGTTATTCGATCGACTTCAAGGGGCGGGTTTGATGATAAACTGAGCCAAAAGTGAATTTGGAAAAGCTCAAGTCACTTTCCTTGGCCATACAATTGGACAGGGTCGAATGGTCCCAAGGGATGTGAAAACAAAAGTTAATGGGGAGTTTCCAATACCTTCGACACGAAGGGAAATAATGCAATTTCTTGGCATGAGTTGATTTGACCGAACATTTGTGCCAAATGTTTGTAGCGTGGTTGCTCCACTAATGGACTTGCTAAAGAAATGTCGAACATTTCAGTGGACAGCGGAGTTTCAACAGGCATTTGACTGCCTGAAAACTGTGAGAAACCAATGCTCCTGGGTTGGAGAATTGCAAGGGATTCTGTGATCAGATTGAACTCAAGTATCTGACTTTAAAGAGACATGCCGAGGCGTAGAGAAATGGATGGATCGTGCAGAGACCTACTTGTTCAAAGAGACTGTCAATTAAGAAGGAGTTTGATGGAGGAAGAAAAACTAAAATGGACTATGGTATTATAAATGTTTGCATATTTTATTTTGTTAAAAAAAGAAACATATATTTCAGCACGGTAGCATGGTGGTTAGCATAAATGCTTCACAGCTCCAGGGTCCCAGGTTCAATTCCTGGCTGGGTCACTGTCTGTGCGGAGTCTGCACGTCCTCCCCGTGTGTGTGTGGGTTTCCTCCGGGTGCTCCGGTTTCCTCCCACAGTCCAAAGATGTGCGGGTTAGGTGGATTGGCCATGCTAAATTGCCCTTAGTGTCCTAAAAAATAAGGTTAATGGGGGGGGAAGTTACTGGTATAGGGTGGATACGTTGGCTTGAGTATGGTGATCATTGCTCGGCACAACATCGAGGGCTGAAGGGCCTGTTCTGTGCTGTACTGTTCTATATTCTATGTTCTATATTCACTGTCCTTAATTCTTAAAGGAAAGTGAAAAATTAAACCATCTTGAAGTTGATCGTTTATTTTTTTTCTTGAGGGGAGGTGTCATGTGAGAGTACCTTTAAGAAATGGGTGTTTAGAAAATAGCTGTAATGGATATACTTTTAAGAAATGGGTATTTATCAGTGATGTCAGAGTGTGGCAGAGCTGGGCTGTCTGTCTGCTTTTACTTTCACTTTGGGCTGTCTGCTACAGGGTGTGTTTAGTTTTGTTTTAGATTTGGTGAAGCTGCAGTCACAGCAAGATGTGTATGAATCTCTGCAGGCTAAAGAATGTTCATTTGGTGTTTTCAAAGTGGTAACTGCTCTCAGTAGAGAAGTTAAACCTGATGTCTTTCTATAAAAAGGGTTATTTTGTGTCTTATGGATGTTGCAAGGAAAGATTAAGAGTTACTTACAGAGTACTGTATTCTTTGGAGGAATTTATTGGTGTTGATGGTTTTTAAGATGTTTACTATGGGTTTATAAAGTGTTAACTGGTTTCATAAATAAACATTATTTTAATTTAAAAGTACTGTACATCTCTGTTGCATCACACCTAGAAAGTAGACCCTTGTGCTCCCCATAACCACAATCTATTAAAAGATTGTCAGGTGAACTCCATGATACACTTTGGGGTTCTCTAAACCCTGGCCCATAACAAACCGTTGCAAGTCTAACATTTATTGGTTAGCACTAAAGTATAACATATTAAAAGGCTCAAAGCCTAAACACCAGTGAACTCCAACTGCGGCTAGGTGCCCTTTTTAACTTGCTTACCTGTGCTCCTGTGAGGTGTGATCTCCAGCTGGGCTAGTGGCAGGCTGCTGATTAGACTGCTGCAGTGTGGGGTAGTCCTGACAGCTATCTTCTGGCTGCCTGAGGCCCTCAAGGACCCGTCATGCTGAGACCTTCCTGCACAGGTGCAGGGGCTCTAAGGAGCGAACAAGTGTACTGCCACATGGTCTTCCTTCTGGCATGGCAACATCAGGCTCCTGGACAGCTCCTCTGTTTTCCTGTCCTGATGGAGTAATACTAGGGTGGGGATCTTCCATTTTGATGAAGGGATCTCTTCTGTAATGTTTCTTAGGTAAGTAATTCTAAGAAGGCAGAGATACACGCAGGATTGTCAGCCATTTAAACAAGGCACTAGCAAATGCCTGAGTCAGGTGATGCCACCATCAATGCCTCATTGCCTCTTCCTGCTCTTGAATTGAATGAGTTCTGTGCCCCCAGTTAGTTAATTGGTAAGCTACCACATTATCATTTTCAGCCGGCCACATGACGCTCACAGCAAAGTGGCAGCTGCTTCCAGTGCTGCCACCAGCATCTGTGATGTCCAAACTAAATCCAGTTCTTAATGCTTAATGAGAAGATCAGATAGTTTAATAATAAGGGAACCTTGGAGCATTGAACCATTTATTCATGTGCCCTTTCACTTCATCATCTCAAATTATCCCATCGTCAACTCAACCATGATAAGACGATCAGAGTTTCTGCAAAACCCTCAATGCTATAAGACCGCATTTTACTTTGTGAATTTATCTTACTGAGTTTTGATATATTAGTCCTTCTTTTTTTAAATTTAGAGTACACAAATCATTTTTTCCAATTATGGGGCAATTTATCGTGGCCAATCCATCTACCCTGCACATCTTTTTGGGTTGTGGGGGCGAAACCCACCCAAACACGGGGAGAATGTGCAAACTCCACACGGACAGTGGCCCAGAGCTGGGATCGAACCTGGGACCTCGGCGCTGTGAGGCAGCAGTGCTACTCACTGTGCCACCGTGCTGCCGCATTAGTCCTTCTTGAGTTTCAATCCCAATATGTAGTCTCGCGCACAAAGTTAGTCATTAACCACGTGGACAGAAAGAATAAAAGCCACTTCGACTTTCCTCCTGCTGCTGAATGCGCTGGGCAGAAAGAATTTGGAATGCGTCATTTCTGAGCAATCACATCATGTCCAGGACACTCCTGAATGATATTGCACATTCTTAACAACATAAGGGAATTTCCTATATTAAACAGGAAATGAGCCACCTTTTAAACAAGCTGAGAGTGAATTGAAACACATTAATAGGTCAGATTACCAGGGGAAAATGCAATGTCGAGAGAAAAAAATAATGGCTAATGTAGCACTCAAATTCCCTGACTCATGCCTCCTATTGATAATTTTTCAATTGTCCCAAAGCATAAGGTAAGGAAAGTGTTTTACTGTGAAAGCAGTCATCATTGACCAAAGGTTTTATCCTGGGACCTGAACCAAATTGCTGCCGATTTACTGAATGTAATTTTAGTTGCCCGCCCCTTAAACAGTATTAATCAGTCATCCAAATCACATCTCTGCCTTGAAAATATTTTCCCTGTCAAGGTTATACCTATAATTGGCAAGTATAATGCCACAGAGTGCTTTTGACCCATGATTTCCATTTTTATTATTCCTCCATTCTATAATCTACAAAACCAGTAGCTACCAAAGTAAAGTCATATATGATTGCATTGAAAAATATTGTTTGCAGGCCTTCTCAGTCACTTCAACCAAAGGGTTGAATAGGAGAGAAAGAAGCTAAATAAATCCACTTCTTCAAAACAGGAGCCAGTTTCTGCCCAGGTCAGACAATACTACAGATTTAAACTGCAGCAATTCATTTCAAAGAGTGAATTTCAGCACAGTGCACTTGTACATTCGACTTGTAATTTGCAACCTTTTCTTTTGCACAAAAATACTTGAGTTATCTTTTTCATGATTAGGTTTTGCTGTTGGGAATCAAAATGCAGAATAGTTAAACAATGAATACACCAGTGCTAGTCAATATTGCGGATGTTTAAAGTGTAAAGGGTCGGTTAAGTATAATAAGACAAATTAATGCAGGCTGACAAATATATTTTATATATAATATCCAGTACAGGTTAAACCTAATCTGCAGTTAAGTCTGTGCTGATTCTCATTTGGTTAAATTGAGAAGAACGAGAGAGTGTTATAGTTGCTTAATTTGCAATGCATTGTGTGTGTAATTTTATTTGCATAAATTTAATTAACATAATCATAGTTGTACTAACAACAGAAGAGTTATAAAAATACAATTTGTACCTATCCATTCTAGAAAAGATTTGCTTTGTAATTAATTTACATGTGGAAATTAGATACAATTGCAATTACTGCGTTATCCCAAATAAAAATAATTACAGTCTGTAAGTTTTGTAAAATACAGAGTTCCAATTTTATTCAGCTTGCCATCAGAAGACATTTCTGATTAATTTAATTTGCATGTCAACTTTATCAGTGAATGCTATCCCAAGTGCTCGGGTCATTAGGCTAAGTGAGTCTCACAAAATGAGAATTGTGAGGCTGCTATTTATGAAATGTCATGGTTTACTTTGCTGGTGACATTTCCCACTGTCTCCTCTTAACCTGTGTCCAGCCACACAAGCAGAGCAAGACCTACAAATGGCAGGTCCAGCAATTTGCATGGATGACACAATGAACCCGTTCTCGCTTCAGCCGACTCCACACGGAAAGCCAATTTGTACATATTGTATCTGCCAGAATTTACATTCCAGGCTTTTTTGGTGAGTTTTTAACTGAGCAATCACTCTTTTGTCCTCTTCTGGCCCTTCACCTCTGACATTATTAAATGGGAAACAGCACGAGGTCTTCTATTCCAAACTAAATGGCCTCATTTCCATAGTGCGTTGACGAGCTGACATCACTATTGATTGAATTATCAGATGAATTGCTCGGCTTTTTTTGACCTAGGCAGAACAATAATTACAGAACAGGGAAGAGGCCAGTACTTGAGGCTTTTATTCGTACTTTCTCCTGCCCCTGCATATCTACATTTTCAATTTCTTATACAGTTGTGTTTTACTATAGTTTTTGCCTCAGTCATCTGTTTTGGTAAAATATTCCACATGGCATGCAGGAGAAATTCTTCTACCTTCTCCAGTTATCCTTGCTGTGCTATTCCTTGTTATTGATTCATCAGTCAGAGGAAATAAAAGAATCAATTTTAACCCCCGCCCCCTCGACTGGTTTCCCAAGGAGCTTTGAATGAATCACAGGCGTTATTCTTTCCTTGTTATGATCAGGTGAGGAGAAAGGGCATGACTCCCCTCTTTCCCTGTTCATCATTTGATTGCAACGTGCCTTTTTTTTTTGACTAAGTATATGTTTGCCAATTCAGTGAGTGGTTGGTTAACCGTTTATGTGCCGTGACTTTAAAAGACACAGGCAGCTTTCCTTCAATTTTGGTTCCAACCAAAGAAAAGAGAATAGTATTGTAATTGACGTGGTCTCAGAGAAGTAAGTTTTTAAATGCTCCAACTTTCACATGCAAGCACACTCAAGGTTCACACGCACACAAATAGACCACAGAATGTGAGAATGGATTAAGCAATTTAAAATCCAGTAAAAGCAAAAGATACACGGCTCTTAAAGGTTGGTGGCTGGCTTCAGGCTCTACTCAGTAGTCCTTCTGGTTTCATGGTGGTTTAAAGATGTAGTTGGACAATTTATCTGTAGTACTGGAGACTGCATCAGATATGTTGAATTCTTCAAAAAGGTCTTGGCACGTGAATAGGTAAAATCAAGCACAGTTTAAAACTAGCAATTGGATGAAGAGGGATAGAGAAAGGAAATCTGCTCAGGGTCTTATTTCTTCAACGTCTCATTTGCTTGTGCTCTGGTCTACAGAGCAAATAGGTCCTTAAACATACACAAGGTTAGCTGGATTATCACATGACTCTTTCTCTCCATCTGCCCAGTGACCTAAATATGATCATGGCTAGTGGATTCCAGTTGCCTGGCTTACATTATTACCTTGCATTTGGGCAAATTCCTTTCCTAGCTAGAGTCCCATTGTGATCACAGCTAATGGTTTGTCTCCACCAAAGCGATTGTCTGAATGTTTTGATAATGGGGTAGGAGGTGGCTTCCATTCATACTCATTAAAGGTAGTTGTTCCTGGTGAGGGGTTGCAGACAGGTTGTCTCCATTCATTGACCTTAGTTTGGTGTTTTTGTGATTCTGATAGCACGGTAGCATAGTGGTTAGCAGAGTTGCTTCACAGCTTCAGGTCAAAGGTTTGATTCCCGGCTTGGGTCACTGTCTGTGCGGAGTCTGCACGTTCTCCCTGTGTCTGCGTGGGTTTCCTCTGGGTGCTTCAGTTTCCTCCCTCAGTCCAAAGATATGCAGGTTAGGTGGGTTGAACATGATAAATTGCCCTTAGTGTCCAAAAAGGTCAGGTAAGGTTACGGGAATAGGGATGCATGGGCTTAAGTAGGGTGCTCTGTCCAAGGGCCCGTGTAGACTCGATGGGCCGCATGGACTCCTTCTGCACTGTAAATTCTATGATATCAGGATGGATGTCGTAGTGTTCACAAAGACCACAGAAGCTAAGTTCATTAATGAAGCTAACTTTTATTTCCACTACTTATTAAAGTTCGACCACTTACTCCTATCGTAAACAATAATCTAGTAATCTACAATCTATACTCTACTAACACTAGTCTCTACACTCTATCTAGAACTATACTCTACACTCTCTAGAGCTCTTCTCTGCATTCTCTCCAGCCCTCTCCCAGAAGCTGAGTCAGTGCTTTATATAGTTCTGCATCGAGCTCCATCTCGTGGTTATTTATGATATAACATTAATCCTTTGTATTCTGAACATTTCACATAACCCAGTCACCCCACCTAAACCTTTTGGACACTAAGGACAATTTAGCATTGTCAATCCACCTAACCTGCACATCTGTGGGAGGAAACTGGAGCACCCGGAGGAAACCCATGGAGACACAGGAAGAATGTACAAACTTCACATTTTAGCTCAGTGGGCTAGACAGCTGGTTTGTGACGCAGAGCAAGGCCAGCAGCGTGGGTTCAATTTTCATACCAGCAGCGAATTCTGAATTCTCCCTCTGTGTACCCGAACAGGCGCCGGAATGTGATGACTAGGGGCTTTTCACAGTAACTTCTTTGCAGTGTTAATTTAAGCCTACTTGCGACAATAAAGATTATTTACGTTTTTACACTGAGACAGCCACCCGAGGCCAGAACTGAACCCGGACCCATGTGCTGTGAGGCAGTAGTGCTATCCACTGTGCCGCCATGTAGTGCAGGTACACCCACAGTGCTGGTAAGGAACGAGTTCCAAGATTTTGAACCAGCAACGATGAAGGAACAGATATATAGTTCCAAGGTAAGATGGCATTTTACTTTGAGCGAAACTTGCAGATGGTGGTGTCTCCCATATGTTCTGCTAGGTAGTAGAGATCGCAAGTTTGGAACGTACTGTTGAATGATCTTTCGCAGGGAAAAGTAAATGTTTAAGGTGGTGGATGGGGTGTCAATCAATGGCCTATTTTGTCTTGGATGGTGTTGATCTTCTTCAGCTTTTTTGAGCTGCACTCCTTCAGGCAACTGGATTGTATTGCATCACACCCCTGTTTTGTGCCTTGTAGATGGTGAACTGACTTTGGGACGTCTGTGATTGCTCGCCTCAGAATTGTCAATCTCTTACCTTCTCTTGTCACCACATTATTAATGTGGCTGGTCCATTCAGGTTTCTGGTCAATGCTGTCTCCAGGATGTTGATGGCGGGAGGTTCAGTGATGTTAATAATAAATATCAAGGGCAGATCATTAGATTTTCACTTGTTGGAGATGGTCACCACCTGACACCTGTGTGACATGAATGTTGCTTGCCACTTATCAGCCAAAGCCTGAATGTTGTGCAGTCTTGCTGAAAGCGGACCAACTGCTTCAATGTGAAGATTTCTGAATGATATTGAACATTGTACAATTCTCAGCAAACATCCCCACTCCTGATCTCATGTTGGAGGGAAGGCCATTGATGAAGTAGCTTGAGAGATGAAGTTGGTTGGGCCGAGGACATTTCCCTTTTCGGTGATGACCTGGGACTGAGATAATTGCCCTCCAACAATCACAACCATCTTTTTTTGCCTGGTATGATTCAAACCTGGGAGTTTGCCCTCTGTTTCACATTGACTTCAACTTGGCTAGGGTTCACTGATGGCACATTGAGTCATGCACTGCCTTAATGGTAAGGACAGCTAATTTCACCTTGCATCATGAATTCAGCTCATTTTTTCATATTTGAATCAAGGTTGTAATGAGTTTCGGAGCTGAGTTGCCCTGGCTAGTTGTATAACTGAACAGGTGATCACACTGCTGACCATATGACATTACACTGACTCTATTACAAGATGGACAATATTGCTTTGGCATTTGAAGGAAGTGGCAACATCGCTGACGACCACAGGTCTTAGATGATTGCATTTTTCTGAAAGCTGTGTTATATTCACTTCAATATTCTATTTCAAGTAGTTTGTTGGAAGAGAAAACATTGATTTTTGGCCCTTGTGTTGGTGTATGATTTCTTAACTCTTGTGGATTTGTGCTGCTCTGTATTGATTTGTCCTAATGTTAGTCTTGCCGAGTGTGAAGAGTTGTCTCTCGCAGGACTGGATAATTGCGCAGCCGTCCTCTATGATTCACATTTCACCTTGGCTAACCTATAATTATTTTTTTCTCTCGCCGTCTAATTAGAATTAGAAATGCTTTGCAGTCAGGTTCCACAATCACAAATTTACTCTGTCTTCTTGCCAGCAATTATTTTGCTGTATTCTATTGGCTTTTCTCTCTTGTCTGTCGGTTCCCTGACGTGCACTGTTCTGAAGTGAATAGGGAGGTAGCTTGGTCCCAGATATCGGGCAACTGTTCAATGTGGCTCGCATAAGAAGGTGGCCTGGTTCTGGGGTTGGCCTGGATTTTGTGAATTAATCTCCCAACCTCCTGAAGTGGAATTAAATGTTCTTGCTATCTCCCCCACTTCCACACTGAGGCGTTAAAAAGATGATAACGTTTGAATGTTCCCTTTGATCTGATATAACTTGGCATTTCAATACTAATTGGTATTAGAGTTCAGCAGATGTTATCCTGAAGTGAGTTGGTTGTTTTCTTTTAATATTAATGCAATTTGACAACATTTGTGGGCTCTATTGTACTACCCTTCTATTTGTATTGTAAATAGCAAATTTTGCATTAATTAAAATCTCTTTAAATGCCCTAATTTTAATTTATGATGCTGATGTATTGCAGTTTATTTTCCTGAAAAATACCTCTTGCTCCTTTTCGTCAAGCTGCTCTTTTGACTGAGTGTAACTCTCACCATGTGCTTTTACTTCTTTCCACATTTACAGAACTTCTCTCTATCTTTAGGTCTTGGAGAGTCTAGTCTCAACAGGCAGTGACTCGCACCAGTGACAAAACTAACTATATTCTTTGTAATCCTTGGAAATCATCTGACTGAAATATTCAATTGCGTATGTGCAATTGTGTTGACTAGAAATTGGCTTAACTGAGTGGTGAAAAGTGTCTGGGATTCAACACTTGCACATTTCCTCACTGGCCAATTCTCTTGACCCTTGAAAGCTAAACTTGGATATCCATTTAGTTCTTGCAGCTCTGAAATCTACACTTAAACTGTCTTCAAGGAGACAGAAGGCATTTTCATTCGACATGATCAGATAAGAAGGGATGAACTGGCTCTCCTCCATTTAACCTACCCAGTTGGTCACAACAGAGATTTAAGTTTCTTTTTTCACAGGGGATACCTTTTCCAAATCAGCGTGTATTTAACTATTTAAGCTGTGAGCAATCAGGAGCCAATCAAACTTTTTTCCTTGAATCAAAGAGCAAGCAGACTTATTAACCACTGAACCCGAGAAAAATAAGAAAAACCAACATCAACCATATAGTCATTTGGACCCAGAGAGACACACACACGCACATGCACACACACATGTGCACACACAAGCATATATGCATCAGAATTAGAGACCAGTGAGGAAAGGTAAACTAATATATAGTTATGTGATTATCCTTGAGTGATGGATTTTTAAAACTGCAGCCGATTTGGGTTAGCTGGTTTCTCGGATGTGGTCACATGCAGAAGATTATTGCAAGATCTCAGTTCGCTGATAGGCTTCTGGTAGAGTTGAATTCTTATGCCAAAAGGGAGAGAATAGCCTTCAGCTTTTGTCATCTGCTGAAGACAGTCTTGGCACTGTCCATGTTGCCTGTAATCTTTCTCAAGTGACTGAGCAGCCTGGCCTTGAAATCTTTCACCCATTGTGTATTTTCAAAAGGTTTTGGGTGTGTCCATCTGTGGCTGCCATTGTTTCAAAATACAGTACTTTCCATTTTTAATGTCTGCAAGCTGTCAGGAGAGTTTGGGATTGAGGGAAATGTATCTCTCTTCACCCTTTCCTGAGGGTGATTTGTTTGTTTCCCATCTTCACTTTGTTCACTGTGCCGCTTTGACAAATGGTCATCTGGACTCGAAACGTTAGCTGTTTTCTATCCCTACAGATGCTGCCAGACCTGCTGAGATTTTCCAGCATTTTCTCTTTGGTTCAAGATTCCAGCATCCGCAGTAATTTGCTTATATCCTTAACTTCCCACCTGGAACACTTCTATTTTCCCCTTTACCTTCACTGTATACAACAACATTTTCCAACTTGCAGGTGACAAATTTGGCAGCAGCAATTTCTGCTTCAACTTTCCAGCAATCCTCCTACACTCCACACATGATGACCTTGATAATAAATTCACTCTCAGTTTGCTTGCTCATACCAATTGAATTAAATTCAGCACTGCCTTAATTGCCTTCTTCCTGCAGATTAATTCTGATCAATCAACCTTTGCCAGATTAAAGAACTTGCTGCCCGTTGGCATCAAGCAGCCTTATTCAGCCAACTAATGGAACTTGCGCTGCTCAGTGACATAAAATTAACGACTGACCAATCACTGCTCAAATGCCCTTTCTATTATCAGCTCTTAAATAATCTAAATCGGGTCCCTCACTGTGGAAATCACATCTGTTGTGAGAGTTGGTTTATTCACACTTTATAAGAATAGGAGACCGTTTCCTCTGGTATGTTCGGTTTCTCATTTTGCACTTTGCTCGTAAGATTCTGGAGTGCTAAATTGGCAAGCTTACACTGTCAGAATATTATAAAATGCAGGTTATGGTCAATTAACCATCCACAAAGCAAGCTTGATCATCCCATTACTTCAGCAAGTTTGCTTTGTTTCTCTCAGGAGAAAGTCTATCTCCCATTTAGAAAACAAACTGTAGTCCAATTTGGCCAATTACTACTAGTGTTCAAATTGCACAGAAATATCACTACCAATCAGAACCACATCAGAGTGTCAATTTAAATGCACACAGATACTGACTTATCTAAAGTGATAATAGGCATAGAATTTGAATTTTAGATTTTCCCACCTGCCTTCTGTTTGCTTCTCTTCCACCTACACCGGCAGGTTACTCGTCTCTCCATCAGTGCTGGAATTATTTGGCCCACGATTTACTGGAGTGTGAAATCTCGTGGCAATCCCTCAGCTGGACTTCCTGCTGCACGCTTTTAGTCTTTTTTTTTGTGTCACATACATTACTGGAATTGTGAGCTGATGTGATGTGGCGAGGGCAACATATCATCTGGAACATTTGTGAAAAATGAAAAAAACCTGTATCTCCTCAACCAATAATATTTAACGACTGAGAAATAAATATGTATATTTTCTTTAATTCATTTTTATAGGGTATGGGCATTGCTGGGGCCAGCGTTTCTTTCCCATCCCTAGTTGCTCTTGAGAAGGTGGTGGCAAGTTGCCTTCTTGAATCACTGCAGTCCATGTGGTGTAGCTACACCTACTGATCTATGAGCGAGGGAGTTCCAGGATTGTCACCCAGTGACAGTGAAGGAACGATGATAGATTTCCAATTCAGGGCAGTGAGTGACTTGGAGGGGAACCTCTAAGGTGGTGGTGTCCCAGGTATCTGCTGCAATTGTCCCAATAGATGGTATTGGTCATGGGTTTTGAAGGTGCTGTCTAAGTAAGGAGCCTTGGTGAGCTCCTGAAGTGTATCTTGTTGATGGTACGCGCTGCTGCTAACGTGCATAGGTGGTGGAGGGAGTGAATGTTTATGGAAGGAGTGCCAATCAAACAGCTGCTTTTGTCCTGGATGGTGTCGAGCCGAGTGTCATTGGAGCTGCACACATCAAGTCAAGTTGGGAATATTCCAACACACTCCAGAATTGTGCCTCATAGGTAGTGTGCAGACTTTGCGGAGTGAGGAGCTGAGTTTCTCGCCGTAGGAATCCGAGCCTTTGACCTGCTCTTATAAGACAGACTGAGGGTGAGATCAAGGGGTAGTTACAATATATGAGTTTAATGTCAAATCGGGTACAGAAAGAGGAACAGAGAGAGGGACGGGAAGAATGGATTGTGTGAGAGAGAGATCCAATGGCCATGGTGCGCTGGAAAAGCAGCTCGCCGTGGCGCAGCATGGCCAATAAAAGCTGGGAGACCCCGCTCCCGGGATCTACCCAGCTCACAATGCCTCGCGGGATCCAAAACTCTATGCCCCTATTAATATAACCGAGGATACTGTTTGTTTTATTAACAGCAAACTGTCCTGCCACCTTCAGTGATTTATGTACATACACACCAACTCATTTGCTCCTGAAAACACTTTAGAATTGTTTTGTTTATTTAATCCGTGTTCTTCCTATCAAACTGAATCACTTCACATTTCTCCAGATTGAACTTCACCTGCCACCCTTATCTACCCATTCCAGCAACTTGTCTGTGTTCTTTTGAAGTTCTCACGATCCTCCTCACGGTTCACAATACTTCCAAGTTTCTGCTTCATTGATTTTAATATACAGTTTCAGCAAAGTGAAATAGATTTATATCGAATTACATAGATTTGCTTTCCAGAAAAGGTCATTGGATTGCTTAACAACCTTCCGACATGGTAAGACTTAAAGTGCCTCAGGAACAAAGGTGTAAACATGGCTGGCTCAGCATTGATGTAAATTGTATCACAACCTGAGCGTAAAACAAAATTGCACAAGATATGCAACGGTACACATAGTGGCATTGACCACTCTGAGAAAGCATGCAGATTATTCTGATACTTTATGTTATTTGTAAATTTTGATGGTGCACAATTCTCCTGGTCACATTTTGCAAAATGCATAATGACTATTTTGTTTCTGACTTTGGTACATTGCAATACTTTTGTAGAGCCAGTTTTAACCTGGGAGAATGGAAATATGGCAGAGAAGCTTTATTTATTTGTTGTCTTGGCTTACAGATTCATGCTTATCTCATTTGAGAGATCATAGCTGGAATTCTCCGGCAGTTGGAATTATCTTTTCCCGGACCCCGTGGGTTTCCCAGTGGCATGGGTTGGCTTAAATGGGGAAATCCCATTGACATGCGGTATGAAAGAGAATCTTGCCGCCAATGAATGGCGCATCACCAAGATATATATGGCTTGGGGACTGGAGAACATGGATAGCATGTAGAGAGAGGTGATCACACCACAAACTCCATAGGGAGGAAAGGAATTGGTGATCACCAAGCAGACCAAGAGGGCTGGGCAGGCAATGCAGGAATCTCCTCTGGCTACTCCCCTGCAAAACAGATCATTTTGGATACTGTTGTTTGGGGGGTGGGGGGGGAACTTTCAGGGGAAAGTAGCAGCTATAGCCAAGTCTGTGGCACCACAGTTGGCTCTGCTGGCCAGTCAGGGAGGAAAAGGACAAAGTGAGCTAGAGTGGTGGTGATTCAATATGAGGAGAACTGACAGGAGTTCCTGTGGCTGTGAGCATGACTCCAGAGCATGTTATATTATATTACTACTCCTGGTAGCATGTTATATTACTGACTGTAATATAAGTTACTCATTAGCTTCATACCACAATGCTCTTAAACTCGATGTTGATTGACACTTGTAGTCCAATGAAAGCAAATAATTTATTGAGTAACTAAACAAATAAACTTGTGAGTTTCATTTCTCCAATACTTTTACTAGCTAATAAATAAACAAGACTGAATAAGAATAAACTATGATTAACTTCACTTGCACTCTGTGCTAACTCTCTACACCTCTGGTCACCAGTCACAATACACACGAAGAGGCAGGAACTCAGATTGAGTCTGACTTTATACCCCTTGTTAGTGCTGCCATCTAGTGATCAGTTAGCTGTTATGACTATACATTCACCCCTTATGTATATACAGATATGCAGATCAGTACAGAATAGTATGGTGCCTCGCTGGTGCCAGGGACAAGGATGTCACGGAGCAGCTACAGGGCATTCTGAAAGGGGAGGGTGATCAGCCAGAGGTCATAGTACACGTTGGTACAAATGACATCGGTAGAAAGAGGGATGATGGTTAAAAAACAGGACCTCAAAAGCTTTGATAGCGGGACTACTTCCTGTGCCACGGGCAAGTGGGGATAGAAATAGGAGGATAGGTCAGATAAACGCGTGGCTAAAGGGATGGTGCAGGAGGGAGGGCTTTAATTACTTGGATTATTGGGATTAATTCTGGGTCAAATGGGACCTGTATAAGCGGGATGGACTGCACCTGAATTAGAGGAGGACAAATATCCTCACAGGGAGGTTTGTTCATGGTACTAGGCAGGATTTAAACTAATTTGGAAGGGGAATGGGACCCAAAGTAACTGTGCAGTGGGTGAGAATATGGAGTCAAATATACAGAATAAACCAGGCAAGTGCAGTGGGCAGAGCAGACAGGAGAATAGATAAGGCACATGAGAGGAATGGTAGGCTAAACTGCATATATTTAATTGCAAGGAGCCTGATGGTAAGACTGATGAACTCACAGTGTTGATCAGCACATGGAGTCATGACATCATTGCAATCACAGAAACTTGGTTGAAAGAAAGGCAGGACTGCCAGCTGAAAGTCCCAGGGTATAGAAGTTTCAGGTGTGATAGAGGGGGAGGTAAAAGAGGAGGAAAAATTGCATTATTGATGAGGGAGAAAATCATGGCAGTACTCAGGGACGATATCTTAGAAGGTTCCTCAAATGAAGCCATATAGATCACATTGCTAGGAGTGTACTGTTGGCATCCAAACAATCAGTGAGAGACAGAAGGGCAAATAGGTAGGCAAATCTCTGATAATTGTAAGAAAGATCAGATAATAATAGTAGGGGATTTCAACTTCCCCAACATTAACATCAAAGTGTGAAAGGCTCAGATAGGGCGGAATTCTTAGAATACATCCAGGAGAGCATTTTAATGCCAATATTTCAAAAGTCCTATAAGGGAGGGGGCAGTGTTGGATCTAGTTTTAGGGAATGAAGGGAATGAGGCTGGACAAGTGGATGAAGTTTTAGTGGGGGAGCATTTTGGAAGTAGTGACCATAACTCAGTAGAATTTAAGGTAGTTATGGAAAGGGGCAAAGATAGACTGGAAATTAAGGTCCTTAATTGGGAAAAGGCCAATTTTCATAAAATAAGACAGGATCTGTTTAAAGTTAACTTAAAGAGAAGCTACTTGTCGGAAAATCTACAACAAATCAGTGAGATTCATTCAAAAAGAGATAAAGTACATGCTCCCATGACAGTGAAGGGTGGGAACAATAAGTCTAAAAAATCCTGGATGTCAAGGGAAATCCAGGGTTGGATAAGGAAAATAAGGGAAGCTTATGGCAGATGCCTAGGGCACAAATCAGCAGAAGCCCGAGGGGAATATGAAAAAGTGCAGGGGGTTACATAAGAAAGAAATTAGGAGAGCGGAGTGGGCATGAAAAAATACTGGTAGATAAAATAAAGGAAAATCAGGGCAGCACCGTGGCATAGTGGTTATCACTGCTGCCTCACAGCACCGAGGACCTGGGTTTGATCCCGGCCCCAGGTCACTGTCCATGTGGAGATTGTAGATCCACCCCATGTCTGCATGGGTCTCACCCCACAGCCCAAAAAGATGTGCTGGGTAGGTGAATTGTCCACGTTAAATTGCCTATTAATTGGGAAAAAAAGAATTAGGTACTCTAAATTTAAAAAAAGGAAAATCCAAAGGTGTTTTATAAGTATACTAAGGGCAGGAGGTTGACCAGGATAAGAGTAAGGTTCATTAGGGACCAACGTAGCAATTTGTGTGTGAAACTGGAAGATATAAATAAAAATAAATAATCTTTATTGTCACAAGTAGGCTTACATTAACACTGCAATTAAGTTACTGTGAAAAGCCCCTAGTCGCCACATTCTGGTGCCTGTTCGGGTACACTGAGGGAGAATTCAGTATTCTCAGCTGGTACGGGGATTGAACCCGCGCTGCTGGCCTTGTTCTGCATCACAAACCAGCAGACTAGCCCACTGAGCTAAACCAGCCCTTTAAACAAGGCTGGGCTATAGGTGAGGTTTTCATCTGTGTTCACAAAGGAGAAGGATGATGTAGGTATCAAAATCAGGGATGTGCATTGTGATTTACTTGAATAATTTTACATTGAGAGGGAGAAGGTATCAACAGTTTTAACGGGACTAAAAGTGGATAAGTCCCCCGGCCAGATGAGATATATTCCAGGTTGCTGTGTGAGGCAAGGGAGGAGATTGCAACGGCTCTGACAATTTTCAGTCTTCTCTCGCCACGGGAGAGATTCCAGAGGACAGCTAACGTGGTGCCATTATTCAAGAAGGGAAATAGGGACGAACCAGGAAATTACAGGCCAGTGAGTCTAACTCCAGTGGCAGGGAACCTACTGGAAAAAAGTCTGATGGACAGAATTGATTTCCACTTGGAGAGGCAAGGGTTAATTAAGGATAGTCAGCATGGTGTTGTCAATTGGAGATCATGCCTCACAAATTTGATGGGATTTTTTGAGGAGGTGACTAGGTGTATAGAAGAGGGTAGTGTGGTTGATGTAGTCTACATGGACTTTAGTAAAGCTTTTGACAAGGTCCCACATAGGAGGATGATGAAAAAGGTAAGAGCCCATGTGACCCAGGGCAGTTTCACAAACTGGATCCTATATTTGGCTTAGTGGGAAGTAAGTTTGCAGGTGACACAAAATTGGTGGTGTGGTAAATGGTGAGGAGGAAGGCCTCAGGTTACACAATGACAGAGACGGGCTGGTTAGATGGGCAGAAGAGTGGCAAATGGAATTTAACCATGAAAAGTGTGAGGTAAAATATTTGGGAGGACTAACAAGGCAAGGGAATGTACAATGAATGGTCAGACCCTAGGAGGATCAAAGGGATCTTGGTGTGCTGGTTCACAGATCTCTGAAGACAACAGGACAGGTACATATGATGGTTCAGAAAATCCTATGGGATTTTTGCCTTTATTAACCAAGGCATTGAATATAGCAGCAGGGAGGTTATGCTGGAGCTGTATAAAACACTGGTTAGGCCCCAGTCGGAGTAATGTGTACAGTTCTGGTCACCACACTATAGAAAGGAAGTGATTGCACTGGAGACAATGCAGAGAAGCTTCACCAGGATGTTGCATGGACTAGATCGTTTCAGCTGTCAAGCGAGACTGGATAGGCTGGAATTGTTTTCTCTGGAGCAGAGAAAGCTGACGGGGTCCTGATTGAGGTGTATAAAATTATGAAGGACATCGATAGGGTGGACAGTAAGGTACTTGATGTTCGACACAGATGCAATGGAGTGAAGGGCCTTTCACCATGCTGTAGACTCTACTTTAACCCCGCTCCACATGTTTCCTTTGTTTCGGTTGGGCCACTTTTGACAATAAATTTATTCATCTTGTATTTCCCACTTTTGTGAGGACAAATAATGGAACACAAAACCCCCAGAGTAAACCAAACTATCAATGTAGCAGATATATCCTGGCAGTCATGTTTGAGGGAACTTTATACAAATTAGTGAAACAGATCATCAGTTTGCTCTCCAATTTTGTTTCCTTCACTCTGCCCCTGAAGAGTCTTTCACGTTGCATGTCAACATGTGATCTGTGCTGGAATTCTCCGGCCGTCGGGATTCCCGCTGGCAGCGCACCCCTGCCCGTGGGTTTCCCAGTGGGCGATCCCATTGACAAGTGGCTGGAGGAGCGAATTCCCCCCACCGCCAGTGAATGGCGCGCCGCTAAGAAACACGCGGCTGGGAGACCGGAGAATCCGGCCCCTGACCTTGGGCATGCTCACTTCTATCGTGAAATGTAATGTACTCTTCCAACAGGAATCATTGCACACTCAGGAAATTCAGGAGTGAATTTTCAATGATTTTTCAACCCCTCCTTAACCCAGATTTGCTGAAGTTTCTGCTCAGTATATTTAAGTCAACAAAATACTTTTGTGACCTGTAGGAGTCACCCACTGAATGCACAGACTCAGTAAACTATCCTTTACTCCTTCATTTTGGCTGTGATCAAGCATTCATCTGCAGAATGCACCAAATATCATGTTGTTTCATGACATATGCCCCACACATTGTCTCTGTAATTTTATGTCTGTAATCTCATTGGCGTTTCAGATGGTGGGTTATTGTTTGCGAGTTGTGTTCATTGAATTATTGAGATCTTTCAATGAGTTTGCTATCTCTGGCCATTCCAAGATATCCTTATTCTCTTTACAATGAGTCTATTTTTAAACCAGGTTTCCTGATAGACCACAGCTTGTGAAAGATGAATGTGTGAGCGTGTGTAAAATGGTGCGGAGAGAAGAGCAGTGTTGTAAATTTACAAGAGGGAAGAGATGTTGGGGAGGGAGGTATTGTGAGAAGTTAGACTGGATAAAGTGAGCAGAAAGTGAGGACAACATTTGTACTGTGAATGCTCCAGTCAGATCATTGAACTTCTTTTTCCATGGTTGACATGTCCTGAGGGTGAATCGACTGACATCAACCTCCCCTGATAGCTTTTCTCGCAGGCACTATGAGGTGTCGCTTGGGGGGATTTCTGTTCCTAAAATGGAACACAATTTCCCTCAGCTTTCACCAGAGCCTCTAATCTGAAGACAATGACTGCCTTGTTTTAACTTCTTTCGGGTATCTTTGTGATTCTGTGCTTGTGATTTGGTAGCAAAAATAGGAAGGCAGATTATTATTTGAATGGATGTAAATTGAGAGCGGTGGATACTCAACGAGACCTTGGTGTCCTCGTGCATCAGTCGCTGAAAGTAAATGCGCAGGTACAGCTGGCAATAAAGAAGTCAAATGATATCTTGGCCTTTATAGCGTGACAATTTAAGATTAGGAATAGGGATGTTTTACTGCACTTATATAGGGCATTGTTGAGGCCATACATGGACTGTTGTGTGCAGTTTTTGTGTCCTTATCTGAGGAATAATGTTCTTGCTGTGAAGGGAGTGCAGCGAAGGTTTCCCAAGCTGATTACTGGGATGATGGGACTGTCATATGAAGAGAGACAAAGTCGGTTCGGATTATATTCATTAGAGTTTAGAAGAGTGAGAGGGATTCTCATAGAAACTTTTTAAATTCTAACAGAATTAGACCGAACAAGGTAGATTCAGAAAGAATGTCCCTGATGGTGGGGGTGTCCAGAACGATGAGTTATAGTTTGAGGGTAAGGGATAAACTTTTCAGGACTCCAGCAACTACAGGCTCAATTCACTCAACCCCTCCTCATAAGAAAATGCCCCCATATTCAGAATCATAAGAACATAAGAACTAGGAGCAGGAGTAGGCCATCTGGCCCCTCGAGCCTGCTCCGCCATTCAATGAGATCATGGCTGATCTTTTGTGGAATCAACCCAGTGAACCTTCTCTGGACTGCCTCCAATACCAGCATATCTTTCTCTAGATAAGGGGACCAAACCTACTCATAGTGGGCGTGATCCTCGAAATGGAGACAAAGTCCCGATGCCAGAGTAAAAACTGGAGTGTTTCACTCCGGCGTCGGAGCCCGCTCCCAGCCCCCTATTCTCCAGCCTCCGAGGGTCTAGGAGCGGCGTCGCGTATTTTACGCACACTGGATCTTGGTGCCGCGTAAAAAGCGGCGGCGCATAAATAACGCGGCCGGCGTCGCATAAATGAAGTCACCCGTGCATGCGGGGTTGCCGTCCTCCCCGAGGCCACCCCGCAAGAAAATGGCGGATGGATCTTGCGGGGCAGACGGAGGAAAGGAGGTCCTCATTTAGAGAGGTCGGCCCGCCGATCGGTGGGCCCCGATCGCAGCCCAGACTCCATTGGAGGCCTCCCCGGTGAAGGAACCCCACTCCGCCCCCCCCCCCCCGACACACACAGGCTGACCTCCCAGTGTTCCCGCACAGTTCCCGCTGGCAGTGACCAAGTGTGTACGGCGCCGGCGGGAACCTGTTGAGTCGGAGCGGCCGCTCGGCCCATCCGGTCCAGAGAATGGCGGGGGTACCGGAGAATCACCGTTGTGAGTGTCTCAGGCGATTCTCCGGCTGGCGCGGCGCAGAACGCGACTGGGCCATTCTCGCCGGTAGGGAGAATTGCGGGACGGCATCGGACTGGCGTCGCGCGATAAAATGGCGCGGCCGGCGATTCTCCCAACCGGCGAGGCCTCGGGGAATCGCGCCCAGTATTCCAGGTGTTGACTAACGAGTGCTTTGTGTAGTTTTAGCCAGAATTCACTATTTTTATACTCTATTTCCCTTTGAAATGACATTCCATTTGCCTTCCCTAACACTTGGTGAACATGCATGTCAGCCTTTTGTGATTTATGCAAGAGTATGCCCAAATCCTTCAGTACTGTAGCTTTCTGCAGTCTATCTCCATTTAAATATTTAACTCTTTTATTCTTTACACCAAAGTGCATAAATTCATATTTTACAACATTATATTCCGTCTGCCAAGCTTTTGCAGAGATTCCCTTAACCTTTCTATATCCCTCTGTCGGCTTTGTGTTATCCCCATTACTTGCCTTCCCATGTATTTTTGTGTCATCCGCAATTTTGGTAATAATACACTAAATAGGTGCAAATGGATCATTAAGTCCCGTTTGCATTTATTTTCTCCCGCTGGTGCTTCGTGGATTATTTGCATGGCCAATGGTGGGTTGGAGCATCGCATTCGGATCGGCGTCAATTTCCCCTGCGCCTGATTCTCTGTCTCATTGGGGAATGCATTCCGGGTCCCGGGACTGAGAATCCCACCCATGATCTTTATGTGCGCACTTAACTGTCCATAAGCAAACATCTTGACCAAATATGTGCGATGTTTTCACGACTCTTCCTGGTAGTAGCTTCAAGCACTTCTGATAATAACCTTTCACTTTGAACTTTTGGTTCAACATCAGAGCTCTTTCTCTCACTCTACCTCTATCACAACTCTCTTTTTGGCTGGATTTCTGCTCTTCTGCATTCTGCAGTAAATATGGCTTCAGCAATGAAAATCTCATCCTAAGCTGCCTTCAAGGAAAACATTGAGCTGGCGTTCAGCTGTTAGTAGTGTGAATTGTGTTATGGTAAATAAACAAAACAATTGCTAGTTTATGATTCAATGACATCTGATGCTTCTTCCAATTTGTATGTAGCATTTTCTTAACATAGGGACGTTTAACAATTTGTACTGTGTCCTTTACTGCTCCATTTGAAGAAGTTGATGTGTTGAAATTCTTGTGTATTTTCCCCATTCATTCTCATGTAATTTGAAAACTCTTCTGTCAGACACAATTTCCTCTGGAAACCCATCAGCAGCATTTAAACTGTGCAAAGTACCTTGAATTTTGCTAGTTGTTGTTTGATTCATCAGAAACCCCTCAAGCCACTTGAATAGCTATCTATCACAATGAAAAACTGCTGGCCTTCAAATTCTGCCAAACCTATGTTCAGCCTTTGTCGTACTCCAGCTGGCCATTTTCATGGTTGCAAAGGTACCAATCTTGATTTCTTTTTTACTTCCTGGCATTCTCTATGCTGTTTCACTGTGTCTTCTATATCCTTATCGATCCGTACCTTTCAGGAATTGCAAACCTGGCTCTCCACATATTACATTTGCCAACTGACAGCTCATTATTACAGGTGAAAAATAGTCTGATTTCTCAATCCAGTATTTGCGTTGGGCATCCATTTGCCATATAGTCATATATCCTTGCCAATACAGGGTCTCCATAAGTTGCTTTACTCATGTCATCTGCTGTGATTGGCAAATCATTTATAAGATTTACAGAAACAAGGGATTGCATAATAAGGGACAAAGAAATGGCTGAGCAATTAAATACATACTTTGGTTCTGTCTTCACAAATAAGGACATAAATTAGATCCCAGAAATGTTGGAGAATGAAAGGTTTAGTGAAAGGGAAGAACGGAGGGAGATCAACATTAGTAGAGAAATGGTACTTGGAAAACTGATGGGATTGAAGGCGGATAAATCCCCAGGGCCTGAGAATCTGCATCCCAGAGTGCTTAAGGAGGTGGCTCTGGAAATAGTGGATGCATTGGTGGTCATCTTCCAGGATTCTATAAACTCTGGAACTGTCCCTGCAGATTGGAGGGTAGCTCACGTCACTCCGATATTCAAAAAGGGAGGTAGAGAGAAAGGGAATTATAGACCAGTGAGCCGAACATCGGTCATGGGGAAAATGTTTGAATCCATTATCAAGGACTTTATAGCAAACATTTAGAAAGCAGTGGCAGGATAAGTCAGAGTCAGCATGGATATATGAAGGGAAAATCATGCTTGACAAATCTGTTGGAATTCTTTGAAGAAGTAACCAGTACAGTCGACAAGGGAAGCTAGTCGATGTGGTATATTTGGACTTTCAGAAGGTGTTTGACACAGTTCCGCATAAGAGATTATTGTGCAAAATGAAAGTGCATGGGATTGGGGGAAATATATTAAGGTGGATAGAAAACTGGTTGGCAGAGAGGAAACAAAGAGTAGGGATTAATGGGTCCTTTTCAAAGTGGCAAGCAGTAACCAGTGACGTACCACAAGGTTCGGTGCTAGGACCCCAGCTATTCACAATATATATTAATGATTTGGATGAGGGAACAAAATGTAACATCTCAAAGTTTGCAGACGATACCAAATTAGGTCGGAGGGTGAATTGCTATGAGGATTCAGGGGTCCTACAGCAAGATCTGGACAGGTTGGGCGAGTGGGAAAACCAATGGCAGATGCAGTATAATTTAGTTAAGTGTGAGATTATTCATTTGGAAGCAAAAACAGGAAGGCAGATTACTACCTGAACGGTTTTAAATTGGGAAAGAAGAGTGTGCAGTGGGACCTGGGTGTCCTTGTGCACCATTCGCTGAAGTAAGCATGCAGATGCTGCAGGCAGTAAAGAAGGCTAATGGTATGTTTGCCTTCATTGCAAGAGGTTTTGAGTATAGAAGCAGGGATGTGTTTCTGCAATTGTACAGGGCCTTGGTGAGGCCACACTTGGAGTATTGTGTGCAGTTTTGGTCTCCTTCTCTGAGGGAGGATGTTCTTGATCTCGAGGGAGTCCAGCGAAGGTTTACCTGACTGATTCCAGGGATGGCAGGGCTATCATATGAGGAGAGATTGACTAGGTTGGGATTGTTCTCGCTGGAGTTCAGAAGAATGAGGGGGGATCTCATAGAGACTTATAAAATTCTAACAGGACTAGACAGGGTAGATGCAGGGAAGATGTTACCAATGATGGTTGTGTCCAGAACCAGGGGTCACAGTCTGAGGATTCAGAGTAAACCATTTGGGACAGAGATAAGGAGACCCCTCTTCACACAAAGAATGGTGAACCTGTGGAATTCATTGCCACAGGAAGTACTTGATGCTAAAACTTTGAATATATTCAAGAGGCGGCTGGATATAGCACTTGGGGAGAATTGTATCAAAGGCTACGGGGAGAAAGCAGGATTAGGCTATTGAGTTGGATGATCAGCCATGATCATGAAGAATGGCGGAGCATGCTCGAAGGCCCAAAAGGCCTCCTCCTGCTCCTATCTTCGATGTATGAATGTATGTATCAATCTGAGAAGAAAAATATAACTTCTCTGTTGGGCGGTCCATTTTATGGAGATGGTAATGATTAACAAATCGTCAGCACTGAATGTCAGACTGATGAACAGATAAAAACAAAGTCCATCTCTGTATTTGGCTGTAGTTAAAATGGATAATGGAGACTTCGGATTAATTTTAGCCAACAGCAGCTTTTGATCAGTTTCAACCACGAAACTACAACCATACAAATATTTATGTAATTTTCTAAGTCCAAAATCAAATGCAACGCTTCATATTCTATCGAAGCATAATTTTTCTCACTGGCACTGATGGTAATTGAAACAAATATAGTTGGTTTCTCCTCACTATCACCAACACGTGGTAAATCTCAGCACCTACTCCATACGGAGAAGCATCCCATGCTAGCTTAATGTTCTTGGACCCATCAGGCCACAACTTACTCGGAGTGGTAATCAGTGGCAGGTGGGGAGTCAGGTCGGGTTGTGGGGGTTTTGGTGCTGGGTTGGGGGTGGCTGGTTTGTCGGGGGAGGGGGGGAGAAGGGGTGAGGCCAGATCGGGTGCGTGGGGTGAGTGTTGGGTAGTGGAAGGTTGGGAGATGGAGATCAGGGTTGTGTTGAGGGCCAGGTGAAGGTCAGGTCAAGGGCAGGTCGGTGGGTTTAGGGGCAGTAGAGAACAGGTAAGGAGGGGTTAGCTGCTGTGTTGGACCTTGAGGCATCGGGTCAGGGGGAAGGTGAAGTTTGGGTTGGGTCAGGGGTGTTGGGGGTTGGGGGGACAGCAGTCGGGTCAGGACAGGGAGTGCGGCGTTTGGGATCAGGGGATGTGGGAGACTGTTTCTTTGTTTGGAGGGCTGGAGGGAGGAGCTGGTGAGGTCGGGTCAGGGCCATAATGTCCTGTCAGTGAGATTTGAATGTTCAGTTGGGGGGAGGGGGGAAACCATGTGGTGCGGGGCTGGCTAATGATATTAAAATATATTGAAATTCATTCAAATTAAGTTCTTGTCCTTTGTGGGCTTGAACCTCATGACATCACTGGCGAGGGGCTTGGCAGATCAGGAAACACGATCTCTCTGGAGAGAGTCTTATTTCAAAATTCTCTCCAGATTTTCCTCCTGCGCACCATTCTTTCAGACTGTGAATGCAGACTGAAAACCACCCCGCAGACTTTTCTTGTCTCTGCATAGCTGTTTCAGATTTCACACCTTCACCCAGCATTAGATTTGGTGTCTGCCCATCTCTCTCTCACAGTCATCCAACTCAACTCAACATCTTTCCTTCAATATCCTTTCCCCCTTCCGTCTCAGATTCCACTCTCCTTAGCACGTCTTTGATCTTTCCCAAACCATAAAACCTTCCATACTTGCCTACTGCCCCCATTTTTGAGTAAAAAAACATTTAATGACCTTCCCCTGTTTACTTATGAAACCTTTGTAAATTGCAAAGGCTTCTTCAAATTGCCTTTGAAATTTAACAGCTGAAAAGACAAGTCCCCACCTTAAAACCCAACCTATTTAATTCCAAATCTAATTTCACCATTGCCTCTCATTACAAATACATGCATCTCGCACCTTTATCCTTTAATCTCTCAGCTCTCACAGACAAGTTGTCTTTGTTAACCTTCCCCAGTTTAATTAATTATAAACACACAGACACTAACACACAGCCTTTTTACAGACTTCACCATACTCCCAAAAATATTTTTTAAAAAATAACATCCATCCTCACAGTTTGCAAGTAACATACTTCATTAATACATGTTTTTTTTTCTTAAAATGTAAATATTATAGATTGTAACTAAAGCTAATCATACCCATCGTATTTTAAAAATAAATGCAATTTTTGAATCCACTACAGTCAACAATATTGTTGAATAATCATATATTGAGTACAAAGGATTATATTCACGATCTGACACGATTGTATTAGATTTAGCATGGTTTTATCTTAAAAAATAGGGAATCTGAGCTAAAATAGGACTTAATCTGTGTCCAAAGATGGTGAAATAATGGCTGACTGTGAGCTGACTAAATGTGTCCTCTTACCATATGTTGTTTTGAGGAGAAACTTGAATCATCAACAAGCCTCCATGATGCTTTGTTTTCTAATGAAAACACACATCAATCTGAGAGTGACTTCAGACAACCCTTTCTGAACCCTTTTGTCATACACTTGACACATCAGCAGCAATTATGGTGGCATGGTAGCACAGTGGTTAGCCGTGAGGCAGCAGCACTAACTACTGCGCCACTGTGCTGCCCCCACCAAACATATATGGAGAGAGAAATAAAGTAAACAATTCAAGTCGATGATCTTTCACGCTTGACCAATTTCCAAAACGTTCTGTTTTCATTTCAGATTTACAGCATCTGTAGCATTTTGATTTTGCACTATATATGTGTGGGGGAGGCAATTCGTATTTGCATGATGTTGATATAACAAGTGTTGGCGTGATTATTAAACTGGACCATAACACAGTCATCAGCACCGTGAACATTTGTTTCACTGCAAAGTCCATAGTTGTACAGTCTGTATGAAGGAGAGAGAACTAGCCTTTCTGTCCTTCACATATCTCTCTGTTGCTGTCAAGGATATTGCTGGAGATGGCAGTCTATGAGAAGGGTTTAATCAACCATCAAAGATCTTACAATAATTGCAGATCTGTTATCTTTTGATAACTCTGATCTTCACTCAATTTGATACTTCAATTGAAAGGAAAAAAGCAATAATGTAGGCTATACTCAGAAGATTGGTCAAAGTTTATTCTTTTTTGCTGTCTGCTGCTTGACAAAGACAGAGATAAGACTTCTGATGTATAAGCTTAAAAATATAATTTCCTTTATTGCATATTTACACTTACAAACAGAATAAAGAATAGAAGTGAAAACATGCAGAAGGATAACAAAACCTGATAGTGAGCTAATGCCTGAAGGATCAACATCAATTGCAGAAAGATATTGCTGCAATGTGAGGTTTTGCTGGATTGTCAATAAATAATCTATCCCCTCTAATCATATGGCAATTGATGACAAACCATGTTGTGTCCCCCAGTGATTAAAAATTTGGCCTAATTTTAACACCTTAATCTGGTCTTTAGTTTGTTTCTTCTGGATCCAGCAGTGTGTATCACAGCACAGAAAATGTGGATGAGAGGCTGCTATTTAGCTTTTCAGTAGGAGATGCACCATAGCTGCTCAGAGTGACCCATCCATCAAGTTTTGTTCCCTTCCCCTTCCCTCCCCCTAAAGGTTTGAGCACATATGCTGTGCTCGCGAACTCTGCCAGTGTCTGGTCAGGATCGCCTGGAATTCTGGGCACCAACTTAGTATTACCATGTTGATGTATCTGGAATTCTGGGCACCAACTTCGTATTACCTGAAGTTAAAACTCACCACTATTCTTAGAATTCCCCCTTTACCAAAAAAAGGTCGATATTCTAAATGGTGAACAGGGATTCTCACTCCCTGACTCCGATGCAGGCTTCTATGGGTGCTATTCAGGTCAAACTATCTTTTCAAGTTATCCCCCGGTATAACCCATACCTTCACTGAAGAATTTTACCTACTTACCCCTTAATAGCATCGATGTCCTGGGTCCTGCGTTATTAAGGAAGTGAAGTAAGCTAATAACCACTTTTTCAGGTTAAGTTATTTTTATTATTATATTTTTTCTTTTAAAAGCTGCAAACACTTTCTTTACAGAAAGGAAAAAAGATCTTGCTTCTGGCTGCTGCTGGTTGGTTGTACAGACCTTCAGGCCCACCTTGTCAATCAATCTTCTTAAAATCTGGTCTTCTGGAGTTGTATTCACTGGTGAACTCGGTTGCTGTGTCCTGTCCTTCCCATGTACCGAGCTGTGAGAGCTGGCTCTGCTCCTGTTTAAATTCTAGTCTTCCTTAGATGTATAACTGTTTAAACTCGGCTGCTTGCCTTGTCTTTCCCATGACCAAGCTCTCTCTCTCTCTCTCTCTGAGTTCTCCTCCCCTTCTCTCCTGTTGCTGTTGCTGTTGCTGTTCTGCTTCTGCTCCCTGGGTTTATAGTCTCTTTCTAATAATTATTAAGTTTTTAGAGCCTTATTGTAAATTAACTTATTTCCCTTTGATTGTTAAAAGTATCTTTGATGTAAACATTCTAATACAACTAATTATTCAATTTGGGCATAAAGTCACCTCTCAGATCTGATTACAAAATGCTTTGGTTTCAATAGTTAACTTTTATTTCTGTGATTTCAAATCGTTTAATTTTCCCATTGTCCCCAGCTCATAACTTTGCCTTTGATTTTGACTTAAATGATGTTTCTCGTAGACAGGTCGTCTCCAATTTTCTTTTAATTGTCTTGATGTCCATAGAATTTTACACTTTAGAATTTACACCAAATTCGACTGAGCATCTTCCATCCTTTCCAGCTGTTTACTAAGAGAGTTTATTTCAATTAAGGTGTGAAACTTTGCTTTTAGCTGTATGCTAAAATTTAACTCGGTTATGACTTGAAAGACTTGCCTGTTTTAAACATTCGTCACTTAATGCAATTGAAACTCTCATCCATGCTTTTTCAGATGCTTCCTGAGATAGTTACATTCCATGAAGGTGTGAGCCATTGTTTTAGCTTACCACATGAAACCTATGTGTTTGCTAAGCCTGCTTGTGAGCAAGAATCTGCATTTTACAACCCTGCTCTTTGAAGCTGCTATTAAACTTTTGTGGGATCATTCCCTGTACCCTCTCAAACCAGATATTGCCAGACTTCCATGTTTCAAATGACACATTTTTCTGTATTTTCAAGAACAACCATTTTGCCAACCCATCCCCTTCTTCACCCATTAAATGAATGAAACAATGTTTCATTGATTTTATCGATCTTCTGTCTCAGCAGTAATTTTGTCTCTTTGGTTCTGTCACTTCATTACAATCCTCCCTCACCGTCATTCCTCAATATTGATTGACTGACAGGGACACAGGTGATGCCATGTAACTGACTGCTAATAACAGTGCAAATGTCAACTGGGCAGTCTCAGCAATGTGACAATAATAGCATGATGCACAGATTAGAATAGACAAATGGCTTGGGTCATTATGTTCTCTGTACGTATTGGTGTACAAGAGGTCAGCAGATGTGTTAACAGCTATACTGAACAAGTAACCAGACACAGTGTTGAAGTTGTGTTTCCCAGAAGCAGAAGTGGAGATGTCACAGTGGAGAGTAGGGGGAATTGCTGAGCATATTGTTAATAGGACATACAGAGGTGCGAGCAACTGTTGATCAAGGTTTCATGTAAGATCGAAGTAAACCTCAAATGGAAAATTCCCGGAAGGAACGCAACTCCATTGTATTGGAATAATTGTATGATTAACCGCAATTTCAAAATACTGATTTATTTCACAGAACATTTCAGACAGATTGCACCTTTGTTGAGGTGCTCTTCTCGGGGGCTGGGGAGACCTGGGGCAGCACAGTGGTTCGCATTGCTGCCTCACAACGCATCCGGGTTCGCTTCCAGCCTTGGGTGATTGTCTATGTGAAGTTTGCACATTTTCCCCACATCTGCGTGGGTTTCCTCTGGGTGCTCCGGTTTCCACCCACAGTCCAAAGATGAGCAGGATAGGTGGATTGGCCATGCTAAATTGCCCCTTAGTATTCAAAAATGTGCAGGTTAAGTGGGGTAATGGGATTATGGGGTAAGGGTGGGAATTGGGCCGAGGTAGGGTGCTCCTTTGGAGACCTGGTGCAGACTCGATGGGCTGAATGGCCTCCTCTGTACTGTCGGGATTCTATGGAAATGTGCCACTGATTTCTGCCTGTTGCTGAGGCTTCCCAGTGCTCCCACTAATGGATCAGTTTCAACAGGTCTAATTGAAACCCCACCATATAACTGGCAGGCGCTAAAGTTGGTGATGGGTTGACAGTGGAGTAACCGGAGATGTTACAGAAAAAGGGAAAAGTGTAAAAGTTGGAATGTTCCTTCCTGTGTTCAGTAGCAATGTTGTGTTTCTCTGTAATATATTTACCTGGGACCCAGCAGATGCTGAGAGGAAAGTAAAGTTGCTGATAAGGTCAGTAATTTTGGCCAGCCAAGAAAGATTACTATAAATAAGAGAGATGCGTTTGATCTGAGTGTTTAAGAGAGTGAGGAATTGAGTGAGACA
The DNA here is from genome assembly GCF_902713615.1 of Scyliorhinus canicula. NCBI lineage: Eukaryota > Metazoa > Chordata > Chondrichthyes > Carcharhiniformes > Scyliorhinidae > Scyliorhinus > Scyliorhinus canicula. The sequence continues at coordinate 217,345,804 of NC_052149.1, read as the reverse complement.
GTGGTGAAGGAATTTGCAGACATTTATCACCTTGGTATTTGACAAACTTTTAACTGATGGGGCTGGGGTGGGCAGGGGACATTTAAATCCCTAAAACAAAAACCAGCCTGTTGGAAACTCAGCATTAGCCCATTCAATTCCACTTTTAACCGTTGCGAGTTTGGAGGCATGGGGAAAACTTCCATGGGGACATTTGTTCTTTTATAAGCGGCAATTAACTCTATCTTGGATTTTATTCACCTTAATATACATTTCACTGCTCTCAGTGTCCACTGGTGTATGAGAGCAGTTTAATCCCCATGTGACTAATGACATGCTTGATATGGCTGCCAATTATGACTACTTTGCTACTGATGAGGACAGTGAAAACCAGGGGGATCTCACATTTGCTGCAGTGCCTGGATTCCCATAAATCATTGACTGTGGACATGTGGTACTCACGGGGCCCTCCAATGAACCAGAAGTATTTGTGAACTGGAAAGTGTTGCACGCCACCTTTGTTCAACTGTTTTGTGACTGGGGAAAATTTTCTATGCATGTCTGTGCAAGATCGCCTTGAAGCTGCCACAATACCGTCATTCCGCACCAATCACATCTCTGAAAAGGTTTGCAAAACTCCAGACAATGTTATCGGGACACAGGCTATCCTTTACGGATGTGGCTGACACCTGGGAGAATTCCTACCACTGAAGCAGAGGAAAGGTACAACCAGAGCCACATAACCACATTAAGCAAGTCGCTGGGTAGATCTGGTGATGCGGGGTGGGGTGGGGGGGGTTTGGTTTCACCATTACATTCATACAAAGAGTGTCCAGAATAGTAGTGGTGCTGTGCCTGACACATCAACATGTTGCAAAGAGAACTGGAGCTGGGGGAGGAGGAAAATGAGGAACACATTCCATCCACAGAGAAGAGGGAGAAGAATGAGGGGGAACCTGATGTGTCCAGGGGTGCTTGAAACTGGTCAGTTCGCTGACAGATATATCCGCAATGGAATCATCCAGGCACAGTCTTATAACCCACGGTGTGTGAATTCTAATGGCACATAAAATGCTGAACCCATTGCAACATCCCCAGAACATCAATCAGTCCCAAAGTCCAAAATCCTTCATCTCAGTCACACCCATTGCTCATTTACCACTCCGATCATATCATTCTTACCAAAGCTAATGTCCATTTAGAGTACAGGGCACAACAATGGAGGTGACGGGACAATAGAGATTTGTAATAAAGTGCAGCAAGATATCGTTTCTATTTTCCAATCGATTAAGATTGTTACATTGCTATAATCATCCAAGTGAATTCTCTTATGCAACTATAAAGGGTTTATTTTCCTTTTTCTATTCCTTCTGTGTCGTGTTACTTCCATGATGTCAGCATCATTAGAGGCAGGCTGCACGTTCCACTGCTCTGATAACTGAGATGTCCGTAGAGTCAGTTTCCTAGGCCCTTTCGGGGGTCCCGCCAAAGACTACTTCGTCCGTATCTCGGCAGGGGCAAACGTGACCATTGGTAGGAGACAGCATGTGGTGTGGTGACTGAGTGTGGATGGGTGGAATGGGATGAGAATGGAGAGCGCCTTGAGAAGAATACCCACTTTCCCACTTTGCACTTGAATACAAACCAAGAGCTGGAGAGAACAATGCAACACTTCAATGAAGTGATGAATGGCTGAAGCTTTTCTCCAGCTTACTTAAAATGGCGGACTGTATTTTCAGGCCATTGGTGAGCGTGCCGTCAGGTAATTGTCTGCCCAGCATCTGATTCTCCATACTGGTGTCCATTGAGGGTGACCATCAGTGTAAGTTCTTGAGACATCACGGCACTCTTGTTTAAGACAAACTCCTCCAATCTCCCTCCAGGGACACTCGGTTCCTCTGAGCTAACAGAACTTCACACCATTTCTGTTGCTGCTGTTGGCTCCATACTCATACAAATGACATTGGGCAGGTGGTGCTCTCACAGTATTAAAACTCAGTTTTCGGGATCATTAAGTTCTCTATGTATCACCAATGGTGTTCAAAAATATTAGCTTGAGGCACAATTTCCTATCTCCCCATCATCAAACAGCCTGAATGAAAATGGGCCTGATGATGTGGACTGGAACTTGAATCCCACTGTTCTGTGACACAACATGTTGGTACACTGATCTGCTACAAATTAGGACAGAAAATAGGGGCTTTCAACTAAATAGGTTTAACACGGTCCAGAACAACTGTTAGCCTAAAGGTTGGTTTCCTTCACAGGTTTTCTCCAGTGCCAATCGATTATACTGGCATGGGGTGATGAGCACGGGCTGAGATGGGTAATGCATAAAACAAGATTTTCACATCACAGTTTCTGGTAAATGTAACAAATATTTTTTACTTGAAAGCACTAGTTACTTAAGCCTGCTGATCTTGCTTGACAGAAGAACACCTGCAGTGGAGAATGGTATTTGTCTGTCAAACTGCAAAACTCATGGGGAAAGGAATTACCTTTATCTGGAATTATCAGTGGACTGCTGTGAATGTTGAGGAGATGCTCGATGCGAGATGGAGTATTTTGGTGTTGTGTGATGCACTGACGACTTAATTAGGAGCATGACAAATATGAAATATGGATGGCATCTGCCTTTTTGACATTGACTCCTGTCATTTTGGCTCAAACGTGAAATGCACTTTTTGTGAATGGAAAATCACAAGGTGCAGAAGCATTCATTCACGTCATCTGCCCAGCAGCTGATTGAGGAAAGCTGTTGGGTCAGGATGACGTCGGGCGAAGCTTCACGAGGTGACGGACAACTTCGAAAGTGCGAGCACGAGAAATGAAGGGCAGGATTTTCCCGAATATCAGCAAAGACTGATAGCGGGCAGGAAAAAGCGGTGTTGAAGCCGGCAGCACCATGTCGTTCAGAGAATAAAGGCAAGGTACGGGTTCCACAATGTTACAGTGGCAGGGTGGCCTCGATTTGACCCCGCCCCACCAGCAACTTGACGTTTTGAAAATTGGTGCGCCAATTGGTGCCGTCCCAGTTCACAAAAGTTCACTTAGAATACCACTACCTCCCATGCTCGGGCATGACCCTCTGCACATTGAGCGATGCATTTACCTGAACTCCTCTGGGGGAGGTGGGGGGAGGGCTGTTTGTCAGGGGCATGCCTTAGGAGACCAATCGGTTTCATGCCAGTTTGCCCTTGTAGCTGCATGAATGGACCTTCTAACGGGTGGTCGAGGGAGGGAGGAGTGGTGAGATGGAGAACGATTCAGCCGGAGAGCCTGATAAGGATATGCTAATATATGGAAACAATGTTCCTGATGTTGACGTTACATAACTGGCAGGCAGGGGACAGTCATGACACACTTTTATGCTGGTGTGGAACATCTCGCGAGATTAACCGCTCCCTTCGCTGAACCCACCCGGCGCAAACGTGAGCGGAATTTCCCGGCCTAAGTGTATGGATGGTAAAGTCATAACATATCTGCAGGCTGGAAGTTGCATAGCTGGAAATACAGAGCAGAATGGGTTGTCATAGTTTCATACCATCTGCTCCCACCGGCTGCTCTGTCCCAAAAGTAGCAACTTATTTAACATTGTGTTTCATATTTGTACGACCCGACTTCATGTGTGTAAAATCCATCACCTCCCATTCCTGTCGTCCTCCCCCTGCTTTTCCTTTTCCTCTCAGCACACAGCAGGAGAAATACAAACAATGTTCACTTGATGCTATTAAGGGAGTTCAAGTTACAAAGATAAATGGATTTTGAGCTGGAATTCCTCTTTACAACATTAATCGATGTGAATAAAATGCTCCTAAATTACACATTTAATTAGAAAAATCAGCAAATGCATTTTCTAACTGCTACAGCAAGTTGTAATAGTCTGTCAAGCAGACAGACATCATTTTTTTTTTACTTTGTTCGTGGATGTGACGTTCACTGGCTCAGCCGGCATTCATTGCCCATCCCTAATTGCTCTTCAGAGGTGGTGGTGAGCCGGCATCTTTACCCATGTCAGTTCATCTGGTATACCCATAATGCTGAGTCAGGATTTAACTCAGTGACAATGAAGGAATGGTGATATATTTCCAAGACAGAATGGTATGAGACTTGAATGGGAACTTGCACATGGTGGATCGTGTGCCTGCTGGCTTTGTTCTTCCAGGGCCCCATATCTAAGGAAGGATGTGCTGGCTTTGAAAAGGTTCCAGAGGAGGTTCGCAAGAATGATCCCTGGAATAAAGAACTTGTCGTATGAGGAACATTTGAGGACTCTGGGTCTGTACGCGTTGGAAGATGAGAGGGGATCTTATTGAAACTTACAAGATACTACAAGGCCTGGAAAGAGTTGATGTGGAGAGGATGTTTCCACCTGTAGGAAAAACTAGAACCAGAGGACACCATCTCGGACTAAAGAGCCGATCCTTTAAAACAGAGATGAGGAGGAATTTCTTCAGCCAGAGGGTGGTGAATCTGTGGAACTCTTTGCCACAGAAGGCTGTGGAGGCCAATTCCCTGAGTGCCTTTAAGACAGAGGTAGATAGGTTCTTGATTAATAAAGGGATCAGCGGTTATGGGTAGAAGGCAGGAGAATGGTGATGAGAAAATATCAGCCATGATTGAATGGTGGAACAGACTCGAAGGGCCGAGTGGCCTAATTCTGCTCCTATGTCTTATGGTCTAAGGTGAGAGACATCATGGGTTTGGAAGATGCTGCTGAAGGAGGTAGGTGTGCCAGTGAGAGGAGGGTGGGGAACACCTAGGAGGGGGTCACAGAGGGACATATTTGGGTCCTGGGGACAAGCCGGGATGTAAGGAAGATCAAGAGGTCTCCAGACCTTCACTGGAGGGTATCCAGCAGAAGCAAGGGGCTCCTGATGGAGGTTGTCGTCACCTCCAATTCCTACCCGAGATGTCGGTCTTTTAATTTTTATATTTCCCCTCCAATCTGCCAATCGAATGTAGGCCTAAAAATTGAGGCTGGGCAGAAAAAGCCCTAAGATGCCCATCCACGGAAGGACCTTAAATCCCCCCCCCCCCCCAACCCCAGGCGCTCCTGGGGGGATTCTATTCAGATAATTTTATGCTGCCCTCCACAACGCCTCCCCCCCCCCCCCCCCCCCCCGTGCTCCCAGCACCACCATCACCGCACATACACGCACATACACTTCAAAATCTGCCAGGGAGAGTAAAATTCAGGCCATGTTTCTCATGGCAAGGTGATTAAAAAGTCATGAATATTCTCTCCATATCGGTAAAGGTGAATCTGACAGTGGTAGCAACCCAGAAGTAAAATGAGGTGAATATAAGGTGGCTGCGAGGCTGATGATTTGAATGTACGCGGTATTGCTCGGTCAGTTAAGTCAATTCTGAGTCTTACTGCTGTCCTGTGTCGAAACTGTGTCTAATATTTTCATGATATTCAATAAAAAAAACAGATCTCACTGTAGTTGGTACTTCTGTGAACTGGATCAAGGGTTTGTGTGCAAGATGCTTTTGCCCTGACTCAAAGATAGTTTCCCGGCATGCTGTTTTGGAAGCCAATTTGAACAGACTCTCGAAACAAATAAATCCAGCAGCGGGAGGAAACACATAAGCTATTTGATGATCCGGTGTCAGGATGTATTTCCCACTGCATCTCCTGTTGCTTTAATTCACTTTGCACCATTTGCCATCCAGGCCGATGGTGTAGCACATGTGGAAGGACAATGTTCAGGCCTGGTTATTGATCTGGAACACCACAGAGAAGACTAAAGTCAGTCACTATGACTCTGCTCTTTTCAACTGGCTACTCTAGCTCTATCCCTGGATACTGAGGTTCTCACTGTTATAATCCACTGAGGATATGGTAGTGTTATGTGTTATATTTTCTGGGGTTTTGCTTTTCTTCGCAGTAGAGACAAAGGATAAGCAGGTTACCACACCACAACTTACTTCACCAGTTGCCATTGCAGAGATGTTGCTTTCTAACAGTCTAAGATGGAAGAGAGGGAAATCTCCCTAGTGCCTCTGGTGATGTCACCACAATGATGTGACATAAAATACAGAAGGGCATTGGCTACAATACATAGTATCCCTCCCCCTTTACTCCTTTCTTCATATGAATTCCATGTTTCTTAATCCTCATCAAATGCATCCATGGCGCCCGTAATTCCCGCCGTGCTTGGATCCCGGATCCTAGGCTCTATACTTCCTCTTTTTTTGACTGTGTTGGAAAGTCGTGTGCATCCCTGCAGCCCAGACCCCACTCACTTTAGCATTAGTATTGGCAGGGGTGACCAGCATGCTGTCGTTGTGGAGACAAAAGTCCTGTCCTCACACTGAAGATACCCGCCACCGTTTTGTATGGCACTACCAACATGCTGATTGGGATAGATTCAGAAGAGATCCAGCAACTCAAAACTGGATATCCATTAAGCACTGTTGGCCATCAGCAGTCACAGAATTATAGTCACCCACAATGTGTAACTTCATGGCCTAGCATATTCATCACTCTACCATTACTATCAAGTCAGGGGATCATCCCTGGTTTAATGAGGAGTGCAAAAGGGCATGCCAGGAGCAGCACCCAACATTCCTAAAAATCAGGTGTCAACCTGGTGAAACTGCAACACAGGACCTTCTGCCTGCCAAAAGTTAGAAGCAGCAAGCGATTGACAAAGCTAATTGATCCCACAACCAGTAGACCAAGGTGTGCAATCCTGCCGCACCTCGTCATGAACGCTGGTGGATAATTGAACAACTAACAGGCGGAGGAGGCTCCACAAATATTCCCAAATGGGGAGCGCATCACATTATTACAAATGACAAGGCCGTTTGCGATCATTTTCAGCCAGGAATGCTGAGTGGATGATTCATCTTGGCTTCCTCCTGAGGTCCTCAACATGACAGATGTCAGAACTCAGTCAATTTGATTCACTCCAGGTGGTATCAAGAAATGGCAGCAGGCACAGAATACGCCAAAGTTCATGGACCCTGACAACATTCCATTATGAGTCCTGATGATTTGTGCTCCAGAATTAGCTGCGCCATTATCCAGATGCTCCAGTACAACGCCAACACTGGCATCTATTTAACACTGTGGGAAATTGCCCAGAAATGTCCTGTCCACTAAAAGCAGGACAAATCGAATACACTTTGGCCAATTACCACTCAATCAGTCAATTCTTGATCATCAGCAAAATGATGGAATGTGTTATCAGCAGTGCTATCAAGTGGCGTTTGCTCATCAATAATCTCCTCACCAATGCTCAGTTTGCCTTCTTCCAGGGTGCCTCTACAACTGATAATGTTACAGCCTTGGTCAATAAAACATCTGAATTTAAAAGGGGAGGTGAGAGTGATAACCCTTAATATTACGGCAGGTTTTGACCAAGTATGGCATCAAGGAACCCTAGCAGAGTTAATGTCAATCTACATCAGAGAACAACGTCTACCAGGTTAGATTTATACCTAGCCAAAGGAAAATAGTTATAGTTTTTGGATCCCAAATCTTTCAGCCGCAGGACATTGCTGTAGGGGTTTCCCAGGGCAGTGTCCTAGGGCCAACCAGCTTTAGCTGCTTTATCGATGACCTTCTCTCCATCATAAGGTCAGAAGTTCTCCGATGATTGCACAATGTTCAGTACCATTCATAACTCCTTAGATACTAATAGTCTGTGTCCATGCATAGCAACACCTGGGCAACTTTCAGGCTTGGACTAATAGGCCCCAAGTGACATTTGTATTACATAAGTGCCAGATAATGACCATCTTCAACAATAGGGAATCCGACTGTCTTCACTTGACAGTGAATGGTATTACAACTGTTGAATCCCCTACTGTCAAGATCCTGGGGGTTACCATTGACCAGAAACTTATCTGGACCAATCATATAAATGCTGTGGCTACAACAGTAGGTGAGAGGTTGGTAATTCTACAGCAAGTAACTCACCTCCTTTCTCCCCAAATCCTGTCCACTGTCTCTAAGGCACAAGTCGGGATTGTGATGGAATACTTTCCACTTGCATGGATGAGTGCAGCACCAAAAGCACTCAAGAAGCTCAGCAGCACAGAGGACAAAATGGTCCACTAAATCGGCACCCTTTCACCACCTTAAACTATCACTTCCTCACCACTGACACAGAGAGGCAGCAGTGTGTGTCATCTACAAGATAAACTGCAGCGACTCGCCAAGCTCCCTTCAACAGCACTTTTGAAACCCACGACCTGTACCACCGAAAAGGACAAGGGTAGCAAACATGTGGGAACACCACCATCTGCAGGTTCATCTCCAAGCCACGCATCATCTTGACTTGGAAAAAAATATTGAGGCTCCGTCTCTGTCACAGGTCAGCTTCCTGGAAGTCCCTTCCTGACAGACCTGTTGTACCGACGTCGGATGGAATGCCGTAGGTCAGGAAGGCGGCTAACACTAACTCTTCAAAGGCAATTAGGGATGGTCAACAAATGTGAGCAATACTCACATACCATGAAGGAATAAAAAAACACGTAAATATGTTGTGGTGTCTCAGGACGTGAGCTGGACTTTGGTATTTTTCTTATCTACCGTGAGAATATTTCTACTGCAGCAATACGGTTTTGTATTCTATTCAGGAAAGGCACATCTCTCCTTTCTGTTTTACCAAACCAATAAAGGGTAGCAACGTAAAATAATTAACTTAGTGAAGGTTTAATTTCCAAGCCACCTTTCTGTACGCCCATGTGTCAGTAGTTCAGAATAATTTCTTGGCTGCAAATTTTGATGTATTAAGAAGTCAATTGCTCAGAGAAAATAACTAATATTTGCAAATGGGTTGGGATTTACGGATATGTAAAGGTCAGCAAGATTGTAGTTTCACCGACAGAGCTGACAACCTTTCATCAGAGTGATTGCTTGCTTCAGCATGCCCCTTGTGGATTTAGAGAGAGGAGTGTTTGGATACATGCAGGTTATTGTTCCACATAAGATCCTGCACTGAATGATTTGCCAATTTGCATCATACTAGCTCCTAGATTCAGCAGTGTGGACGGTCCTTACTATGCCTTACTAGGGGCTTTTCACAGTAACTTCATTGAAGCCTACTCGTGACAATAAGCAATTTTCATTTTCATGCCTTGTAGCTCCTGCAATCTACCAGATACCTCACGGTGCTGGGCATGAGGAATATCTCTAAGGCGAGATGGATGTGTAAGGGCCAAACGCTGTCTCTCAGGCCTCATATCTGGGCCGGCCATCTTAACCATATACTATTGGAGGGCCTAATGCTTGTTTTAAGACTCCTTGGGAAATTATGCTGCTCTCGGTGATGTCAAGCCTGCACTGCCCATCTTTTCCAAATGTGAGTGTGGCCTAATGATCGACCATCATCGAAACAGAGGATTTTTTGTGTGTGCCAACAGTGTGATGGACCTGTCTCCCATGTAGTGACCCCATCAGTCAGGATTCACCTTGAGGCCACTTCTGCTGAGGCAAGCAGCCTGACGTTTGCTCTTCGTAAAATGATTGGGATGTCGGCCCAGGTCTATTGGGCACCTGCAGCTCACACAAATAATGTTGATGAAATCAGAGGCCCAAATTCAGGCTTGCCTTTGGGGTATGCTTCAGGCCCAACAGGGTTCCTCAAGAAATTTCCACTCTGAAGCTTTAGTGTGCATTTTTTCATACAGGTAGTAGTACAAAACTTTACTTAAAGGATCATTCGAACAGTTGAAAAACATCATCCAAAAAACACAGGATTCAATGGATAACTTTACTCCTGCCTGGTACTGTTTGCATTCAAAGTGCACACGTTGGGTAAGAGGTAGCAATTTCAACTGTGTGAAGTTTTGTCCTGGGTAAGTGCTAGTAAATTGCACAGGAACAGAGATGTGATGAAAGTCAGTTACAAGCCCACAAGATAGCAGAAGAAAATGTGCAATAGCTAATTATATCTACCCCAACAGCAGAGTGAAAGAGTTTCCAATTCTGTTATTGTTCCTCTCCATTTAGCATCATTACCAAAACTATGTGGCAAATGGCTGTAAAACATATATGTTAATCCTCCATCTGAAAAAATCAGGCCCATGATATTTTTCTTCTGGAAGGTTGCAATGTAAGGGGGCATTTTAAGCCTCCAAAAAAGATGGAGGCCAATATGGGGGTGAAATTACAGAGGGTGATGTCAGGTCAGATCTCCAACCTTACCCAGGATTGCACGTTTCCAGCAGCCTACAGAAACCCGTAAAGCACTTGTGTTTATGAAATAATGAATTTGCACCCACCTAAGATTGTTACTAAGCCAATAAATCTCAATTTTAAGGGCTCCCCCAGATTTAACGATGAGTTATTAAAGAAGGCCCACCTTCTCACCCTTGCCCCTTGCTTGAGGTGTGGCGATCCTCAGGTTAAACCACCACCAGACAGCTCTCCCTCTAAAAGGGGAAAGCAGCCTATGGCTATCTGGGACCATAGGCTGTTATCTGTTATTGGTATTACTGAGACTTGGTTGAGGGAAGGGCAGGACTGGCAACTGAATATCCCAGGGTATAGATGTTTCAGGAAGGATAGAGAGGGAGGTAGAAGGGGTGGAGGAGTTGCATTACTCGTCAGAGATGATATCACAGCTGTGATTAAGGAGGGCACGATGGAGGATTCGAGCACTGAGGCAATATGGGTGGAGCTGAGAAATAGGAAGGGTGCAGTAACATTGTTGGGACTTTACTACAGACCTCCCAAAAGCGAGCATGAAGTAGAGGTACAAATATGCAGACAGATTATAGAAAAATGTAGGAGCAATAGGGTGATTGTGATGGGAGATTTTAACTTCCCCAACATTGAATGGGATTCGTATAGTGTTGGAGGCGTAGATGGAGCAGAGTTTGTAAGGAGCATCCAGGAGAGTTTTTTTAGAGCAGTATGTAAATAGTCCAACTCGGGAAGGGGCCATACTGGACCTGGTATTGGGGAATGATCCCGGCCAGGTGGTTGATGTTTCAGTCGGTGATTACTTTGGGAATAGCGATCACAATTCCGTACGTTTTAGAATACTCATGGACAAGGACAAGAGTGGTCCGAAAAGAAGAGTACTAAATTGGGGAAAGGCAGAGTATAACAAAATTCGGCAGGAGCTAGGGAATGTGGATTGGGAGCAGCTGTTTAAGGGTAAATCCACATTTGAAATGTGGGAGTCTTTTAAGGAAAGGTTGATTAGAGTGCAGGACAAACATGTTCCTGTGAAAATGAAAGATAGAAATGGCAAGATTAGGGAACCATGGATGACGGGTGAAATTGTGAGACTAGCTAAGATGAAAAAGGAAGCATACATAGGATCGAGGCAACTCAAAACTGATGAAGCTTTGGAGGAATGTCGGGAAAGTAGGACGAATCTCAAACGTGCAATAAAGAGGGCTAAAAGGGGTCATGAAATATCTTTGGCAACAGGGTTAAGGAAAATCCCAAAGCCTTTTATTCATATGTAAGGAGCAAGAGGGTAACTAGAGAAAGGATTGGCTCACTCAAAGACAAAAGAGGAAATTTATGCGTGGACTCAGAGGAAATGGGTGGGATTCATTGCATCGGTATTCACAAAGGAGAGGAACAAGACGGATGTTGAGGCTAGGGATGGATGTTTAAATACTCTAGGTCAAGTTGTCATATGGAAAGGGGAAGTTTTGGGTATTCTAAAATACATTAAGGTGGACAAGTCCCCAGGACCGGATGGGATCTATCCCAGGTTACTGAGGGAAGCGAGGGTTGAAATAGTTGGGGCCTTAACAGACATCTTTACAGCATCCTTGAGCACGGGTGAGGTCCCGGAGGACTGGAGAATTGCTAATGTTGTCCGTTTGTTTAAGAAGGGTAGCAGGGATAATCCGGGGAATTATAGACCTGTGAGCTAGACGTCAGTGGTAGGCAAACTGTTGGAGAAGATACTGAGGGATAGGATCTATTCAAATCTGGACGAAAATAGACTTATCAGTGATAGGCAGCATGGTTTTGTACAAACCTAATAGAATTCTTTGAGGAAGTGACAAAGTTAATTGATGAGGGAAGCGCTGTAGATGTCATATACATGGACTTTATTAGTAAGGCGTTTGATAAGGTTTCCCATGACAGGTTGATGGAAAAAGTGAAGTTGTATGGGGTTCAGGGTGTACTAGCTAGATGGATAAAGAACTGGCTGGGCAACAGGAGACAGAGAGTAGTGGTGGAAGGGAGTGTCTCAAAATGGAGAAGGATGACTAGCGGTGTTCCACAGGGATCCATGCTCGGACCACTGCTGTTTGTGATCTACATAAATATACCTGGAGGAAGGTATAGGTGGTCTGATTAGCAAGTTTGCAGATGATACTAAGATTGGTGGAGTTGCAGATAGCGAGGAGGACTGTCAGAGAATACAACAAAATATAGATAGATTGGAGAGTGGGGCAGGGAAATGGCAGATGGAGTTCAATCCAGGCAAATGCGAGGTGATGCATTTTAGAAGATCAAATTCAAGAGCGGACTATATGGTCAATGGAAGGGTCTTGGGGAAAATTGATGTACAGAGAGATCTGGGAGTTCAGGTCCATTGTACCCTGAAGGTGGCAACGCAGGTTGATAGAGTGGTCAAGAAGGCATACAGCACGCTTGCCTTCATCGGACGGGGTATTGAGTACAAGAGTTGGCAGGTCACGTTACAGTTGTAATACTGCGTGCAGTTCTGGTCGCCACATTACCGGAAGGATGTGGATGCTTTGGAGAGGGTGCAGAGGGGGTTCACCAGGATGTTGCCTGGTATGGAGGGTGCTAGCTATGAAGAAAGGTTGAGTAGATTAGGATTGTTTTCGTTGGAAAGACGGAGGTTGAGGGGGGACCTGATTGAGGTCTACAAAATTATGAGAGGTATGGACAGGGTGGATAGCAACAAGCTTTTCCCAAGAGTGGAGGTGTCAGTTACAAGGGGTCACGATTTCAAGGTGAGAGGGGGAAAGTTTAAGGGAGATGTGCGTGGAAAGTTTTTTACGCAGAGGGTGGTGGGTGCCTGGAACGCTTTACCAGCGGAGGTGGTAGAGGCGGGCATGATAGCATCATTTAAGAGGCATCTAGACAGGTATATGAATGGGCGGGAACAGAGAGAAGTAGACCTTGGAAAATAGGAGACAGGTTTAGATAAAGGATCTGGATCGGCGTCGGCTGGGAGGGCCGAAGGGCCTGTTCCTGTGCTGTAATTTTCTTTGTATGACAGCTTTACCTTTATGGCCAGGGCATAGAGACAAAGGTAAAGATGCCTGCAGATGTCAGAGTGACAGTGTCACCCTTCTTCGTATAAGTGGGTGATATTGAATTAACCACCCATGATACACCAATGCTGACATTTCCTGCCATTGCTTACTTGTTTATTGACCATCTTACACTAATATTCAAAGTCCAATGAGGCCCAATTCAAACTGGAAGAACAAAACCTCGTCTCCTGATTAGGCACATCACATCCTTCTGGACTCAACATTGAGTTCAAAAACATCCTGGCAGGTACAGGAGATCAAGGAGCTAAAAACACGAACAATAAGCAACAAGTTTGTGCATGTGTGTGTAGGGAGGACGGTGTTGATAGAAGGGGAAGGTTCATCTGCCGATTTCAGTAAAAATCCATTGCCAACTTTAACAGGTTCTAAAGTCCCATATCTTCGCGCACTCATCATTAAATCTGGTGATCCCTTAAAATTGAGATTTATTGACTCAGTAACATTCTTAAGGGGAAGTTTCTGAACTCAATATTGAGTCCAGAAGGATGTAATGTGCCTAATCGGGAGATAAGTTTTTCTTCTTCCAGTTTGAATTGGGCCACATTGGACTTTGAATATTAGTGTAAGATGGTCAATAAATAAGTAAGCAATGGCAGGAAATATCAGCCTTTGTGTATCATGAGTGGTTAATTCAATATCACCCTGGCTGCTCAGTTGCTCCCATTAACAGATTCTGCTATCCCACTATTCGCCACTGTAGTGATCGGTATATATACAAGCGGTCAATGTAGATGCAATACAACTGAGCAAGCACCAGAAGGAGCATGGGAGAGGTATAAATAGAGACAGACAGGAAATTAGAGGGCACTTCACAGGAATGGCAGCTGGGAGCAGAACAGACAGGCAGCTCAGATGTAACACAAGTTAAGCACTGGAGAAAGAACAAACTCACAATAAAACATCTACTTCAACTTTAAGACTACGAGCTTTATTCAGAGACAAGGAACAACACATGGTACCAGATGCCTTCAGAATGCTTACTCTAACATTACACAAGCTGCAGATACAGAAATACCAAAATGGCAAGGAAAACCCCTACCGGACATTCAATATGGGAAGACTTCGCTAATTCGATGATACTTGTTGGAACTCCACTGCAGCTGAACACAACCGGTAATTTATGTAATGACTGGAAATGATTTAAACAAATGTTCAATATGTATATCATAGCTAATGATCTACAAGCAGCCTCAGAAGAAATGAAAATAGCACTGCTCATCGCAGGACATGAAGCTAGAGAAATATTTAATTGCTTTAAATACTTGAAAGGTGAATACAGCACCAAATTAGAAGTAATACTGAAAAAATTGAAGAGCACTGTATGGAATTTGAAGAGTACTGTATGCTCACAGACCAAATTGCACGGGGAATGAGTGATGCAAAACTCAAACAATCACTACGAGAACAGAAAGAACTAGAAATCGCGAGTGAGAAGTCTAGATCGAAAGGAAAAAGTAACTTTAACTGTTTACAGTCTCCGGGGAACAAAAGACGAAAATCTGCGTCTGCACATGCACAGGAAACAAAGCCGCGCATGCGCAGTTAGAAAAAGAGGTTTTGGTCACAGATCGTTCTGCGCATGCGCAAGCTGCGCACGCCCAGTTCAAAGAAAAGATCGCACCATTCGAAGATGGTTCTGTGCATGCGCAAGGCGCGCATGGCGTCACGAGCGTCATGACGTCAGAGGACCCGGACCACGCCCACTTAAAAGGGAAATGCCCGAAAATTGAAAACAAGACACTTAAAGCTGTAAAACCCAATTTTCGTACCTCAAAAGACAGAACAATGCCTGAACTTACACCAGCAGTTGAAAATAATGCTCACAACACCCTGGAACAAGCAGTCTGCACCACCCAAAGTGAAGAGCACAAAGAAAAATCTGAAACCAAAGAAGATGATTTGTTCATTGAACATGAAGAGAACAATAACAACTCCGAAACAAAAAGGAATGATTTGTCTATCGAATAATACACACAATACTGCTCAGACATGGCTGAGTTATTCGGATATGCTGATCACAGCATCAGCAACAAGTTCAAAGAGCTCAACACTACTCTTCTCATGGCAGATGAATCCGATACCATGATGCCATGGCAGATCGTCGATACATTTGATGACAGCAATACTGAAGATGAAGATAATGCCACATAGAGAGCACAGAACAACTCCATTGAGAGAGCACAGATCGACTCTATAGCACGACTCCACAAAGAGAGCGATGACAGACTCCACAGAGAGAGCGATGAAGGACTTCACAAGCGACGCAGGCCTCCACAAAGAGAATGAGGCAAGCCTCCACAGACAGCTCGGTGACAGACTCAATAATGGAAGCAAGCAAACAATCCATAGCAAACGCCATGCATGTACAAGACCATGAAGATCTATCAAGCTTATTTGAACCACCAGAATAAGACTATGTCATTCCACCCAGCTTATTTGAGCCACCCGAAGAAGACACTGAATGTCTACCCACTGTGTGTGAGACAAGTGACGAAAAAATCACAATTCCCATACAGGATGTGCAGGATCACAGCGAGACGGACAGAACTCAACTCGTCTGTACAGAAGCACTCAACAATCAGCATCAGGCTACTCATGAGTCCAGAGAGACCACGTCAATTGAAATCTTGAAGATTTCTACTCCAGAAGAGGAGCACCAAGAGTCCAGAGAGACCACATAAATTGCAATCTTGAAGATTTTGACTCCAGGAGAGGAGCACCAAGACCCACAAGAGAATGAAATCTTGAAGATATTGACTCCAGAAGAGGAGCACCAAAGCCAACATAAAAATGAAAGCGTGAAGGTTTTGACTCCAGAAGAGGAGCACCAAAAAAGCAAAGAAGAGGAATCAAATCCACCACAAATGACTCCAGAAGAAGAGCACCAAGGAAGCAAAGAAGAGGAATCAAATCCACCACAAATGACTGATGTCACCAACATCAATGCAACATCAGACCATTCTCAGACCACGCTCAATGTAACAGATACCACAAAGGACACTCACACCAATAACTGTAACAATTACTCAAATTATCCACACAGAACATTCATTGAGCACAACAAGAAAAACAAAAACCACAAGAAGCACAGCAGAAACAAGAACAACAATAGCACAAACAAAAACAACGTGAAGAGCAACAAGAACAACAAAAACCACAAGAAGCACTGCAGAAACAAGAACAACAACAGCAACAACAAAAACAAGCACAACAACAAAAACTACAAGAACAACAACAAAAACAACAAGAAGCATAACAAAAACAGAAACAACAAGCACGACAAGAAAAGCAACAAGAACAACAAAAACAACAAAACACAAACAACAAGCACGACAAGAGAAACAACAAGAACAACAGCGACAACAACAAAAACAGAAACAAGCATGACAAAAACAACAACAAGAATGACAACAACAAGAACGACAATGAAAACAACAAAGACAGAAACGACAGAAACACCAGCAATGAAACAACGACCTGTACAACATAGTACAACTTTGCTCATGAAGGACAATGCCACAGCACACTGCAAAACAATGACAAGACTACAAACATGCCATGGCATGACAAAGAATTTCACGAATTCACATCTGTTCCAGAACAAGCAAGCACACCAGCTTTCAAGTCGGATGACACACTAAATCGATACCACAAGCACATAAAAAAAGTCCACATCAGTCAACATCAGTGCTTCGACCATTCAAACACCTCAGCATGACTACCTTGGCATGACCTGTTGGTTAATTCACAAAGGAGTTGTAATATCAATATCACCATGTCAACAACAAAGAAAATAACTCACCGAACAAATTCATAAAGTTTGGACTCATAAATGTTTTTATTCAGATTGGACTCATAAATATCAATTGACTTGATGTAATAACCAATATCATCACCACTTGTACAGATATACATATCATAAGTAATTAACTGTTTTGTACAATGTAAAATATGTAAAAGAAAAAAAGGGGGATGTAGTGATCTGTAGGGGTCAGTGTAGATGCAATACAACTGAGCCAGCACCAGAGGGAGCACAGGAGATGTATAAATAGAGACAAACAGGAAATTAGAGGGCACTTCACAGGAGCAGCAGCTGGGAGCAGAACAGACAGACAGCTCAGATGTAACACAAGTTAAGCGCTGGAGAGAGAACAAACTCACAATATAGCATCTACTTCAACTTTAAGACTACGAGCTTTATTCAGAGACAAGGAACAACACAGCCACCATTAGCAATCATCATCCTTAATGGCACCATTAACTCCCCTCTTTATCCAGGCCAGAACAAATTTGACAATATCTTCTTTGTCCCGACCTATCCCTGGTCTTCTATTCTGCCCCTCTTCTTCCGTCCCCTTACCAACTCTTTAATTCTGTACATTTCTACCTTGCTTCAGTTCTGTGGAAGAGTCATTTAGATCCAAAACGGTAACTCTGTTTCTCTCCACAGATGCTGCCAGAACTGCTGGGTTTATCCAATATTTTTATGGTTTTATTTCTTATTTACAGCATCTGCAGTATTTTGCTTTCATAAAATTACCCCATGGGTTTTCTGAAGTCATTTTGCAAGTTGCACCCTGCTTAATATATACACAGAAGGTGTCTAAAAATATACCCTTAGTATTGTATCAGGAACTCACTCACTCTCGCTATATCTCATGACGGATTATGGTTTGGCTATTAAATTTTGCTTTGTATAAATCTCAAAATTCTCAGTTATGCAAATGATAATTTCCCTCATCCAGGACTGAGATGAGGAGAAATTTCTTCACTCATACGCTGTCGTGAATCTTTAGAATTCCCCACATCGGAGGGTTGTGGATGCACCAACATTAAATATATTAAAGGTTGAGTTGCACTTTGGTTTCTTGGGGAATCAAGGTATATAAGGAGCGAGTGGAAGAGCGACAAGAGAGTCATGACCACCGTGAATGGCAGAGGAGGAGCCTCCTGTATCTTTTATTCTTTTAAGTTCTACCTTCCCCCCCTCTCTAAGTTGGAAAACGTCCTCCTCCCTCCATTGCTATGTTGAATCTCTCCGTATCTTTCCCTTTCCAGCCCAAACCCCTAGCCCAGAAACCACCCTAAAATGAAAATTGATAACATGTACCAGATTGGGCCAATCTCTAAGAAACTTTACAATATGTCAGCTTATCTCTTACCCAAAATAGTTCCACCCTCGGTGAAATTGTTATTCGATATGCATCATGTCCTTTGTTCTTGCTAAAAAAAAAACATTCTGCCCAATCTGACGATGTTTAGCAATAGGCTTAACTACAAGAAGTGACAGATAATGAGAGAAGGCTGTTTCCTTCAGGTTGAGTGTTTTATGGATCACTTCACTCTTGTCAAGCCTCTGTTGTTCCTACGAACAGATATTACACATTCCTCACTTTCATTGGTATGCTTGACCAAGCTCCCTGAATTCAAGATTCTTTCTGATCTGTTCTATTTATAGCACTTGAGAAATTTGCTTCTTCGTTTTTTTAACAGATGAAACAAAACTTCAACAAACTCACCATACCAAGCTTAACTCTTTTAAGGATTGTAATATAACTACTGTTCTAAAAATAATGTACATACTTAGAAATAATATATTTTTTTAACCATTTGCTGTAGTAATATTATGAAATTGATAAATGGAGCTCTTTTGTTTGATTTTGGCTGGTCTGGACATATTAAAAAACAGCTTCTTCCCCACTGTTACCAGACTCCTGAACGGCCATCTTATGGACTGAACTGATCTCTCCACGCATCTTCTCTACTAAGTAGTACCATATGCTTCACCCGATGTCTAAGTCTATGTATTTCCATTGTGAATCTATCACATGTTCTATGTTTTTTATGTATGAAATGATCTGTCTGGACTGTACGCAGAACAATACTTCTAACTGAACCTTGGTGCACATGACAATAAACCCAAATCCAAATCCACCTGCATTGAAACTTTCATGGAACTATGGTCCTGAAAGCTCAGATCCCTCTGTATGTCAATGCTCCTCAGGGTTTTGCCATTTACTGTATAATTCACACCTGGATTTGATCTTCCAAATACATCACCTTGCATTTGTCAAGAGTGAACTCTGTCTGCCATTTCTCTGCCCAACTCTCCAACCTATCTATATTCTGCTGTATTCTCGGACAGACCACTTCACTATCTGCAACTCCACCTATCTTAGTGTCATCTGCAAACTTGCTAATCAGACCATCTACATTTTCCTCCAGATCATTTATATATATATATATATTACAAACAACAGTGGTCTGAGCACTGATCACTGTGGAACACTAAGTTGCAGATCTCCATTCTGGTAAATTCCCTTCCACAGCTACTCTCTGTCTCCTGTTGCCAAGTCAGTTCTATATCCATCTAGCTAGCAAACCCTGAATCCCACCCGACTTTAACTTTTGTACCAGTCTACCATGAGGGACCTTGTCAAATGTCTTACTAAAGTCCATGTAGATGACATCTTCAGTCCCTCTTCCAATCCTTTCCCTCGTCAATGAAATTTGTTACCTGAAAATAATTTCCCCGCACAAAACCATGTTGCCTATTGCTAACAAGCCCATTCGGTTCCAAATGGGAATAAATCCTGTCGCTCAATATCTTCTCCAATAGTTTTCCCACCACTGACATCAGGCTCACCAGCCTATAATTCTCTGGATATCCCTGCTTCCCTTCATAAACAAGTGGACAACATTGGCTAGTCTTCAGTGCTCTGGAACTTCGCATGTGGTCAAAGATGATGCAAAGACATCGTGTTAAGGGCCCGACTATTTC
Source organism: Scyliorhinus canicula (assembly GCF_902713615.1). Classification (NCBI taxonomy): domain Eukaryota; kingdom Metazoa; phylum Chordata; class Chondrichthyes; order Carcharhiniformes; family Scyliorhinidae; genus Scyliorhinus; species Scyliorhinus canicula. Next base: position 217,325,799 of record NC_052149.1, on the reverse strand, counting down.
CTCTCTTGCCTCCCACAGTAACCTGGGATATATCCCATGTGGCCCAGGGGACCTGTCTACCTGAATACATTTTAAGATATCCAACACTTCCTCCATTATGCTGGCTTGTCCTAGAATTGATTCACCTGAGGAAGGAGCAGTGCTCCGAAAGCTGGTGATTTGAAACAAACCTGTTGGACTTTAACTTGGTGTTGTAAGACTTCTCACTGTGATCACCCCAGTCCAACGCCGGCATTTCCACATAATTTCCTAGAATGTTCACACACCCATCCCTAACCTCAACATCCATCATATTCCTCTCCTTGGTGAATACCGATACAAAGTACTCATTAAGGATCTCACCCACTTCTTCTAACTCCATGCATAACTTCCCTCATTTGTCCTTGAGTGGGCTTATTCTTTCCCTAGCTACCCTCTTGCCCCTTATATATATAAAAAACCTTGGAATTTTCCTTGACCTGCTTGTCAATACCATTTCTTGGCCTCTTTTAGCCCTCCTAACTCCCCGTTTGAGTTTGTCTCTATATTCTTCAAAAGCTTTGATTGGTTTTAGTTGCCTAGAACTTACATATGCTACCTTTTTCTTCTTGACTAATCTCATAATTTCCCCAGTCATCCATGGTTCCCTAATCTTGCCATTTCTGTCCTTCATTTTTGCAGGGACATGCCTGTCCTGCACTCTAATCAACCGGTAAGACTCCCACATATCAAATATGGATTTACCCTCAAACAGCAGCTCCAAATCCACATTCTAAAGCTCTTTCCAAATTCTTTGGCTTTCCCCCAATTTTCCACCTTCACTTGAGGACCACTCTTGTCCTTAGCCATGAGTATTCGAAAATTTACGAATTATGATCACTATTCCCAAAATGTTCCCCTCCTGAAATGTTGGTCACCTGGCCAGACTCATTCCCCAATACCAGGTCCAATAAGGCCCCCTCGCTGGTTGGACTATCAACATACTGTTTCAAAAAACCCTCTTGGACGCACCTAACAAATTGCCCTCCATCCGAACCCCTGGCACTAAGAGAGCCCCAGTCAATATGGGGGAAATTAAAATCATCCATCACACCAAACCTGCTATTTTCACATTTTTCCAGAATCTAACTACATATCTGTTCCTCTGTATCCCGCTTGCTGTTCGGAGGTCTATAGTATAACCCCAACATTGTGATTGCACCTTCCTATTTGTGAGCTCTACCCATAATGCCTCACTGCTGGATCCCTCCAAGATATCCTCCCTCATCACAGCTGTGATATGTTCCCTAACCAGCAACTACCCATTCTTTCTGCTACTCCCTCTGTCTCGTCTAAAGCATCAATAGCCCGGAACATTAAGCTGCCAGTCCTGTCCCTCATTTATCCATGTCTCCTCAATAGCAACAATATCATAATTCCCCACATTATTCCAGGCTCTATGTTCATTCTACTTTTTGCGTTGAAGCAAATGCACTCCAGACCTCCAGGCGCCGCTGAATTCAGCAATCTTCTGCCTGCTCTCCCTCTTAGCTATATTTATCTTAGTCTCAGGTTCTTCCCTCGTCTCTACACTTGCTGGCTTGCTGCTCCGGTGGGAGTTCCCACCCCCTCTGCCATACTAGTTTAAGCCCTTGAGAACCACATTAGCAAACCTCCTGGCCAGGATATTGGTGCCACTCCATTTTAGGTGCAACGCGACCTTCTTGTACAGGTCCCACCTTCCATGGAATTCACATCCCAATGATCCACATATCTGAAGCCCTGCCCTCTACACCAGCTCTTTAGCCATGCTCCTAGCTTCAGCAGTGCATGGCACAGGGAGTAATCCTGAAATTTTAGCTGCTTTTTAGCTTCCTACCTAACTCCCAGACTTTGCAGGACCTTGCTCTCTTCCTGCCTATGTAATTTGTATCAATGTGGACAATGGCATCTGACTGTTTGCCCTCCTGTTTCAGGATACCCTGTACCCACTCAGAGATATCCATGACCCTGGCACTAGGGAGGCAGCATAGCACCCTGCAGTCTCTTTCGAGACCACTAAAGCGCCGATCTGTGCCCCTGATGATCAAATCCCCAATTAGTTTTGCTCTATTATGCTTTACCCCCCTCCTCTGTACTAAGATCTTTCAAGATGTTGCCAGAACTTAAGTAAAGGTTGCATAGGCTGGATCATTTTCTTACAAAAGAGACCAAGGAGAATTTTAATTAAGTATAAAATTATGAGAGATCAAGATAAAGTGGCTAGGAAGGACACCAGAGCAGCCTACAACGAGTGGGACAGAAATGTAAAGTAACTGACAGATGGAATAGAGGAGAATTAAGATGAAATTTTCTTCTCCCAGAGGGTGTTGAGGGTCTGAAACAAAGGATATTAGAGACAGAAACATTGATCGCATGTAAAAGTCTTAAATATGCTGCACCTCACGAGTTTATGGACCAAGAACTGGAAAGTGGAATTAGGCGGCCACAATTATTTTACGACCAGCACAATGGGTACAAGGCCTCCTTTGTGTCATGAATTTCAATGTTTCTAAAAAAAATATAATTCCTGAATCAATTAAATCTCTTGTTGTGGGGAAACTTCCATTTCGGATACTGTGGGCTTGTTCCATTCCTTTCAAAGGGAACATACGCTCCATTTGGTCGGCAGATGGACTTGAATTTTATTTTTACGTGGTTTTCGTCATGTTCTTGTCAGATGTATATGTTTTGCAAACAAAATCTACAATTCCAGTCCTTTCACAGTCTCAGTCAAACATTGGTTTGCTGACTTATTTTCAGCTTGTTCTGTAAACTTTTGAATACCTTCATTCTGCTGACTGGTTCTCAGGATATCTGAGACTTCCAGTGCTTTTTCCTCTCCTGGTTTCTTATGCTTCAACATCCGCTTTGCAGTTTCCAATCTTCTTTCTGTCTTTTCTTTCTCTGTCGACAGCTTGGAAATTTCAACGGCTTTTCCTTTCAATTCCTTCTTTTTGCCATTTCACTGTTTCTTCAGCTCTTCAGCATGTTCCTTGCAATTTTTGTCTTTCTCCTGGAACATGGAATATTGCTGAATCTTCTCTGAAACTGGTTCATCAATTTATTCACGGTGACGTTAAATTCATTCTGCTACTCTTCACATTATTTCAGTGAAATAAATTTTGCTCTGAGGGATTCTTGCAGCATGTGAAAATCGTCCAATAGGTTTTCCCTTTCTTTGTGAAGCTCGCTTGCTTCACCTTGGGATTTCCTGCAATTCTCCTCAAGTTTAATCTGTTTTGCTGTTTGAGACAGACTTCTTTTCTTCATGTTGCTGAGTGGTGGTGCATTTCTTTGGCATGTGACCTTGAAGGCCAATCACCTGTTCATTCAGCGGTTTATTTTCTCGTTGACATCTGGATTTCAGTGCATCGTCTCATTGACTCAGCTTGAATCATGCACTTCAAATTTTCATTTTATTTTTGTGTGTGTTGCTTGTTTGAGTCACCTCAGATGGCTTTCCTTCATTCGCAGCCATCGGTGTGCTCTGTGCTGCAATCTGTTGTTTAGAGACTGTATCAGCAGGCCCAAGAAACTCTATTTTTGAACTTTGGAGCTGCTTCTCAGCCATTTCTTTCTTCTGCGCTAAACTCTACGGCTCATCCATTTCATTATAGTGGCATGATCAGCAACCATCTTGTGGTTTACTTGACTATTGCCTCCCTTGCTTTGGAGTATCTTGTTTCCCTCATCACTTTATTACGTGTTGCCCTTCTTTGGGATCTCCTCTAGTTTTTTGCCCATTCCCATTTTATTTCTTGTAGTTACAACTCTACATGCCATTGCCCCTTTAAGTCTGTCAGTACAGTAACTGTTTATATCACGCAACTTGTCTGCAGCAATAGTTTTTTTTTGTTATAATTTTCCCATACGATCCGGGCTTCACGGAAATCGCGGGACTTATTTTTTTCTACTGTTTTAAAGAATATACTGCAACAGTTCTTTTCTGGGTGGCTTTTCCCATTTTGTCTTTTATCTCTGTGGGCACTTTCCACCATCCAGATGCGCGTTTTTAAAAAAAGTTTTTTTTATTTCTGTAGAAATATTCTCTTCTTTACCGGAAGTCCAATCAAAAAGGGACGTCTCTCTCAAACTCTGCAGACTCTTCCCTTTACCCTGCAGTTTTTCTTCTTAACTTTTTGACTCTGTCAGTTAATTTTTGTTCCATTTATTTTTTTCTTAACTTGGAATGGCCATCACTGCTGCAAACTGCCATCTATATTATAACATAAGTACAGGTTTAAAAAAAAAACTTGCTCACTGTCATGTAAACTGGCCAAGTTTTTTAGCTCTGCATTTACTCAGGGTCTTGCAATTATTGTCGCTTTTCTCATTGTCTCGTGAACGAACACCCAGGGTCTTGCAATTTGTTTCTACTTTTGCTAACCCATCTTTGTGATATGACATCTTTCCTTTTTACTCTTGAGTCACCTGGAGATCTTTTGGTGGACTTTCACAGCTGAAAAGCCTGCAGAGAAGGTGCTTCAATTGTTTCTTCAAATTTGCTTCTCAGGCGCACATTTCCCTTTCTGGCTTCAGCTGCTTTAGTTTCTCATACCAGGAAAACTGTTCTGTGTTCATTGTTGAAAGGGCCACCTTTCGTATCACCACTGATCACCATGTTATGCCTTGATGTCCCAGCCACCGTTTTGAACCATATTGCAATATGGATTCTTTCGATGTCTCAATGGAGAGGAACTTGAGACTTGTATGTTTAAACATAAACTGTTTATTGTTAATCTGTAGCTATTTACAGATCCCAGATACAGTCATGCACGGAGCTGCTTCTATATGCAGGCTGCTTCCAGAGTGTTCTCATCGAGTCCAATACCATGTGGCTCTATACATCATACCGTAAATTGTGCTTTTCTCCAGTCCTGCATTAACTCTTGCTGTGCCAAGCACCTTTACATTATAATGACATTAAGGCACATAATACAACAGCTTTTACAGCAGAGTCCATCAAAAATATTATTAATGTGATTGAAGTTAGGAGATTGAATATTAATTTCAAGCAGACTAAAAGCAATCAAAAATATCATAGAAAAGAACATAGCATAGGCTAAATGTGAATTCAAAAGTAGGTTTTCTGATGTAATTCCTCGATGCATTCCTACCTGCATAAATTGTAGAGGGAATAGTCATGAACTAAGGCGTCACTCCAAATATACTAATTAATCCATCATGCTGGAAAATTGGGATGATTAAAAGATAAAGATTTCCTTTTAATTTGCGACTAATATACTGAACAAGAATATTACTGTTTAAATTGTGTCCAATTTTGCTGTTTAAATCAAAGAACATATACAAAGTGGAAAATTTTGTTCAAGGCAGTTTATGTTCGTGCTCATGATCCACCTTTGCCTCCAGACCTGAGTGGGCATTCGGAACACGGGGTCATAATCTTAACATGTTGGTAAAATGTCTTGCTGCATTCCTGCAATGATTTGTCCCAGAATACATATTAGACGTGAATACAACTTACAATGAAAATGATTAGTAATTAGTAATTAGTAATCTGAAAATTCTGAAGTGTATTTTGATGGAAATTCAAATTAAAGCAGCAATTATTTTTTTCATAATCACCATAACATTGCATGAGATAATTTAACAGCTATTCAATTTCTGTGGTAGTCTTTATTTGGACTCGTGGACTAGTTACAAATGGGTCCTGCATTGCTAAGTAAGTGAAGTAGACTTTAGGAAAAAAAACACTTTTTCAGGTTAAGTTCAGTTATTTTGTTATTATAATTTGTTTTAAAGCTGTAAACACTTTCTTAACAGAAAGGTAAAAAGATCTTGCTTCTGGATCCTTCCTGTTGGTTGAAGGGACCTTCAGGTCCACCTTGACAATCAATCTTATTTAAAATCTTGTCTTCTTGAGTTGTATTCGCTGGTGAACTCGGTTGCTGTGTCCTATCCTTCCCATGTACCGAGCTGTGAGAGCTGGCTCTGGCTCTCCTGGCTGTCCCCTTTCTTCGGGTTTATATTCTCTTTCGAAGAGTTATTAAGTTTTAACAACATTATTGTAAATGAGCTTGTTTCACTTTGATAGTTAAAAAGTATCTTTGATGTAAACATTTTAATACAACTAATTATTCATTTTGGGCATAACGTGACCTCTCAGATCTGATTAAAAAATGCTTTGGTTTCAATAGTTACTTTTATTTCTGTGATTTCAAATCGTTTAATTTTTCAATTGTCCCCAGCTCATAACTTTGCCTTTGATTTCGACTTTAAATTATGTCTCTCGTAGACAGGTCGTCTCCAATTTTCTTTTAATTGACTTGATGTTTGTAGAATTTTACACTTAGAATTGACACCAAATTCGACTGAGCATCATCCATCCTTTCCAGCTGTTTACTAAGAGAGTTTATTTCAATTAAGGTGTGAAACTTTGCTTTTAGCTGTATGCTAAAATTTAACTTGGTTATGACTCGAAAGACCTGCCTGCTTTAAACATTCGTCACTTAATTCAATTGAACCTCTCATCCATGCTTTTCCAGATGCTTCCTGAGATAGTTACTTTCAATGAAAGTGTGAGCCCTTGTTTTAGCTTACCACATGAAACCTGTGTGTTTGCTAAACCTGCTTGTGACAAAGAATCTGCATTTTATAATCCTGCTCTTTGCAGCTGCTATTAACCTTTTGTGGGATCTTTCTCTGTATCCTCTCAGACCAGATATTGCCAGACTTCCATGTTTCAAATGACACATTTTTCTGTATTTTCAATTACAGTATCTATGTATGTTGGTGGACTGGGAAAATCAAGTAGATAGCGAATCACAAGAAAAGGAATTTGTGGAATATCTATGAGTTAGTTGTTTAGAGCAGCTTGTGGTAAGAGACCACAAGGGAACAGGCAATTCTGAATTTGGTAATGTGTACTGAGGTGGACTTGATTAGGCAACTTTAGGTGAAGGAACCCTTAGGGAGCAATGACCACAATACAATAGAATTTACCCTGCAGTTTGAGAGGGAGAAGCTGGAATCAGATGTTACAATATCACAATTGAGTAAAAGGTAAGGAAAGTGACCATGGTCACAGATGGCCATAGGCTGCGTTCCCCTTTGAGGGAGAGAGCATGTTGGCACAGTGGTTAACACTGTTGCCTCACAGCTCCTGAGACCCGGATTCAATTTCGGCCTCGGGTGACCCTCTGTGTGGAGTTTGCACTTTCTCCCGGTGTCTGTGTGGATTTCCTCTGGGTGCTCCAGTTTCCTCCCACGCTCCAAAGATGTGCAGGTTAGGTGGATTGGCCATGCACTGCACTGTAAATTCTCTGATTCTATGCTAAATTGCCCCTTAGTGTCCAAAAGGCTATATGGGGTTACTGGGACAGGGTGGAGGCGTGAGCTTAAGTAGGGTGCTCTTTCCAAGGGCCGGTACAGACTAGATAGGCTGAATGGACTCGTTCTGCACTGAAGATTCTATGATCTATCATTTAACCTGAGGATCACCACAACTCAGGCGAGGAGCAAGGTTGAAGGCGGGCCTTCATGAATAACCTCAGCTGGTACAGGAATTGAACTGCTCTGCATCATGAACCAGCTGTCTAGCCAAGTGAGCTAAACTGGTCCCCAATTGACAATTGAGTGAAGATAACTACAATTGCCCGGGGCCGCCGAAAATCCCGCCCCCGCCATGGCAGAAATTCTCCACCACCCGGGAATTGGCGGGGGTGGGAAACACCACCTGCCGATCGGCGAGCCCCCTGCGGCGATTCTCCGGCCCGCGATGGGCCGAAGTCCCGCCGCTGGGAGGCCTCTCCCACCGCCGTGGTTTGAACCACCTCTGGTGGCGGCGGGATTGGCGGCACGAGCGGGCCCCCGGGGTCCTGGCGATCGGACCCCGGGGGGTGCCCCCACGGTGGCCAGGCCCGCGATCGGGGCCCACCGATCGGCGGGCAGGTCAGTGCGGTGGGGCACTCTTTTTATTCCGCCGCCTCCACGGCCTCCACCATGGCGGAGGCGGAAGAGAATCCCCCAGCGCGCACGCGTCGGTGGTGACGTCAGCGGTAGCTGACGCACCAGCGCATGCGCGAACCGGCGAAGGCCTTTTGGCCAGCCCCGGCGCTGGGCGGCGGGCGTCAAATGCCGCTGGAGCCGGTTTGGGCGCCAGTCAGTGTGGTGCCAACTGCTCAATGTGAGGGCTTGGCCCCTAAAGGTGCGGAGAATTTGTTGGCGCAACTCCACTACGCCAGGACCCCCCGCCCCGCCGGGTAGGGGAGAATCCCGCCCATGAGGTGGGAGCTGACCGATTGATTGCAAGGGAATGCTAGCAGGGAAGACAGTGGAACGGCAATGGCAGAAGGTTTTTGGGTTATTTGGAAGGCACAACAGAAATTCATCCCAAGGAAGAAGAAACATGCTGAGGGGATACATAGAACATACAGTGCAGAAGGAGGCCATTCGGCCCATCGAGTCATCACCGACCCATTTAAGCCCTCACATCCACCCTATCCCCGTACCCCAATGACCCCTCCTAATCTTTTTTTTTGGACACTAAGGGCAATTTATCATGGCCAATCCACCTAACCTGCAGGTCTTTGGAGTGTGGGAGGAAACCGGAGCCCCCGAAGGAAACCCGCACATTCACGGGGAGATCGTGCAAACTCCGCACAGACAGTGACCTTGCGGGGAATCGAACCTGGGACCCTGGTGCTGTGAAGCCACAGTGCTATGCACCTGTGATACCGTGCTGCCCACGAGAGAACAAGGCAACCATGACTGACAAGGAAAATCAAGGACAACAATAATGCAAAAAAAAAAGCATACAAGATGGTGAAGATTGGGAAGCCTTAAAAGCAAGCAGAGGACAAATAGAAAAGGAATAAGGGGAAGAAAATGAAATATGAATGTAAGCTAGCTGGTAATACAATAGAAAATAGCAAGAGTTTTTTTTCAATATATAGAATATAAGATAAGAGAGAGGCAAGAATGGACATTGGACCACTGGAAAATGAAGCTGGAGAAGTAGTAATGCAGAACAAAAATAGGGCAAAGAAACTGAATGGATACTTTGCATCAGTCTTCATGGTAGAAGACACCAGTGGCATACCAGAATTTCAAGAGAGTCAGGGGCAGAGGTGTAGTGGCCGTCATTAAGGGGAAGGTGCTCGGGAAATTGAAAGTGGATAAATCTCCTGGACCGGATGAACTACACCATAGAGTTCTGAAGGAGATAGCTGAGGAGACTGTGGACACATTGGTGATGTTCTTTCAGGAATCACTGAAATCAGGGAGTGTCACAAAGTGCTATAAAATGGCTAATGGATCACCCCTGTTTAAGAAGGGAGAGAGGCAGAAGATGGGACTTTATAGGCCAGTTAGCCTGACTTTGGTTGTTGGTAATATTTTAAAATCTATTATTAAAGATGAGACTGCAGAGTCATTGGAAGTACATAGTAAAATTAGGGCTGAGTCAGCACAGCTTCATCAAGAGGAGTTCATACCTGAAAAATCTGTTGGAATTCTTTGAGGAGGGAATGATGAAGTTATGGAGAACCAGTGGTCATGATCTATTTAGATTTCCAGAAGGCCTTTGAAAAGTTGCCGTATAGGAGGCTGCTGGATAAGAGCCCATGGTGTTAGGGGCAAGGTGCTGGCATAAATACAGGATCGGCTGACTGACAGAATGCAGAGAGTGAGGATAAAGGGGTCTTGTTCAGGATGGCAGCTGGTGACTAGTGGTGTTCCGCAGGAGTCAGTATTGGGACCGCAGCTATTCACTGTATACAGTAACAATCTGGAAGAAGTAACTGAAGGCATATGTGCTGAGTGTGCAGATGATACAAAGATATTTAGAGGGAGAAGGAGTGTTGAGGAAGTGGCGAGGCTGCCGAAGGGCTTGGACAGGCTAGGAGAGTGGTCAAAAAGTGGCAGATGGAATACAATGTGGAAAAGTGTGAGGTTTTGCACTTTGGTCTGAATAATAGAGGCATAAATTATTTTCTAAATAGGAAAAGGCTTCGGGAATTTGAAGCACAAAGGGACTTAGGAGTCCTAATTCAGGATTCTCTTAAGGTCAACATATAGGTTCAGTTGGCAGTTAGGAAGGCAAATGAAATGTTAGCATTCACGTTGAGAGGGCTAGAATACAAGACCATGGATGTGCTGCTAAGGCTGTATAAGACTCTGGTCAGACCCAATTTGGAATATTGTGAGCAATTTTGGGCACCATATCTAAGGAAGGATGTGCTGACCTTGGAGGGGATGAGAGGAGTCGCAGGAATAAAGGGCTTGTCATATGAGGGACGATTGAGGGCTCTGCGTCTGTACTCGATGGAGTTTTGAAGGATGAGTTAGGATCTGGAATCATGGAATCCCTATAGTGCAGAATGAGGCCATTTGGCACAGCAATTTTGCACCGACCCTCAGAAAGAGCATCTAGGCACACGACCCATCCTATCCCCTGAACCCAATAACTCCACCTAACCTTACGGACACCCAGAGGAAACCTACACAGACACAAGGAGACCATACAAACTCCAAACAGACAGTGGCCCAAGGCTGTAAGTGAACCCGGGTACCTGGTGTTGTGAGCAACAGTGTTAACCACTGTGCCACCATGCCACCTGTATCTCATTGAAGCTTACAGAATACTGAGAGGCCTAGATAGAGTGGACATGGAGAAGATGTTTTCACTAGTAAGAGAGACTGGAACCCAAGGGCACAGCCTCAGAATGAAGGGATGATCCTTTCAAATGGAGATGAGTAGGAATTTCTTCAGCCAGAGCTGGGGGGGTATGAATCTTGGAACTCGTACCGCAGAAGGCTGTGGAGGCCAAGTCTCTGAGTGTCTTGAAGACAGAGATAGATTGGATCTTGATTAATAAGGGTATCAGGGGTTAAGGGGAGAAGGCAGAAGAATGGGGATGAGAAATATACCAGCCACGATTGAATGGCGGAGCAGACCTGATGTTCTGAATAGCCTAGTCCTGCTCCTAAATCGTGTTTCTTATCGCTTTGCAGTAGAGAAAAGAAACCATCGTCACCTGTGTATTTCAGGATGATTCTGAAATAGTGAGCTGCTTTGGTAGATGAGAGCATGACCAGTGTTGTTTTAACTGGTCCAGCCAGATATGGCGGTGGATGATTAAACCAGTCACTCATAATATCCTTTCAAATTGCATCCCATAGACCTAAGGGAATGGACATGAGGGCCATACAAGGAGGAAATGCCAAGACGACAGGACGCAATGGTTTTACTGGGGATTAGGGTGTCAAAGGTGGAGGTAAGGGTTGAACTAACCAGTATCTGAAAAAATGCTGTGGCAAATGAAAGGCTAAAGGTTAGATAGTTGGGACTTTGCAAGTGCAGTTGTAAACAAATTGGACGATAGCTTTTTTTTCAGGGAGGAATATACCGCTTGGGATGGGGCATGGAAAGGGGATAAGGCTGGTGTTCATTAAGTGTTCATTAGCTGCATGTTTGCATGGCATGATATCTCCGGTGCTCTCTCTAGTGTTTACTTAGTTGTACTGTATTTACATTAACCCCTTGTGTATATACGGTAATGCATATCACCACAGAAGCGATGCTGAAAGTCAAGAATTCAACAATTTTAAGTTCATCTGACTCTTTATAATTACTGAGCTTCAATTAATTTATCTTTCTTTAGACTGTCAGTAACAGTCAGTCACTTCTTAATTTAATTACATTATAATGTGGCAGGCAACACATTTAGCAAAAAAGCTTTCACTCCACATAACCTCAAGTATAATTGCAGGCACTTAATGTTGTTCAGCTATCTGTCTTCCAATAAAATTTAATAGGATACTAAACTGTCAATGGGAAAAAAATAAAACTGAACATTCTGGCTCACAATGTTAATTGTTTCCTCCCTCTTCATTTCTCGATCACTGGCATAACCTCCTTCATCGAACCACAACTCTTTGTTCTCTCCAATTAAAACCCCTTCAAATCTCTCTCTTCTATCGAAGGTCTTTGAAGATGTTCTTCCATTCCACCTCTTTCAAAATTGAAATTCAATGTCCTATTTATGCTTTTTGCGTGTCATAAAAGTTGGGCCAGTCGATTGCGACTCGTTTCCTCCATGACTGTGACAGTGATTGGGAAGAACTTTACCTTTTCCCACTGAGATGATTGCGGGCGGAAGGAGCCTGTAAAATTTCTTGGATGGCTTTCCCACTGGGCTTTCACCCACCCTGACTATTCCTCAGTTTTAGAGGGGGGGGGGGGGGTGAAGCCTAATCCAGCATGCCACCCCTTTGCCCCAATTCAGGCCCTAAGGTTGCAAATTAAGGCCTGTTGTCTGACCAACCTCAATTTTCAGCCTGGCGGAAGGAGTTCAGGGGCAGGGAAGAAGCCTAGAAAGTTACTCTACTCAGGCTATGAAGGAGGCTTACATAAACAACTTCCTTTCAACATCAGGTGCCACCCCTGCGGCTCCCCCAGCTCTCTGTGGGCGCTCCCTCACCCCTAGCCTCCCACCAGCACCACCATATCCCCACTGCCCACCCCTGGCCCCCATCCTATCCTATCTGCACACTCCTAGCTCTCAACTAACCCCCCTTCCCGCCCCCCCCACCTCCCGAGGCCCCCACAGTTAACTGGTGCTGGACACGCAGGCTCTGGAACTCCTTGTTGTCCTAGGCCTGGTCACTGCAACCTCTGATGCCGCTGGGACTGGAGATCTGCCAACCAATCTGATTGAGAGGCAGCTCTCTGAGGTGGGGACTTCCTCGCGAGTGATGGGCACAAGTCCCTTCTCCAGGCCATTAATGTTCCTTGTAATGTTAAGAAGATGCGACACAGGCAGTATTAGTGTCGATGCATTCTCCACCCACTGTCGGGTGGTGGGCTGGGGAAATCCTGTCATCCTAAAAATGGTCAGTGAAACGTTATCCCTCCATATCCTGTTTGGCCTCTCAAAACTGTTCAATAAACCATCCTCTGTTGTCCTGCTCCTTGGAACTCCTTGTTTCCATTTCTACCTATCTGATTAAGATAGTCAGTGGGATTCTCCGTCGGTGGGACCCTCCGCCGACTTGGTAGCACACCCATGCCCTCGGGTTTCCCGATGGTGTGGGGGTGGCCACAATGGGAAACCCTATTGGCCAGCTGCGGGATGGAGAATCCTGCTGCCAGTGGGGGTGCGTCGCACTGGAAAACAGGGCTGGACTGAAAGAGAATCCCGTCCGGTGTGTCTTCAGTATTTATTCTCCGTCCTGCAGGGTCAACTTCCTCAGGATCTATTCTCAATCTTTTCTTCTTTTATGCACTTCACCTTAATGATAGCATTTAAAGGCACAAAATCAACTTGTGAATACTGAATGTATGACATCTAGCTTTTTCTTTCCAACACCACTCTTAACTCCATGATCTTTGTACTACTGAATGTCTTGGCCAGCAGATAGGGGCCTCACGGTAGCATGGTGGTTAGCATCAATGCTTCACAGCTCCAGGGTCCCAGGTTCGATTCCCGGCTGGGTCACTGTCTGTGTGGAGTCTGCACGTCCTCCCCGTGTGTGCGTGGGTTTCCTCCGGGTGCTCCGGTTTCCTCCCACAGTCCAAAGATGTGCGGGTTAGGTGGATTGGCCATGCTAAATTGCCCGTAGTGTAAGGTTAATGGGGGGATTGTTGGGTTACGGGTATACTGGTTACGTGGGTTTAAGTGGGGTGATCATTGTTCAGCACAACATCGAGGGCCGAAGGGCCTGTTCTGTGCTGTACTGTTCTATGTTCTATGTAATCATGAAGAAGTCAGAATTTCCTCTACACCCATGTTGAGAAAATTAAAATTATTGGTTTCAGCTGTCACCCCAAATCTTGGAGCCTATCTATTGTTATTTCGACTCCCAGGCACTCAGTCATACTGGACTAGACCATTTCTGTTGTCAGAGGATCTAAAACTAGGGAGTTACTTTAAGGGGTTGTTTCTTTAAAACCGAGATGTGGAGATATTTTTTCTCTGAGGGTTGTGAGTCTCTGGCACTCTCTTCCTCAAAAGGCTGTGGAAGCAGAGCCTTTGAATGTTTTTAAGGCAGAGATAGGTAGATTCTTGATTAACAAGGGGGTGAAAGGTTGTCAGGGGTAGGCAAAAATGTGGGATTGAAGTTACAATCAGATCAGCCATGATTTTATTGAATAGTGGAGCAGGGCCGTGTGTCCTACTCCTGCTTCTAAACTGTATGTTCTTATACAAACATCTGGTTGCCGACTCCACTGTTGAGCATTCTCTTGCCATTCTATTGATCATTAGAAGACTTATGACCACTTGTCCAACATTGCTGTCCTATGCTCGCCCACTTGGCACTATGACTTTAATCCTTGCCCACTACTGGACTCAACTGTAATCAGGAGCTGGATTCTCCTGGGGCTATGTCTCCACACCGGCATGGGAATGGTGGCGTTTTACACCAGAAAATGGGCCACCGATTCCCCATTTTGCTGGGGGCTAGCAGGACGGCAGCATAGAGAACCCGGCTCTAGCTGCCGATACAGCCCGGAGAATTGCCAGGTTCATGGCCACGCATGCGCACGGTGGCGGCTTGCAGCTGCTGCGTCACGCTACATGCCGGCGGCCGCTCACGGACCCGGTCCGTGAAATAGTCCTTCACTTTCGGCGGGCTTGCACACCCCGGACCACCCATCCCAGAGTACCCCCAGCACCAAATATTGCCCCCCCCCCGTGCCCGTGGATTGGCCCTCCCCCAACTGTGTCGGCGCTGGACTGAGTCCGCAGCCGCCGCACCGAATTCCCGATGAGTGAGACCACATGCGACCCACGCCGTCGGGAACACGGCCGGTCGGGGGCGGAGCATTGGGGAGCGGGCCTCAGGCAATGTCCTGAGGCCGTCGATACGTGGCACGGCGTACTCTGCGACGGGACGAGCATTGCGAAAGCAGCGCCGCCCCCGATTTGAACCCGGATTCCCTGGCCATTCCCGTAACAGCCTTCCCGAACAGGCGCTGGAATGTGGCGACTAGGGGCTTTCACAGTAACTTCATTTGAAGCCTACTTGTGACAATAAGCGATTTTCATTTCATTTTCATTTCATTCGCCGAACGCGATTTTGGCGTCAGCGACCGGAGAATCCAGTCCCAGGCCTCTCAGTAGTTCCACTGGTTTCCTGCTGTATTTCCTGAGAGAACTACAGGCAGGGGGATTTAATATGGGAGCCAGGACCCCATTTTGGGATTCCTGACCCCATTCCCAGTGACTCTAGATTTTGCTGACACAGAATAAGGGTGCAAACTATGTATGGATGTGAGAGTCTCCATTTATTTCTCTCAAGTTAGATTCTGAAAACACACACTTTGGCAGATCAATAAGTCTGTATAAATAGGAAAGTGATCCATGTTCACACCAACAGACGGGGAAAAGATTTTGCATGCATCCATTTGACTTCAACAGAAGTTCTTGGTCTTTAATGCAGTTTAGAATATTGTATCAGGTGTCATCTGGAGATGTTGGCTTATTAACAGCAGATGAGTCCTGTCAAGGATGTTTTACAGTATAGGCTCTGGAAGGTGAGGTTATACTGTAAAATCTTTGCCATCGTCTTTTAGTTTTCTTGGTAGATGTTGGAGGAGTAAGTGTTAACTTGGATTGAATTAGAGTTCTGGCATCATTAACTGACATGTATCGCATAAAAGAAGAAATTGGAGAGAGTGGAATTATAAATCCTTACGGTCCTTTTTGAAGTTATCAAACATGAAAAATGATGGTATCAAATCTTCTCAAGCTTATAAAATCAATTGTAGTTGAATGCCTAGAATTTTAGTGGCCAACACCTCTTACCATTTACTCCTATTTTGTAACATCCCAGCAGACTATTCATTCCTAGTATAACGCTCCAATCGGAAAAATCTCTTTATTTCACTTACAATGGAGAATACCATATAAAAGCGTTGCATTTAACCCAGTTATCCAGTCTATAATGAGCAGCACACTAATACAGACGCTCATGCGCCCTGACATAAAACTGCACATTTTGGAGAATGATGTCCCTGTAAAAGGTGTACTTTTGTTTTTGAGTATTTCTCTTAAGTGCACTGATGAATAAATGATTATATATACCGAGGTGCACAAATTTCAAGATCAAATTTTTTTTTCTGAAGCTCATAGAAATGTAGCCCTTGAATAATTTAGCTATAATGGCAAAGAAACATCACATTCCCAAAACGTTACACTTGACCTCATGGTAAGTTGCATTTGTCTGTGTTGCGGAAAGAGAAGATGCTCACTGGGATCCCCAGTTAGATTGTGAACTTTACACTTACAGGGTGTTCACTGCAGCACCTTCCCTTGGCTGAGGGAATTATTCTGGTCATTTCAAACACCATTTTCAAAAGAGCCATTATTGTCCCAGTATAAATACTTCTTTCATGTATATCCATGATGATTTGCTTAGTCCTGATCTCAACCATGCAATTGACTGCAAAGTGGGACCGGGTATAATAACACCAGCGAGAGATCAAGTGACGGGGGCAGGGGCAGATTTTGACTTTGTGTGATAATGTAAAATGAGTGAACCGATAGCCCTTTACATCTTTCCCAGTTTTTACTTCCCTTGAATTCAGTGTAAAATGTCTGCTGATTAGCTACCATTCGTTTTACACTCCAGCACAAAATCAAAATCCCACTGTTCTTACGCACCACTTAATGGTTAGATGGAAAGTTGCCTTGATGGAAGTCTGAAAATATTTCCTGAACTGCATTCGCAGGTTAAGCTGGTTAGCTTCAGCAGGAAACCAATAAAAATAAAGTTATTCTCAAAAAGGAGTATTGCTCCATCTCTACAAATTTGATGGCAGCATTTCGGGGAGTTTTATTTTTCGTATTTTCTATTTGTGGCTGGCCAATGTATATGGAGAGCTAACATATAAAATGAGTGAGCTTGGCAGACTTTAGAACACAGTAGTCCCAATAGAGAAGATTAACCTTCCAATTTCCTCCTATAAAGTATTAATCTGAGAGAAAATTGACACACCGAAGGAGGTAGGCTGGAGGTCGGGATTACGTCTATGTGGATTAATTGAGCCGACCAGTCAATTTAACACAGGAGTTCCCATGGGTGACAAGTTAAGTGATTTCTGCTGCTTCCCGCTCTTGGGCCTGTTGAACTCCCTCTTGATTTCAAGGAAGATGCACAGAGTTCTGACAGAGTTCTAAAATGGTTACTGTTCCAAATATTGCAAAAAAAAAATGTAAGTGACTTAAACAAAAATAGAATTATTGTTTCATATTTTTTCCTCTGAAGGAAGCCTATTGCTTGTATCGAACTGTTTTGCACGCAGAGTCAAAATGGTTCAGTCGACAAAAATAAAATTTTTATTCTGATTTTCAGGTTTCTATATTTTTCTTTCAGAACACAAATATCTGGCATCACAGCGGTTGGCAGTGTCGACAATTCTATCCTCATCAGCTTCTTCGTTGGAATTGATAGTGATTCCCATTTGTGTGCAAGGATGTCAGAGGCCTCAGGGATCATAGCTTAGCAGCATTAGGGAGGGAATTGGTGCAAGACTCAAAGAAAAGTGACAGCAGCTTTGGAAGCTGTGACAAGCTGGTAAGATTAAAATGAGATTCCCGCATGTATGTATGTTTAATTACTTTATTTATGAAACCCTTTGTTTTTAATGTTCCAAGTCCTAATATTCCTTTAATTTTCATGATTTTGTTGCCATATGTGAGACGATACACAAGATGGCATCATATAACTTAATGTAGCTAAAGCGGCGAATGTAATCCAGCTTCTTTAAGGGAAAATTGATGATTGCATGCATAAAGAATAAGGCACACTGGACCATCTTTTAAAATGATAAAGTATCTGTGGGCTCAGATGGTACTTAAAACTTCCGAAAAGCTCTAAATCCTGGAATGGATTGCCGGCAGCCCGGGGGTTTCCCTATGGCATGGGGCTGCCCCACAATGGGAAACGCCATTGACTAGCTGGCATAATGGGGTAAAACAGAAATATGGCGGGGCGGAGAATCCAGCTTTGAAGACATATGCACAATAGTTATCCAAAAGTCTGGAATTTGAAGTAGATATTTAAATAGGTCAGCAAACAAAACAAAAAAGTACTTTTACCTCCAGCTCCAGTGATGTGATGTTTTATTTTCCCGTTAAGGGCAAATACAATGGGTGGAATTTTCCCATCTGGGACTAAGATCTGTGGCGAGGTTGGGGAGTTTATCCCGTTGTGGAGGCTGAGGGAAACCACAACATAGGCTGGATTCTCCGCCCCGCCATATTTCTGTTTTACCCCGCTGGCGGGATGCTCCATTACGCCAGCTAGTCAATGGCGTTTCCCATTGTGGGGCAGCCCCATGCCATAGGGATAACCCCCGGGCTGCCAGCAAAATGGAGCATCCCGTCGGCAGAGAATCCAGCCGTATATCTTCCATCCTCAGCACAATTAGTTATGCATCTGGGAGTTTGCATCATCTTTTGTGATGGGGGAACTTGATGGCGCGCATCCTGTCATCATAACCAGGTGCCATATTGAAAAGGCACCTGACATCACTGACTCACCATTAAGGAAAGGCGTTGGACCTCTTGAAGAAAGAATGAACCCCCAGGAAGACTCTGAGGCTGGAAACTAGAGCTTCTCGATGAAACTGAAGCTGGAAGATCCACAAGATCGATGCTCCCCTCACCCACTACTGTGATGAGTCCAGGGTTGGTAGCCTCCATCTAAAACTGCAAAGACAGCCCCCAGCTTTCTTCAAGTAAGTCCCAACTTTTGCACGCCATGCTGATCCAGACGCGTTTTGGATTAGTGTGTTTTCCCATTGCCAATGTAGAGAAGGGGGCATTGAGGAAAGATTCCTATTGAACTGCCAGCTGCATCACATTAGGGAGATGCAAATTGGTTTCATATCAGCCTCCTGGGAATTCCTGATCCGCCATGGAGGGCAGCATTGGAAGGTCCTGCTGTAATTTCATGCTGGGTTGAAACTGACTTTTCGATCTCCAGCTGCATTCTCTGCCGCTGGCCACCATTGATCCTGCCGACAGGGGCATGGGGGAATTCCACCTAATACGTTTTATGTATTAGTTAAAGAGAAAGCAAGAATAACTTGGTGTACAAACAAAGAACAAAGAAAATTACAGCACAGGAACAGGCCCTTCGGCCCTCCCAGCCTGCGCCGATCCAGATCCTTTATCTAAACCTGTCTCCTATTTTCCAAGGTCTACTTCCCTCTGTTCCCGCCCATTCATATACCTGTCTAGATGCTTCTTAAATGATGCTATCGTGCCCGCCTCTACCACCTCGCTGGTAAAGCGTTCCAGGCACCCACCACCCTCTGCGTAAAAACCTTTCCACGCACATCTCCCTTAAACTTTCCCCCTCTCACTTTGAAATCATGACCCCTTGTAACTGACACCCCCACTCTTGGGAAAAGCTTGTTGCTATCCACCCTGTCCATACCTCTCATAATTTTGTAGACCTCAATCAGGTCCCCCCTCAACCTCCGTCTTTCCAACGAAAACAATCCTAATCTACTCAACCTTTCTTCATAGCTAGCACCCTCCATACCAGGCAACATCCTGGTGAACCTCCTCTGCACCCTCTCCAAGGCATCCACATCCTTCTGGTAATGTGGCGACCAGAACTGCACGCAGTATTCCAAATGTGGCCGAACCAAAGTCCTATACAACTGTAACATGACCTGCCAACTCTTGTACTCAATACCCCGTCTGATGAAGGCAAGCATGCTGTATGCCTTCTTGACCACTCTATCAACCTGCGTTGCCACCTTCAGGGTACAATGGACCTGAACTCCCAGATCTCTCTGCACATCAATTTTCCCCAAGACCCTTCCATTGACCATATAGTCCGCTCTTGAATTTGATCTTCCAAAATGCATCACCTCGCATTTGCCTGAATTGAACTCCATCTGCCATTTCTCTGCCCAACTCTCCAATCTATCTATATTTTGTTGTATTCTCTGACAGTCCTCCTCGCTATCTGCAACTCCACCAATCTTAGTATCATCTGCAAACTTGCTAATCAGACCACCTATATCTTCCTCCAGGTCATTTGTGTAGATCACAAACAACAGTGGTCCGAGCACGGATCCCTGTGGAACACCACTAGTCACCCTTCTCCATTTTGAGACTCTCCCTTCCACCACTACTCTCTGTCTCCTGTTGCCCAGCCAGTTCTTTATCCATTTAGCTCGTACACCCTGAACCCCATACGACTTCACTTTTTCCATCAACCTGCCATGGGAAACCTTATCAAACGCCTTACTAAAGTCCATGTATACGACATCTACAGCTCTTCCCTCATCAATTAACTTTGTCACTTCCTCAAATAATTCTATTAGGTTTGTAAGACATGACCTTCCCTGCACAAAACCATGCTGTCTATCACTGATAAGTCTATTTTCTTCCAGATGTGAATAGATCCTATCCCTCAGTATCTTCTCCAAAAGTTTGCCTACCACTGACGTCAAGCTCACAGGTCTATAATTCCCTGGATTATCCCTGCTACCCTTCTTAAACAAAGGGACAACATTAGCAATTCTCCAGTCCTCCGGGACCTCACCCGTGCTCAAGGATGCTGCAAAGATATCTGTTAAGGCCCCAGCTATTTCGACCCTCGCTTCCCTCAGTAACCTGGGATAGATCCCATCCGGTCCTGGGGACTTGTCCACCTTAATGTCTTTTAGAATACCCAAAACTTCCCCCTTCCGTATGACAACTTGACCGAGAGTATTTAAACATCCATCCCTAGCCTCAACATCCGTCTTGTCCCTCTCCTTTGTGAATACCGATGCAAAGTACTCATTAAGAATCTCACCCATTTCCTCTGAGTCCACGCATAAATTTCCTCTTTTGTCTTTAAGTGGGCCAATCCTTTCTCTAGTTACCCTCTTGCTCCTTACATACGAATAAAATGCTTTGGGATTTTTCTTAACCCTGTTAGCCAAAGATATTTCTATTATCATCTATTGAAAACAACTTATTGTGCTTTATGCACACTAACAGAATCTGCAATGTAAGGAGCTGGTTAAGGGGTTGGGGAGTATGCAAGCGGGCAAGGCCCCGGGACCGGATGGGTTCCCGATTGAATTCTATCGGAAGTTCTCGGAACTGTTGGCTCCGTTGCTGTTGAGAACTTTTAACGAGGCGAGAGAAACAGGAACTCTTCCCCCGACGATGTCGCGAGCTCTGATCTCGCTTATTCTCAAGCGGGACAAAGACCCGCTGCAGTGTGGCTCGTACAGGCCGATTTCACTCCTCAGTGTGGATGCCAAGCTGTTGGCGAAGGTCCTGACCACTAGGATTGAGGATTATGTCCCGGGAGTGATACATGAGGATCAGGCGGGATTTGTGAAGGGTAGGAAGCTGAATGCAAATGTGCGGAGGCTCCTGAATGTGATTATGATGCCCTCGGGAGAGGGGGGGGGGGGCAGAAGTGGTGGCGGCTGTAGACGCGGAGAAGGCCTTTGACTGGGTGGAGTGGGTGTACCTGTGAGAGGTGCTGGGTAGGTTTGGGTTTGGGGAGGGGTTCATAGGTTGGTTAAATTGTTATACCAGGCCCCGGTGGCGAGTGTATCAACGAACCGGTTGAGGTCAGAGTACTTCAGACTATACCGTAGAACTGTGGAGGCTTGGGTGAATGACATGGCATGGTTTCACAGGTTGGAGAAGATAATGTTTGCCTTGTGTGGGTCCTTACAGGGGTTCTTCAGGCGGTGGCAACTGTTCCTTGACTTTCTTGCGGAACGTTAGGTGGAGGTCAACAGCAGCAGCAACTCGGGGGGGGGGGGGGGGGGGGGGCTAATTTCTTTTTTTTTCTTTGTAAGGGGCGCTTGCCCTATTTTATTTTGAGTTGGATGTTAACTTGTTAAAATGTTTATTGTTTAGCGGGTTAAGTTGTTCTGTTTGATTGGCATGTTGCCCTTTTTTCTTTGTATTATTTTCCCTTTTGGAGTGTTTTGTAAAATTATTGAAAAACTTTGAATAAATACATTTAAAAATAAGAATCTGCAATGTAGTAACTTTTACAGGAGCAAATGTTGGATTGGATTGGATTGGATTTGTTTATTGTCACGTGTACCGAGGTACAGTGAAAAGTATTTTTCTGCGAGCAGCTCAACAGATCATTAAGTACATGGGAAGAAAAGGGAATAAAAGAAAATACATAATACGGCAATACAAGAATAACAATGTAAATACATAAGCACTGGCATCAGATGAAGCATACAGGGTGTAGTGTTAATGAGGTCAGTCCATAAGAGGGTCATTTAGGAGTCTGGTGACAGTGGGGAAGAAGCTGTTTTTGAGTCTGTTCGTGCGTGTTCTCAGACTTTTGTATCTCCTGCCCGATGGAAGAAGTTGGAAGAGTGAGTAAGGTGGGTGGGAGGGATCTTTGATCATGCTGCCCGCTTTCCCTAGGCAGCGGGAGGTGTAGATGGAATCAATGGATGAGAGGCAGGTTTGTGTGATGGACTGGGCAGTATTCACGACTCTCTGAAGTTCCTTGCGGTCCTGGGCCGAGCAGTTGCCATACCAGGGTGTGATGCAGCCCGATAGGATGCTTTCTATGGTGCATCTGTAAAAATTGGTAAGGGGTATTGTGGACATGCCAAATTTCCTTAGTTTCCTGAGGAAGTATAGGTGCTGTTGTGCTTTCTTGGTGGTAGCGTCGACGTGGGTGAACCAGGACAGATTTTTGGAGATGTGCACCCCTAGGAATTTGAAACTGCTAACCATCTCCACCCCGGCCTCATTGATGCTGACAGGGGTGTCTACAGTACTTTGCTTCCTGAAGTCAATGACCAGCTCTTTAGTTTTGCTGGCATTGAGGGAGAGATTGTTGTCGCTACACCACTCCACTAGGTTCTCTATCTCTCACCTGTATTCTGACTCGTCGTTATTCGAGATCTGGCCCACTGTGGTCGTACCGTCAGCAAACTTGTAGATGGAGTTGGAACCAAGTTTTGCCACGCAGTCGTGTGTGTACAGGAAGTAGAGTAGGGGACTAAGTATGCAGCCTTGCAGGGCCCCGGTATTGAGGACTATTGTGGAGGAGGTTTGTTGTTCATTCTTACTGATTGTGGTCTGTTGGTCAGAAAATCGAGGATCCAATTGCAGATTGGAGAGCCAAGCCCTAGGTTTTGGAGCTTGTTATGTGGCAGTTAATTCATGCACAGAATATCTTGCAAACATCCATGACAGATAATGACCTTAATGAATTAATCTGTTGATGTGGTCTTTAAGGAAGGAATTTTATGAAGAACATAAGGTTTGTTTAATGCCCACATATGTGAAGAAGATGTAGAGCAGATAAACAATGAAGACCTCAAATAGTTTATCTGAAGGATGGCATTGTAAACAGTGCAACATTACGTCAGCATTGCACTGGAGTGTCACTGCAATTTGTGCGAAAGTCATAAATTGAAATCCACAATCTTCTGACTCAGAGCAAGAGTTCAATCAACAGAGCTAAGCAATTTAAAATGGGGCAATTAATTGCTATGCTGTAATTTCACTTCTGGATCCGTGGTTTAGAACTTATCCATACTGATGAGCAATCTTGACCCTGTTCTAAATGAGTACTGTTTTACGAAATGCCCTGTTATATCACTAGGTCAGAAGAATTAATGCAGCAAATTGAATTTTCCAATGGTGCAGTACTCGGTGCTGTGGCCAGGTTATATCTTGTTATACACGACCTGGAAACACTTGATTCTGACAGCAAAGGATCAATATTAGTAAATGTCCATTTGTACAGGAATTGATGGATAAAATAACTCTAAAATAAATAAACTCAGGTTGATAATAAAAGTGACTGTCTCATCAATTATGCGCGCTTGCGCATTGTACGCTGAGGCTACGGCATCATTCCTGCTTCTCAGTCATAAAGCTGAGAATTGAAGTTCCACTGCAGGGAATTGGGCACAAAATCTTCGCTGACAGTATTAAGGGAGTGCCGCACTGTTAGATGTTAAAATCAGGCTCCATCTGCTCGCTCAAATGGATATAAAAGATCTGATGGCACTGTTTCAAAGACGAATATGGGCTGGGATTCTCTAAAGACGTGGCTAAGTGTTGACGCTGGCATAAACACTGGAGTGTTTCTCGCCGGCATCAACGGGCCTCTTGGCCCAGCGATTCTGTAGCCCACAGGGGGCCAGCATGGCGGCGGAGCTGTTCCAGCTGTTGTACGTGGCCCTTCACTGCTGGCCGCGGGTCCGCACATGCGTGCAGTGGCCGGCCGTGGGTCCACGCATGCGGCGGTGCTTGGCAGAGCCACACAACGGGCCGTCAGGGAAGAAGATAGGCCCCTCCCAGTGCTGAAAGTGGGCGCCCTTGTCCGTGTGTGGCAACAGGAAGCTCTAGAAATCTGTAGTCAATTGGAATAAGTGAAAATCTCTTCCCAAAGGGGTTAGAGTCAGACCTTGCACAATGGAAGTTGTAGTTATTGAAAACAATTATCTCAATTTCAGATAATATACTAGTCCCACAAAGGAAGTTGTAGTTATTGAAAACAATTATCTCAATTTCAGATAATATACTAGTCCCAACCACTTCAGCTGTTCCATCAATGACTTTTCCTCCATTATAACATCAGATATATGGGGCGCGATTCTCCGCAAATGCGGCGAATCGTAAAGGCTGCCGTGAAACTGGCCGTGTTGACGCGCACGATGACGTCAGCCGCGCATGCGCGGGTTGGACAGCTCCAACCCGCGCATGCGCGGGGCCGGCATCTCCCTCGGCCACCCCATGGACTGATCCTGCGGGGCGGCGGAGGGAGAAAGAGTGTGTCCGTTACAGATGCACTGCCCGCGATCGGCCGTGCCAATCGGGGCCCTGGATGCCTAGAACGGGCATGTTGCGGCCGTTTTTACAACGACAGCAAGCAGGTGTGTTTGCTGCCGTAAAAACGGCCGTAAAGGCCTGGGAACTCAGCCCATCGGCCTGGGGAGAATCGCTGTTCGCCGTAAAAAGCGGCGAGCAGCGATTCGTGTCATGGGGCAGCCGTGGGGGGGGGAGGGGGAGAATTGTGGGAGGGCGTGAAAAATGTCGGGGACGCCCTCCCGCTATTCTCCGACCCGTTGTGGGCAGCGGAGAATCGCGGCCATGATGTTTGCTGATGACAGCACAGCCTTCAGTACCATTTGAGACTCCTCAGAAACTGAAGGACTGCAGAACGTATGCATAAAGACCTGGGCAGCATTGTGGTTTGGACTGATAAGTGGCAAGTAATGTTTTTACCACACAAGTGCCATGCAATCACCATCTTCAACAAGAGAGATTCTAATCATCTCTGCTTGACATTCAATGACATTTCCATTGCTGAATCTCTCACTATTTACATCCTGGTGGCTGTCATTGACTAGAAACATAACTGGACTAGCCACATAAGTACTGTGGCTACAAGAGCAGGTCAGAACTGGAATTTCTATGGCAAGTAATTCATCTTCCAAATCCCAGAAATGCCCACTATCTACAAGGCATGACTCAGCGTGTGATGGAAAACTCTCCACTTGACTAGATGAGTGCAGTTCTGACAACACCCAAGAATCTTCACAACAGAATGATTGATGCCCCATCCACAACCCAAAAACATTTACTCCCAACACCACGACGCACAGTAGCAGCAGTATGTACCCTCGACAAAATGCACTCCATCAACTTGCTAAGACTCCTTCAACAGCATCTTCCAAATCCGTGACCTCTATCACCTAGAAGGACGAAGAAACGCCATTAGTTGAAATTTCTCTTCCAAACCATTTAACATTCCAGCGCAAAGCTATATTGCCATTCCTTCACAGTCAGTGGATTTGGGAACTCCCTTCCAAACAATACTGTGGGTGCACCTACACCACATGGCCTGTGGCAGTTCAATCACTTTCTCCAGGACAATCATGTGTAGGCCACAATTGCTGGTCTTGCTAGTAATGCTCACATACCGCAAACTGATAATAGAAAATCATATGTATGTTTTTATGTGACACTGTTACGGACACAAGGTGAGGAAGGTTACATAACTTCTTGGCATAGTTTAAAATATGCTGGGACTGATTTATTTTTAAGGGATGTGTTTTAAATCATTCTTTGTTCACTTTGGTTTACGAACAAAGGTCACACATTGCAGGCATGTACTGTATGAATTGAAGCCAGGCAGGCCAATTTGTGGAATGCCCAGCTGTCACAGTGAGAGTCAACTAGCAAATATGTCATCTCAGCATTACTTGCAAGAATGAGCTGCTCTGGAATTGAGGTGTTCAATGGAGCACCTTCTATGTCTGACTTGCCCCTTGCACTATTGGGGTTCTGAGTTGGATACACTTGCGTGGATCAATCACAACAAATGTGTTTCTGATTACTTCATGGCAATCTAGGCTGCCTGTAACTTCATCAGCCTGCAGGAGTAGAGTAACCTTGTCTGTGCCGCATGGAATATGTATGTTTGCAGCCCCTGTTTCACGATTTTGACGTACAGTCCCTCAATGTCTGATTCCTCATCAGTTCTACACTCCTTATCTTCAGCCTTCAGCCACCTAGTGTGGGACGAGTTTTGGGGTGAGATTGGGGAGAATGTGGGGCTGGGGCACGAGTAAGTCAGAGACCCTTGTGCAGCTGTTTTTGGCTTCGCCATAGTAGCATCCAAAGGTCTAGATTGGACACAGCCCATGGACATTGTTGTTCTTGCTGCCAGCCTTTTTCCTATGTTTTTGTCTGTGCCTCAGTGGCCGGGAGAAGGAACACATGGTGTCCTTCATATGTATGAGGCCTTCCATACCTCAGAGAATGGATAAATTGTCCATAGTGAAAGCAATATTATTATTTAACTTAATAAAACTTCCTTTTTAAATATGATTGAGCTTTATTATCTATGTCTCTCTGAAAACAGTGCACTTTTCTTAGAAGCTTTGGGTTGATGACATTGGGCCAACCTAATGCTTTTTTAAGGGTAGACCAAAGGAGACAAGAATGACGCCAGATTATTTTCAGAACAGCAGGAGATGTCCACTTTTAGGATCACACCTCAAGATAAGAGGAGAATAAGCTATTTTATTGACAGGCCTACTGCTAAATCTCTCCGATGCCTTCCATGATGGTGACCCTGGCATTGGAATCAAATCTCGTATGAACAGGAAGCTGCTCAATATGAGATGTTTCCAAGCAAAGACCAAGATCTCTAAGGACATACTTCAGAATTTCACTGTGTTCTCATGAATGAGTCACAAAAGGTTAGAATGCAAGTACAGCATGCAATCAAGAAGGCTGATGGAATTCTATCCTTTAGGGTGGCAAGGTGACACAGTGTTTAACACTGCTGCCTCACAGTGCCAGGGACCCAGGTTCAAATCTGGTCTTGGATGACTGTGTGGGGTTTGCATGCTCTCCCGTGTGTTTCCTCCGGGTGCTCCGGATTAGGCGGATTGGCCATGCTAAATTGCCCCTCAGTGTCCAGGGATTTGCAGGTTAGGTTCCGGGTATAGGGCAGAGTGGATCAGTGCAGACTTGATGGGCCAAATAGCCTCCTGATGCACTGTAGGGATTCTATGATTACATGAGGAATTAAACATAAAAGTAAGGGCGCTATGCTTCAGTTACACAGATCATTTGTGAGACTGCATCTCGAATACTGTGTGCAGTCTTGGTTTCCTTATTTAAGGAAGGATGTAAATGTATTGGAAGTGGTTCAGAGGTGAGGAGAATTTGTTTCTCTCAAGAGGGTTGTGCCACATTGGAACTCTGCCTCAGAAGGCGGAGAAGGGGGGGCCTTGAATATTTTTAAGGCAGAGGTAGAGATATTCTTGTCACGCAAGGGAGTCGAAGGTTATCAGGAATAGGTAGGAATGTGGAATTCAAAACACAAATAGATCAGCCATGATCTAGTTGAATGGCACAGCAGGCTTGAGGGGTCAAATGGGCTACTCCTGTTCCTGTTTCGTATGTTCGTATTTTTGCAATTTTGTGCATAGCAATGACTTTGACTGGCTGCCAGTTCAGAGCAGGACATGCAATGTAGCATAGACCTGTTCATTCAGCCTTATGATCAGCAGGAAGAAAGCTGAAGTAATGCTCCAGGAAAACCCTATTCCAAGCCCAGGGTTTCAGTCCATTACCCAATCATATCAGCTCTCTCGAGCTGTCTATATTGATAATGAGATACGTGCAAAATTATTGCCAAAGCAAGCGGAACCTTTGGCAGATTTCAAACATCAGCCCCGCAATGAAGATGGTTAATTCTGCCTATCAAACTGAAAATGCACACAGCAATAGTCCTGCCCACTCTGCTCTGCCCATGCGAAATTTAGACCGGACTATGTGCCAGTATCATGCCAAGAAGCTCAATCACTTTCACTGGAACTGCCTTCAGAAGCTTCTGAAGATCAGATGGCAGAACAAAATATCAGATTGAGATATTCAGCCAAGCTGGCATGCAGGGCATCCATACCGTTTTGAGACAGTCACAACTGAGTACACGACACTTGCACACCAAAGTGAACCTTCAGTGGGGAGCTTGAGTTTGTAGTGCATTTTCATAAGCAGTCAAAGGAAGCACGACACGGACACTGAAGGCTTCACTTAAGCACTGTGATGTTGATTTTGGGTCCAGAGAGCAACTCACCCAATATGAAAATAAAGACCTCCTTCAAAGGCAAGTACTCAAAAGATGCAGAGAGAAGACGCAAGAGGAAATCCTGAGCTAGCAACTCATCCAAAGCTCAGTTGTCTGCAATACCCTATTCTACTCACAACAGTACCTTCCTGTGGAGATCGGCCTTTATAGTCACCTATGTCTCCAACGGAACGCCACCAAACTCCCTGGTTGATTAACAGAGTCACCTTTTTCTCAAATGGCACACAAACAGATGAATGAATATGGGGACAAAGTCGAGGCCGTCCTCCTAGGTGTGGGCACATTGGGGCACATTTACAGACAGGTTTAAAAGAGGGTTTCCGCAACGAGTACCCAGGATAATACTAAACATAGACCCCAACCTTGTATTGATGTTGCTGTCATCCTATTGGTAAAATACAGAATGCTGAGAGGATTGTCTACCATATTCTTCCTGGAGCTGCTGAAGGATGGATGAATCCTTTATTCAACCCCAATCGCCTGGTATTTAAGGGGAAGCACCCACTTACCCCTTGACACTTCCTTCAAAATCCTGCCAGAGCTTATTTACTGTGAGTGTGTGTGAAAAAAATGAAAATCGCTTATTGTCACGAGTAGGCTTCAATGAAGTTACTGTGAAAAGCCCCTAGTCGCCACATTCCGGCGCCTGTCCGGGGAGGCTGGTACGGGAATCGAACCGTGCTGCTGGCCTGCTTGGTCTGCTTTTAAAAGCCAGCGATTTAGCCGAGTGAGCTAAACCAGCCCCTAGTGTGTGTGTGTGTGTGTGTGGTGAGAGAAAGAGACGCACAAAGCAAAGAACTGAGTGTGAAGTTGCATCTTACCATTGCGTGCCACTAAAGCGCTTACTTCACTTTCCGATTCATTACTGCCAGTCATTATCTCATTCCAAATGTTGTGTATTGAGCCTCGTCATCAGGTGATAAAAGGGTCCTGGCATCTGGAACTGACTGCAGCACAGCTCCTGCCGACAAATCATCTTGGCTGTTGCCCAAGGCCAGCCGGCTGTCAGAGAGGGAAATTACCTTTTCTATCACACTAATTGACCACTTGCTGTGATGACTCCCATAAAGACAAAGTAAAGCAGAAATTGACAATGTTGGCACCTTCCAAATAACAAGTGATTATTTACAGCAGGGTCTCAACTGTCTGCTTTGACTGCATAGGTTAGACTCCCTGCTTTATCAGTTGTAATGAATGACTTGCACACATGGATGATCACTGCATGCACCGTATGCAAAGTGAGCAGTAACAATGGGCAGATTATAATATGCATCTATACTCAAGTCTCACGTTGCTGTTATAGGAGAGAGCTGTCACTGGGGGCATCCATGGGTCAAACTGCGATGTAAATCCTTGTCATGATAACACACTGGATCCCTGGGGCTGCAATATTGTTTGATTGTGACTTTTGAAGGACTACACAAGTCCAATTATTTGAAGCTAAGGTGCTTGAGAACATTATGCTAACCTGTTTCCATAGATTGAGCCACTGCTGCTAACCCTGAAATTTGTATGTTTTATACTTATTTCATATTCCTGATTAAATGATCACTTAAGAATGATTCCGGGAATAAAGAACTGGACTATGAGGATAAATCGGAGCGGTTGGAACTGTTTTCCTTGGAGAAAGGAAGGCTGAAAGGAGACTTGATAGAGATATTCAGGAACCCATGGGGTATGGGCTGGTTCCCACTCAAGAGAGCATCAAGAGCAATAGGGCACAGGCTCAAAATAATTGGCAAAAGGATCAAAGCGACGTGAGAAAAAATGTTTTAACCCAGAGGCTGGTTGGAGCCTGCAACAAACTTCCTGCGAGCATGGTGGAAGCAGGTTCGATCGAGGTACTCAAAAGTAAATTTGTTTACTATCTGAAAAGAAAGAATGCAAAAGGTTACAGGTAGCATGGGAATAGGACGAGGTAGAATGCTCGTTCAGAGAGCTAGTGCGGACCCGGTGGGCCGAATGGCCGCCTTCTGCACTGTCAAGGTTCTGTGGATTCTCTGAATGGTAGGTTAATAATTAAATTATTGCTGCTAACTTATTTTATGCAAAAATGGGCTGGAGAAAGACAAATTCCACAACTGAATTAAGTTGGTGCAACTGATGAACTGAATTCCATACGAAAATGAACCACAATTATCCCCAGTATATATTCATTGCAAACTTGGTAACTTGTCTGATGTTTGAAGTGTTGTTCAAGGGTACAGAGTTGATGTTGATAAGTGAAATAGGTTATATAAATTGTAAACAACTCCCACATAAACACCACTTGTCCCCAGAAATAACACATTCCAGCTCAAATATGATGTGAGATTTGCATGCCTGCTTTACACACTCTGCAATGTGTGTGGTACGTACAGGAGCTGGATTTGTGACTTACATTATGGGCTGGATTCGCGTTTGGAGCGGAGAATCAAAGTTCCCGACTGTATCGGGCCTGGTGCCGCTTCGGCGATTCTCCAGGCCCTGCTTGGCTGGGGGACCATTGTCCGAGACCCGCCCAGCGATACTCCGCTTCTGACCAGCCGCAGCCTGGAACTAATGTGGTCTGGTCGGTCTGGTCTCTCGGGTCGGCAATGGCACTGGTGGGGGGATCGAGCATCGGGGGGGGGGGGGGGGGGGGGACCTTATGAGTAGTCGGGGCAGCGATTGGGCCGGTCCGATGCAGGGGCGTGTGGCCGATCAGGGGGGCCTTGTTTGTGTTGGTCCATGGTCTGAGTCCGCCATGGCACTCAGCGCGGCCGCTGGAGGCCGCCGCCATGCACATGCGTGGACTCGGAACCAGAACTGCGTGGGCCCATATCTGCAGCCAAAGCTGCATGAGGTTCCCTGGGTCACTGTAAGCCCCCTGAAGGTAAGTGAATCGAGTTGTTTTTTCTCGAGGAAACTCGGGAATGCAACGCCAGCACTTTTACGCCAGCATGGGGACATAGCCCCATTTTGGGATAATCCCAAATGTATTCCAGCAGAAAATTAATCTCAGCAGAGTCACAGAACAAGCAGCAGTGCCTGCTGCAAACTCCAACCATTTGTCTGAAACACTCGGGGTGATTTTAAGCCTGTACTTGCCGTGAACGGGCTTGCAGACGCAAGCTCAAAATCTGGAAAGAATTGAGAAATGCAAATCTCCCTGGTGAGATTGCGAATTCCGATTTTCAAACCCCCTCAGCGCTGGAATAACCCACTACGGGAGCCCGGGAACCTCATTTTAATACATTGGTGTGTCATTAATGAGCCCTCACTCCGGAAACCATCCCCCATCTACCCAACCTCACCAAATACTCATCGGACAGTGATGAGATGTAACATTGGTGCCGTTTGCCTCTTTGTTGGGCTTGTGTCCAAATCACTGCTGAGGGAGTGCTTTCCTTAGTGGGAGCTAGAAAATGGTGGCAGGAGGTGAATACAGAAGGCCAGCACTGGGGGCAGTTGAGATTCATGAGTGGGGTTCCATGAGAGGCCACATGGAGTGGGGTTCCATGAGTGGGGGGCTCAGGAATGGGGCGCATCTTTGCCTCTTGTGGCATGAAGTCCCTCTCACTGTAAGGGGGGGGGGGAGAGGACGACTGCAGTGTGAGTTGAACTCCACACTCAAGCAGCACTGTGAGGATAAAGGAGGTAAGCTGCATAAAAGTTCAAATCTACTTGTAAGGAAGTTTGACTTGCAAATTAAATCTGCAGAGCTCTACATCAATGCCACTGATTGGAGCCAGGTTCTTAACCCTCTGGAAGCATTGGCCCCAAGCATTGAACTCCAATGCTCACACAAGCATTAATATTACACAGTTAACACTGATGTGTACCTCTATGCAAGACATGACGGCGATGTCTGTCATCACTCACCCCATTCAAGGTCATGATGTGGGATATCTTTGAGATCCCCATGTGGATGCAAAAGCTGGTCCCAGGCATCCATTCCGCAATTTGTGTGGGGGGGGGGGAGGGATTCAGCCCATGGAGTCTGCTCCACCATTCGATCATAGCTGATGCGTTTCCCATCCCCATTCTCCTGCCTTCTCCCCATAACCCCTGATCCCCTCTCTCAAAATGAATGCTAACATTGCAAATGCCAAATTAGGAACACAAGAACAGGATGCGGCCATTCAGCCCCTCGAGCCTGTCTCACCATTCAACGAGATCATGGCTGATCTGTGACCAACCTCCATGGGAAGAATTCTCTGATAATGGGTCTATGTGACCCATGCCCACGAGACAACGGGCGCATATCACTCTGGACTTTCCTGGAGAAAGGCCAAAGTGATTCTCAGTTTTGCAGGGTGCTAGCAGGGCCCCAGAATAGTCCTTGCAGCTCTGGATGCCAATACGGGGTCCTGCACTTCCGGCTGCCTGTGGCGGCCCCACACAATATGACGGACCCACACCGCGGGCCGGCCCGATAATATAGCCCCCCCCCCCCCGAGATCACGTGTGCCCGCTGATTGGTGGCCCCCGATTGTGAGCCTGGCCATCCTGGCCCCCCCACCCCCCGGTGATGGATCCACCCGCCTCTCACCAGGGTGGCCGTGGACTCCGAGCTCCTGCCAGGTGGAACCATGAGTGAACCACGCCGGGGGAACTCGGCCAATTGTCGGCGGAGAATCGCCACGGGGGTCTCTTTCAATGGCCCCCGACCGGCACCACGTCGACCGCGCGCAATTGGCGGCAATTCTCCGGTCCCTGGAGAATCGCGCGAGCGGCGTCGGTCCCGACCGCGGGTCTGATGCCCATTCTCCACCCCCGCGCTGAGCGCAATTGCGGCGCGAAGGCTCGGAGAATCCCAACCCATATACCTGCCTTTGGCCCATATCCCTTAATATCTTTGCTGAACAAAAAGCTATCCATCTCCGATTTAAAATTGACTGACGAGCTTCAACTGCTGTTTATGGGAGAGTTCCAACCCTCAACCACCCTTTGAGTGAAGAAGTTCTTCCTAATATCTCCCCAGAATGGCCCAGCCCTAATCTTTAGACTACGCCCCCTAATTTTAGAATCTCCAACCAATGGAAATAATTTATCTCTATCTATGCTGTTACTATTGCCTGTTAATATCTTGAACACTTTGATCATATCACACTTAACCTTCTAAATTCCAACAAAAACAGGGCTAATTTGAGTAATCTCTCTTTGTAACTCAACCCCAGTAAATCCAGGTATCATTTTTGCAAATCTATGTTGCACTCACTCCAAGGATAAAATATCTTTCCGAAGGTGTGCTGCCCAGATCTGCTCACAGTACTCCAAGTGGGGCTCTAACCAGGGTTTTGTACAGTACCGGTGTCTTTATATTCCAATCCTCTGGACGTAAAGGCTAGAATTCCATTAGCCTTTTTGATAATTTTTTGCATTTGTTCCTTGCATTTTAAAGACTGTGGGGTCTCCTGCCAAAGGCACTAGTGGGTCCTCACCAATTCTCACACCGGAACGAACACTTGTGCCAGATTTTGGTACGATTCCGCCCACTAACTTCAAATTGGGCAGCTCAATCGTTCACATTGTGACCCGGCCAAAATTTGATTT
This sequence comes from Scyliorhinus canicula, assembly GCF_902713615.1. Lineage (NCBI taxonomy): Eukaryota > Metazoa > Chordata > Chondrichthyes > Carcharhiniformes > Scyliorhinidae > Scyliorhinus > Scyliorhinus canicula. Next base: position 217,291,686 of record NC_052149.1, on the reverse strand, counting down.
TGTTCCCACCCATGTCTCTCTGTATCAATATAAAACATCAGAACTGCGAAAATAGTTCAAAAGCTCATCCCTGCTCAGGGAATTAGAATTCTTCCTACCTACAAGGAGACGGAAAGTAGCATTTCCCTCACCAAAAAGATCATTAGAGGATCCAATTGTTTTGTTTTTCAACATTGCAGCAGGTTGTCACCAACCTGATCTCGGCCGCTTGTCAAGAGGAAACGCACAATTATTGGATGGAAGATTTATTTTTTGCACAGAACAAGGGTTACAGCAAGAGTTTTATGCAATTGGGTTTCTACAAGAAATTGACGCTCAAAAAATAACTTATTTACATTTCCCTTCAGTGATATTGGGGACACTGATCTGCGAGCATGGTGCTGCAGTGTTATATTTGCTTAGTAACTTGTCTAGCACTGAATTACTATTGATTTCTTGATGGAGGACCCTGTCTGTCAAGGAAATCTGCAGTTGGCATTTTACTGTTAAATATTCAGTAACTCAGTTAAGATCTCAAAAACAAATTCATCACTTAAACCGTCCCAAGCTGGAAAGTGGATTTATTAAGCAATGAAGCACCACAGGGTTGGAATAGATTTACAGAGGCTGCTTCTGTATAAAACAGCTGGCATTCCAATAACCACCTGTAAAACCCACTCAAAAGAAAAGGTCTGTTCATTGGGAATAATGATCAGTTGAGATTAACTGTAGCAGCTATGTGCACGACCAGCAGTGTGATATGATGAATATCTCCATAAGAAAGGCTGACTGGACAACTCATCATTGATGAAGTCACGAGTAAATTATGGCCAGTCACATGAGTAGAGACATTTATCCTTTCCTGTGACTGGCCATAGACAAATTCCATTTCTGCAGAGTAGTCAGTCTGTCTGTTTCTGTGTATGTATTAAACAGTATGATTGTTGTGGCTCAGTTGGTCGCACACTCGCTTCTGAGGCAGAAGGTTCCACTCCAGAACTTAAGCAGAAAAATCTAGGCTGACACTCCATTGCAGTGCTCAGGAAGTACAGTACCTCTGAGGGGGTTTGTTTTTTTGTTTAGATATGGTGCCACAGTGGTTAGCACTGCTGCCTCAAAGCGCAGAACATTTATGTGGTGGCAATCATCACAATTCAGTTGGTTTTAATGAAGTTATGGGAAAGGACAAAGACAGACCATGCATAAAAGGTTCAAAGGTCAATTTTAGCCAGCTGAGATGTGATTTGGCGAAAGTAGATTGGAAACAGCGTCCTGAAGATAAATCAGCATCCAAGGAATGGGAGACATTCGAGGAGTGGGAGACATTCGAGGAGTGGGAGGCATTCGAGGAGTGGGAGGCATTCAAGGAGGAGACTGAGAGGATTCAGAATGACAATATTCCCCAGAAAGAAGAACAATCCCATTGTCAGGCTGCTACAGAAGATGGTGGACATGCAGCAAATAAATTTGTTCTGGGTGGAATAGCTTCACATTGTGCATTTGCTAATGGCTGAAGAGACCAATCTGAGAGTCAGATTCTGCCACAAGTAGTGATGAAGTGGTTATCGGATATCAGTGTTGTTTTTGATATCCGTGTTCATTGCTAAGCCTCTGTAGCCACTGGTTGCCTCCAGGTGATGTCACCATTTCCCTCTGTTGTTGGCTAGTGTCTCCCATGATCTGAAAAGCGATGTTTATGGACCACCAGTCATGCTTGCAAGCATCCTTGAAGCTGAGCTATGGGCGTCTTACGGGTTCTCTGGCTCCAGAACAAATTTGTCATCCAGAACAACCTTGGGAACGCAGCAATCTCCCGCTCTGCCAAACTGTTTGATGAGTACCGGCAAACTTGGGAGATTAGCTTTTGGGAGGATTGCCACACATGCAGTTTTGTCCATCTACGGGATGATTGGAATGCATTGCAGACGGAAAGGAAATAGGGTGGAACTCATAAATCTGGACAGCCATCCACCTACCCTCATCCCAGATGACAAACAGCACACAGTGCAGGAGGTTAGATTGAAGAAACGTGGCCTGTATTTTCAAGAGTTTAGAAGAGTAAGATTGAAATTGAAAATTACAAAATCCTTACAGGTGATGAAGCACGGTAGCATAGTGGTTAGCACAGTTGCTTCACAGCTCCAATGTCTCAGGTTCGAATCGCGGCTTGGGTCACTGTCTGCGCGGAGTCTGCACGTTCTCCCCGTGTGTGCGTGGGTTTCCTCCCAGTGCTCCGGTTTCCTCCCATAGCCTAAAGATGTGCAGGTTAGGTGGATTGGACTTGCTAAATTACCCTTAGTGTCCTAAAAGGTTGGGTGGGGTTATGGGGATAGGGTGGATGTGTGGGCTTGGGTAGGGTGCCCTTTCCAAGGGCCGGTGCAGACTTGATGGGCTGAACGGCCTCCTTCTGCACTATAAATTCTATGGTTCTATGACAGAGTAGCTATGGATAGCGGGCTGGATTCTTCATCAGCGGGATCCTCCGTTTCGCCGGCAACACACTCACGCCCGCGGATTTCCTGATGACTTTGGGGTGCCCACATTGGGAAATCCCATTGGTTGGCTGCTGGGACGGAGAATCCCACTGCCAGCAGGGTGGGCGGCACCAGAAAACGGTTGCGGCGGGACAGAGAATCCCGCCCAGGATGTTTTCCCTTGCTGCGGCTGGGGTCTAGAACCAGGGGACACGGTCTCAGAATAAGGGAAAGGCCATTGAAGGCTGAGATTAGGAGGAATTTCTTCATTCAGAGGTTGGTAAATATTTAGAATTCTCTACCAGTGAGAGCTGTGAAAGCTCAATCATTGAACATGTTCAAGACAGAGTCGATTGATTTCTGGATACAAATGACATTGATGGTAACGGGGAGAATGGGGAAAGTGACATTGAGGTAGATGATCAGCTCCAATCTGATTGAATGGCTGAGCCGGCTCGACAAGTTGAATGGCCTACTCCTGTCTCCAAATGTTCCTGAGAGGCCACCCAAAAAATCTGCTACTGAGGCTGGTGGCTTGTTGGTTTAGTACACTCTAAATCACAGTAAAAAAAAAGCACAATCAATCTCCAAAAATCTCAGATACATTGGTAGCAATTGACTTTAGCCACACTGAGCCTGAACTTTTGGGTTTAAGCATGTGCCAGTGCATTATTTGCATAAAGCCAGAAAACCTGCATAAACTGGTCTTCCATATATGTGCTGCAGCAATGTAAGTGAATGGCAAAGGTTTCCTCAATCTTAGCTCAAAAGTGGCATAGTGATCTTTGGATACAAATTAGTCATAATTTGGTTTTATGCAAATCCCCTGGGATATGAGTGTCCCCGGCAAGGCCAGCAGTTGCTGCCCATCGGGAATATCCCTTGAACTGAGTAGCTTGCTTGGCCTTTTTCAGAGGGCCTTGAATAGTCAACCACATCGGTATGGATCCAAAGTCCTGTGTCGGCCAGGCCAAATAAGGATGGCAAATTTCCTTCCCAAAAGGACATGGTCAACCAAATGGGTCTTTACAATAATCAATGATAGTTTCATAGTTACCATTATACCAGCTTTCAATTCCACATTTTTATTTTATTGATTGAATGCAAATTCCACCATCTGCTGTGGTGGGGTTTGAACCTATGACCCCAGAGCATTAGCTGCACCCTGTGAATTACTAGTCCATTGACATTACCTCTACTGCTATTCAAAGACTTCCAGCACTTTCAGCCCAATTACTATGATCATGCTTGTGAAATCCCTCCTATTTTGCAGAAGAAATTGTTTTTTAAAAACTGCTATGAGGGTAGTTGTCCCGATAGCTCATTGGGGAAGTTCGACACTGACAGTGAAACTGAAACATGCAGATGAGCAAGATCGCAGATTTCATTCCTGTTATGTGTCGAGTTACCTGATTTAGACAATGCCCTTTCATTTTTAATTCATTCCCGGGATGTGGTCATGATTGATGCTTATTGTCTTTTCATAATTTCCCTGCAAAATGTGAAAGAATGTGAGGAATAAAAATTGGGACGATTAGACATGCATTGAGTACAATATACTGAAAATAACATTTTAGGCAAGATGCAGTTATTATTGGACAGGTTCAATTAGCTGACCATAGTAACTTAAATAGTTTTTTCATTTTGCAGCTTATTTTGCTTTGATCTATCTACCAGTGTCCTTGAATTCACTTTTTCTTTTGATCACAAATAATTGGGACACTCTCCACCTCAGAATACACTCTGTGTCCATATGTCAAATTTGTCTTGATTTTGCACTCAGCCATTGCAAACAGTTTGAAAATGAAATAAAGAGCAATATTTGGATTGTCTGGTCCTTTGGCATCAGTGGGAAAAGCAGCTGTCACACTATCAAAATAGAGGTAATGATTGAGTTAATGGTTGTGCATTTATTGTTGATGATTACATTGTGTGAAGTAAACACATCGCTGGTGAGATAATGATAGCACTCTACAACAGATGTTTCAATGCACTACAGCCGTATGGTCCAAGCGAGTGGGAAGAGAGACAAAATCAGAAAGGAAGCAATATGGAGAGTGTTGGACCCAGACATTTGGGTGTGGGGGAATGATGGGGGGCACACTGGTGGTATTCACCCTTCTTCTCTGCACTACAATACTGAGGTCCACAGAACCCCATATTTTAGGTCCCAGGACTCATTATGATAGAACTGGCATAGCACAAATAGAACATAGAACATATAACAGTACAGCACAGAACAGGCCCTTCGGCCTGTTGTGACAATGTTGTGACAAATCAGGCTGCTACTGGTACTGCCTGCCACCTTCAATGATTCATGCACATGTAAATCCAGGTCCCGCTGCTCCTGCACCCCTCCTGACAGAGTGAAGCCAGAGCTCATGGATTAAAAGGGAGAGTGGAACATGCATCAAAATTGGTTGAGTAACAGGAGACAGAGCAAGCGGTTAATGGTTTTCGGACTGGAGGAAGGTTTGAATGCTTGGTTGGCCTTGATTTAATGCTATTGAGAATGCAAGGAAGAGGATGAATTTTCAGGGCCATTCATGTATTGTAGAGACTTTGAAGTCATAATGCCAGAGAGTCATATATCACAGAAAAAGCCCTTTGGCCCATTGCATCTGTGCCAGTCAAAAACAAATATCTAACGATTCTAATCCCATTTTTCAGCACTTGGCCTGTAGCCTTTCTTGGGATCGCAAGTGCATATTGAAATACTTCTTAAATGTTATGAGGGTCTATCTCCACTACCCTTTCAGGCAGTGAGTTCCAAACTCCCACCACCCTCCTGGATTAAAACGTCTCCCTTCACATTCTCTCTAAACCTCCTGCCCCTTAACTCAAACCTATACCCCCTGGTCATTGATCTCTCCAGCAAGGATAAAGGTTTCTTTATGTCTATTCTATCTATGCCCCGCATAATTTTATACATCTCAACCCCTCAGTCTCCTCTGCTCCAAGGAAAACAATCCAAGTCTCTCTTCATAACTACAACTCTCCAGCCCAGGCAACACCCTGGTAAATTTCCTCTGCACCCTTTCCAGTGCTTTCACATCCATCCTATAATGTAGATTATTTTTTAGATTATGTTATGAATTATGCGTATCTAAACTACACTATCGGAGGGCTGGAATTTTAAACATTAACGAGGGTATGCAGTAATTCTTGTTACTTTGAAATCACTTAATTTGAATTGCAAGATTGTATGAATTGTACTCAAATGTGCGACTATGCCATTTTATTGCAATTGCTGGATTGAAATTCAAAATTTATTCTCAGGGCATAAAATGACTTTGAGTTTTCACGAACAAACTGGAGAACTACCATGGCATGTTGACTTATCGGAAGCTGATGCCTGACTTAATGCTGTCTATAACATGCCCTTTAACCTCAATGATCCCAAGGATGTGGGGCTTATGGACATACCAATATCTGCATTTGGAGCGGGTGTACTCCAATCAGGAGTAAGCCTTAAGCCTGATCTGTCATTTAATATGATCATGGCTGACCTGACTGTGGCCCCGACTCCATATTCCACCTACAACCATTATCCTTTGACTTCTTGGTCAAGAGTCTATTTACCTCTGCCTTCAACTATTCAATAGTCTTGCCTCCACCTCTCTGGCAATGAAAGTTCCAAAGACTCAATACCCTTGGAAAGAAACAAAATCTTTACATTTCTGTCTTAAATGGGAGACCCCTTATTTTTAAATTGTGTCCTCTGGTTCTAGTCCGTCCCACAAGGGGAAATGTCCTTTCATCATCCACTCTGTCAAGTCTCCTCAGGACCTTACATGTTTCAATAAGCTCACCCCTCATTGTTCAATAGGTACTTTCACAAATAACTCCAATAATTTAATCAACATGATTTCCTTTTCACAAAACCATGTTGACTCTGCCTGATTACACTGAGATTTTCGAAATGCTCCGCTGCAACCTCCTTCATATTAAATTCCAGCAATTTCCTTACAACAGACGTTAGGCTAACTGATCTGTCATTTCCTGCTTTCTGTCCTCCTCCTTTCTTGAATAGTGGAGTCAGATTTGCTATTTTCCAATCCAATGGGAGCTCTCCAGAACTTAGGCAATTTTGTAAAATTGAAACCAAAGCATCTGCTGCTCCAGCAGCCTCTTTTGTTGTTAACTCGAGGATGGAGTCCATCAGGACTTGGGAACTTGTCAGCTTTTAGTTTTAATAATTTTATTTGTACCATTTTCTTGATGGTTTTAATTGTCTTAGGTTCCTCCCTCCCTTTCACCTCCTGTTTCATGATGATTTTGGGGATGTTATTCATATTCCCTACAGTGAAGACAGATGCAAAATACCTGTGTAATTCATCTGCCATTTCCTTATTTTTCATTATTAATTCACTATTCTGACTCTCAAGAGGATCATTCAGTTTACTTTGACTTCTCTGTTTTAAGTATCTAGAACATAGAACATAGAACAGTACAGCACAGAACAGGCCCTTCGGCCCTCAATGTTGTGCCGAGCAATGATCACCCCACTTAAACCCACGTAACCCGTATACCCGTAACCCAACAATCCCCCCATTAACCTTATACTACGGGCAATTTAGCATGGCCAATCCACCTAACCCGCACATCTTTGGACTGTGGGAGGAAACCGGAGCACCCGGAGGAAACCCACGCACACACGGGGAGGACGTGCAGACTCCACACAGACAGTGACCCAACCGGGAATCGAACCTGGGACCCTGGAGCTGTGAAGCATTGATGCGAACCACCATGCTACCGTGAGGCCCGACTGTAGAAACTCTGAATATATTTTTATAGTTCAAGCTTGCTTTCTCTCAGACTCTAATTTCTCCCTTCCGTGTCAATCGATTTGTCATTCTGAAAATGAAAAAAATGAAAATCGCTTATTGTCACGAGTAGGCTTCAATGAAGTTACTGTGAAAAGCCCCTAGTCGCCACATTCCGGCGCCTGCCCAGAGAGGCTGATACGGGAATCGAACCGTGCTGCTGGCCTGCTTGGTCTGCTTTCAAAGCCAGCGATTTAGCCGAGTGAGCTAACGCCCTGCAGTTCTTTATATTCTGTCCAATCTTCTGACCTGTCACTCATCTTTGCAGAATTATACACTTTTTCTTTCACTTTGGTACAATTTTTAACTTCTTTTGTTCACTACGGAAGTTGTGTCCTTCCCTTAGAGTCATTCTTTTTCACGGAATGTATCTTTTCTGAGTATTCTGAAATATCTCATTCAATGTCTGCCACTGCACCTCTACTAATCTATCCTTCAACCTAATTTGCCAGTTCACTTTCACGAGCTCTGACTTCATGCCCCCATAATTGCTCTTATTTAAGCTTAAAGAATAAATCTTAGATGCGTTCCCCTCTCCTTCAAACTGAATGTGAGATGCGCCATCACTGTGAGGTCATTCATTGATCCTGTCTCATTGCACATTACCAGATCTATTTTAGCCTGTGGTCTGGTTGGCTGTAGAATGTGCTGCTCGAATAAACTATCCCAAAAACATCAATGAACTCACCATCCAGGCTAACTTTTCCAATCTGATTTGCCAAATCCTTAAGCAGGTTCAAATCACCCATGTTTATCGCTGTACCTGTCTCACAAGCCCCCATTATTCCTTCTTGTATAGCCTGTACTACAATGTGGTTACTGTTAGCGGTGGAATTGTGGATACGATGAAGACTGTCAGAGGATGCAGCAGGATATATATTGGTTAGAGACTTGGAGAAGGAATGACAAAGGTAATTTAATCTGGACAAATTTGGAAGGTCTAATACAGGTGGGAAATATACATAAGCAGAACCCTTAAGAGTATTGACAGGCAGATTGATCTGGGTGTACAGGTCCACAGGTCACTAAAAGTGCAATGCAAGTGGAGAAGGCAGTCAAGAAGGCATACAGCATGCTGTCTTCATTGACTGGGGCATTGAGTAAAATTGGCAAGTCATGCTGCAGCAGTACAGAACCTTAGTTAGGCCACACTTGGATTATAGTGTTCAATTCTGGTGGCCACACTACCAGAAGAATGTGGAGACTTTAGAGAGAGTACAGAAGAGATTTAAGAGGATGTTGTCTGGTGTGGCGGGCATTAGCTATGAGGAAAGATTGGATAAACTTGGTTTGTTCTCACTGGAATGACGCTGGTTGAGGGGCGACCTGATAGAAGTCTACAAAATCATGAGGGGCATTCACACAGAATTAACAGTGCAGAAGGAGGCTATTCGGCCCATTGAGTCTGCACCAGCCCTTGGAAAGAGCACCTCACCTAAGCCCACACCTCCACCCTATCCCCACACTTCCACCCTATCCCATAACCCTATCTTACCTTTTTTTTATTTTTGGACATATTAGCAATGACCATGGCCAATCCACTTATCCCAGCACATCTTTGGACTGTGGAAGGAAACCAGAGCATCCAGAGGAAACCCACGCAGACATGGGGAGAACATGCAGACTCCGCACAGACAGTGACCCAAGCCAGAAATCGAACCTGGGACCCTAGCGCTGTGAAGCCACTGTGCTAACCACTGTGCTACCATGCATTGAGAGTGTGAATAGTCAGGAACCTTTTCCCAGAGTGGAAGAGTCAATTACTCAGGGACAGAGGTTTAAGGTGCGTGGGGCAAAGTTTAGAGCAGATGTGCGAGGGAAGTTTTTTACACAGAGGGTAATGGTTACCTGGAACTCACTGCCGGAGGAGGTGCTGCAAGGAGGTACGATAGTGATGTTTAAGGGTTGTCTTCATAAATCCATGAATGGAATGGGAAAAGAGGTATACACACCGTAGAAGTATAGGAGGTTTTAGGTTGGACAAGCAGCATGCTTGGAGCATGCTTGGAGGGTCAAAGGGCCTATTCATATTGTGTACATTCCCACAAGTGACTTCTTGTTGCTAGTTCTACATCTGGGCTGGTTTAGCTCAGTGGGCTAGACAGCTGGTTTGTGATGCAGAAGAAGCCCAGCGGGTTCAATTCACGTACCAGCTTACCCGAACAGGCACCGGAATGTGGCGACTAAGGGCTTTTCACAGTAACTTCATACTTGTGACAAAAGATTATTATTATATTACATCATAACCCTCTATTATACCAATGTCAAAGCTATTGCTCCATCATTTTCAAGCTTCCTCTCCATCCTAATTGTCATCTATCCTTCAATAACCAGGTCCTAGTCTTTGTCCTCCTGCCGTCATATTACTACTTATTTATTTCTACTTCGTTTCGTGGGGAGATTGGGGAAGATGGGATTGTTCTCCTTGAAGCAGAAAAAGGTTACAGAGAGATTTTGCATAGATGTTCAAAATCAATAAGTGCTTTTGATAGATTAGATAGCAAGGAATTGTTGCCACCTGCAAGAGGGTCAAGAACAAAAGGACACAGATTTAAACTAATTCGCAGAAGAACCAGGAGAGTTGAGAATGATAATGAGCAAAACTGCACTAACGGAAAGGAAGGAAATTCAAAACTTTTTTTGCTGGAAACTATGGACTGCTAACACAACCAGGAATCCAGAGGCCTGGACTCCGTCTCCAGAGACATGGGCTGGGATTCTCCCTTCTCCCTTCGCCCCATGCCGGCGGGAAAATCGGCGCCAACCGCTCCGGCGTCAACAGCCCCCAAAAGTGCATAATTCTAGAACGTAGAACAGGACAGCACAGAACAGGCCCTTCGGCCCTCGATGTTGTGCCTAGAATTGTCCGAAACCAAGATCAAGCTCTCCCATGCCCTGCCATTCTGGTGTGCTCCATGTGCCTATCCAATAACCGCTTGAAAGTTCCTAAAGTGTCCGACTCCACTATCACAGCAGGCAGTCCATTCCACACCCTAACCACTCTCTGAGTAAAGAACCTACCTCGGACTTCCCTCCTATATCTCCCACTCTGAATCTTATAGTTATGCCCCCTTGTAACAGCTACATCCACCTGAGGAGATAGTCTCTGAACGTCCACTCTATCTATCCCCCTTATCACCTTATAAACCTCTATTAAGTCGCCTCTCATCCTCCTCCGCTCCAAAGAGAATAGCCCGAGCTCCCTCAACCTTTCCTCATCAGACCTACACTGCAAACCAGGCAGCATCCTGGTAAATCTCCTTTGCACCCTTTCCAATGCTTCCACACCTTCCTATAATGAGGTGATGAGAACTGCACACAATACTCCAAATGTGGTCTCACCAGGTTCATGTACAGTTGTAGCATAACCCTGCGGCTCTTAAACTCCAGCCCCCTATTAATAAACGCTAACACACTATAAGCCTTCTTCACGGCTCTATCCACTTGAGTGGCAACCTTCAGAGATCTGTGGACATGAACCCCAAGATCTTTCTGTTCTTCCACATTCCTCAGAACCCTGCCATTGACCCTGTAATCCGCATTCAAATTTTTTCTACCAAAATGAATCACCTCACACTTATCAGGGTTAAACTCCATCTGCCATTTTTCGGCCCAGCTCTGCATCCTATCAATGCCTCTTTGCAGCCTACAACAGCCCTCCACCTCATCCATTACTCCACCAATCTTGGTGTCATCAGCAAATTTACTGACCCACCCTTCAGCCCCGTCCTCCAAGTCATTGATAAAAATCACAAATAGCAGAGGGCCCAGCACTGATCCTTGTGGTACACCGCTGGTAACTGGTCTCCAGTCTGAAAATTTTCCATCCACCACCACCCTCTGTCTTCTATGTGATAGCCAGTTGCTTATCCAATTGGCCAAATTTCCCTCTATCTCACGCCTCCTTACTTTCTTCATAAGCCGACCATGGGGAACCTTAAACGCCTTACTGAAATCCATGTATACGACATCAACTGCTCTACTTTCATCTGCAAACTTAGTTACCTCCTCAAATAATTCAATCAAATTTGTGAGGCAAGGCTTACCCTTCACGAATCCGTGTTGACTATCCCGGATTAAGCTGCATCTTTCCAAATGGTCATAAATCCTATCCTTCAGGACCTTTTCCATTAACTTACCGACCACCGAAGTAAGACTAACCAGCCTATAATTACCAGGGTCATTCCTATTCCCTTTCTTGAACAGAGGAACAACATTCACCACTCTCCAGTCCTCTGGCACTATCCCCGTGGACAGTGAGGACCCAAAGATCAAAGCCAAAGGCTCTGCAATCTCATCCCTTGCCTCCCAAAGAATCCTTGGATATATCCCATCTGGCCCAGGGGACTTGTCGACCCTCCGGTTTTTCAAAATTGCTAATACATCCTTCCTCAGAACATCTACCTCCTCCAGCCTACCCGCATGTATCACACTCTCATCCTCAAAAACATGGCCCCTCTCCTTGGTGAACGCTGAAGAAAAGTATTCATTCAACGCTTCTCCAATTTCTTCTACTGTCTAAGTTCCCACTACTGTCCTTGACCAGCCCTAACCTAACCCTGGTCATTCTTTTATTTCTCACATAAGAGTAAAAAGCCTTGGGGTTTTCCTTGATCCGACCCACCAAGGACTTCTCATGCCCCCTCCTAGCTCTCCTAAGCCCTTTTGTTCAGCTCATTCCTTGCTACCTTGTAACCCTCAAGCGACCCAATTGAACCTTGTTTTCTCATCCTTACATACTCTTCCTTTTTCCTCTTGACAAGACATTCAACCTCTTTTGTGAACCACGGTTCCCTCACAAGGCCATTTCCTCCCTGCCTGACAGGGACATACCTATCAAGGACACGCAGTATTTGTTCCTTGAACAAACTCCACTTTTCATTTGTGCCTTTCCCTGACAGTTTCTGTTCCCATCTTATTTTTCCTAATTCTTGTCTAATCGCTTCATAATTACCCCTCCCCCAATTATAAACCTTGCCCTGCCGTATGGTCCCATCCCTCTCCATTGCAATAGTGAAAGATACCGAATTGTGGTCACTATCTCCAAAGTGCTCTCCCACAAACAAATCTAACACTTGGCCCGATTCATTACCCAGTACCAAATCCAATGTGCCCCCCCACTTTTGTCAGCGTATCCACATATTGTGTCAGGAAACCCTCCTGCACACACTGTACAAAAACTGCCCCATCCGAACTGTTCCAATCAATATTTCGAAAGTTAAAGTCATCCATGACAACTACCCTGAGACCTCCACACCTATCCATAATCTGTTTTGAAATTTCTTCCTCCACATCTCTATTACTTTTTTGGGGCCTATAGAAAACTCCTAACAAAGTGACCGCTCCTTTCCTATTTCTAACTTCGGCCCATATTACCTCAGTAGGCAGATCCCCTTCGAACTGCCTTTCTGCAGCAGTTAAACTATCCTTGATTAACAATGCTACTCCTCCACCTCTTTTACCACCTTCCCTACTCTTACTGAAACATCTATACCCCGGAACTTCCAACAACCATTCCTGTCCCTGTTCTAACCATGTCTCCGTAATGGCCACAACATCGTAGTCCCAAGTACCAATCCACGCTCCAAGTTCACCTACCTTATTCCAGATGCTCCTTGTATTGAAGTAGAGACACTTCAACCCACCTTTCTGTCTGCCGGTACACTCCTGCGACCTTGATACCCTTTTCAGTACCTCACTACTCTCAACACTGGCTTATGGACTACAGCTCGTTTTCCCAGCCCCCTGACAAATTAGTTTAAACCCCATTCTCTGCATTTTCGGGGGCGAGGTGGATGCCGAAGGGGTTGGTGCTGCTCCCGCCAGCGCCAAAGGGACGGCGCGAGTTTGCGCACGCGCCGAAGGGTCGGCGTGATCTCGCACATGCGCGGAACGGCCGGCGTGGTTCCACGCATGCGCAGACCGGCCAGCATATTTTGCCACATACTTCTCTTCTCCGGGCCGGCCATGGTGGAGCCCTACAGGGCCCCGGCACTGAAGGAAGAAGTGTACCCACGGAACAAGTCCGCCCGCAGATTGATGGGCCCCGATCACGGGTCAGGCCACCGTGGGGTGCCCCCCGGGGTTGGATCCCATCACGCACACCCCCCCCCCCCCGAAAACCGCCCCCGCCGACTTACCTGCCAGGTCTCGCCACTACGTGAGTTGAGTGATTCACGCCGGCGGGACTGGCCAAAAATGGACGGCCGCTTGGCCCATTGGGGCCCGGATAATCATCGGGGGGCGAGGGGGGGTCACTGCTAACGTCCCCCGCCTAGTGTGGTGGGAATCCCACCCCCGCCCGAAAAACGGCATCGGAGAATACGGCAGCCGGCGTCGGGGCGGGATTCACGCCGCCCCCGGGGATTCTCCGACCCGGCAGGGGGTCAGGGAATCCTAGCCCATGCGTTCAAATACTCCCCATGGCAGCTGCTAAAATTAAAATTTAATTTGTAAATCTGGAATAAAAAAACTAATTTCAATAATGCTGATGCTGAAACTATTTGATTGTTATGAAAACCCACCTGGTTCATTAATGTCCTTCAGGAAAGGAAATTTGTCACCCTGGCCTGTCCATATGAATAAAGGCCCACAATGTGACTCACATTGCCCTTCGAAATAGAAACAAGACACTCGGTTAGAGCAAACAGAAAAGTTGAATGAGAAGAAAGCCAAACGGACCACACGGCATCAACCTAGGTACTGAAAGTGACAATGGTATAGCTTGCTCAGTCCTCCTTGCTAATATTTGGGGCCTTGTGACAAAACTGGCAGATCTGTCCCACAGACAAGCAAAGCAGCAGCCTTACATAGTCAGAATCAAAAAAATCATACCTCACTGCCAACGTCCCAGACTTCTCCATCACCACTCTTGGGTATGTCCCCTCCCACTGAAAGGACAAACCCACCTGAGGTGGCTGCATGGTTACATTCAGGAGGGAATTGCCCTGTGAGTCCCTGACATCGACTTGGGACTCCTTCCATGACAGCAAGCATCAGGTCAAAACATGGGTAAGGGAACCTTCTGCAGATTAGCACCTACAGGCCTCAGCTGGTGGATCAGTGCTCAATAATTCTGAACACCATTTGGAAGAAGCACTAACATTACAAGGGCGCAGAATGTACTCTGGGTGACACACTTTGTTGTTGAAATGAAGAGTGCAGGTGGATGAACTGTGTTATCTTCGGACTCGAGCTCTTGGGTTGATGGCTCGTGTCCATGTTGGTGTCATCGGTGCTTGCTCAGCACCTGGGCTTCTGGCTGTGGCTGGGGGCAGGGGACACCAGAGGGCCTGCCTCATCACCAGCAGCTCGTGCAAGGCACAAGACAAGACGCATGATTTGACCGCTGTCTGGGGGGAGTGGGGGTGTTTTGGGGAAGGGGGAAGGGGGATGTGCTTGGGAAGGGAGTAGTAAGGGTCTGGTGAAGTGGGAACATGGTGGTGAAGTGGGAGTGTGGGGGTGGTGTGAGGGTGGTGTGGGGGTGAGGGTGGTGTGGGTGTGTTGTGGGGGGGGAGGGTGTTGCACGTGTCACATGAACCGCAACTCAGCGGGGTTTCACATACTCACCCGATGCCTGCGTCCACCCCAGCAACTGCCCTTTCCTCGGGCCCACCGACAACGTCCAGGACTCGCTGGCCAGCCGCGGTGAGGGGCCATAGATCCGCTGGCCACCCCCCCCAATCTTCTCCCGCACCCGGCGATAATGGGCAGCCATCTCCTGGAGGTCTATGGGGGGAGTACACAGAAGGTGCACAGTGTTAGACAGTCTAAAATGGGATGCTGCTCTCCTCGCTGCCATCTTGTTGGCTGGGATGGTGTGTGTGGAGTGCAGTGTGTATATGAAGCTGCAGCTTGTCAGCCTCCTGAGTGTCAATCGTGAACCCGGCAAATCATACACTGTTTCCCATTCAAATTGATTGTGTTCCGTATGGCATCGGTGCAGGCCCTTAACAGTTGCTGAATCTGTCCAGTTACGGCGCCAGTTTTCCTGTCGGAGAAATCCACGAATCCTGTCCCGGCATCAACACTTACACTCAGGAATGGAGAATTCTGCCGCTAATCCCTCCTTGGCTTTCAACAGCATTGTCATCAATGATTCCATCACCACCAACATCCTGGGGGCCTGTGGGCGGAATGGTAGCACACTGGTTAACACTGTTGCTTCATATTGCCAAGGTCCCAGGTTCGATTCCCGACTTGGGTCACTGTCTCTGCAGAATTTGCAGGTTCTCCCTGCGTCTGCATGGATGTCCTCCGGGTGCTCCGGTTTCCTCCCACAAGTCCCGAAAGACATGCTTGTCAGTGAATTGGACATTCTGAATTCTCCCTCAGTGTAACCGAACAGGCGCCGGAATGTGGCAACTAGGGGATTTTCACAGTAGCTTCATTACAGTGTTAATGTAAGCCTACTTGTGACAGTACTAAAGATTATTATTATTATGCTGTTAACTAGAGATTTAACTGGACTAGCCATATAAATACTGTTGCTACAAAAACAGGCTGGAGACTGAGAATTCTGCAGCAAATAACTCACTTTGACTCCCGAAAGCCTTTTCACCATCTACAAAGCACAAGCCAGGAGGGTGGTGGAATACTCTTCACTTGCCTGGATAAGTGCAGCTCCAACAACACTCGAGAAACTCCCAGACCATCCTAGACAAAGATGCTCGCTTGATTGATATCCCATCCACCACCTTAAACATTTCCTTCACCAGTGACACACGGTGGCAGCACTGCGTACCATATGGAAGATATACTGCAACAAACTCCATCAAGCTTCCTTTGGAAGCAACTTTCAAACCTGCTACCACTACCACCAAGATGGGCACGGGCAGTAGGTGCCTGGAGGACCAGCATATGCAGATTCCCATCCAAACCACATGGCATCCTGACTTAAAGCCATATCGCCATTCATAGAATTTACAGTGCAGAAGGAGTCCATTCGGCCCATCAAGTCTGCACCGGCCCTTGTTAAGAGCACCTACCCAAGCCCACACTTCCACCCTATCCCTGTAACCCAGTAACCCCACCCAACCTTTTTTTGGGCACTGAGGGCAATTTAGCATGGCCAATCCACCTAACCTGTATATCTTTGGACTGTGGAGGGAAACCAGAGCAACTGGAAGAAACCCACGCAGACACGGGAAGAACGTGCAGACTCCACACAGACAGTGACCAAGCTGGGAATCGAACCTGGGACCCTGGAGCTGTGAAGCAACTATGTTAACCACTATGCGACCGTGCTGCCTTCACTGTTGCTGGGTATAAATCTGGGAATTCCCTCCCCAACAGCACTATGGATGTACCCACACCAGATGGTCTGCAGCAGTTCAAGAAAGCGGCTCACCACCACTCTAAAAGGGCAGTTAGGGATGGTCAACAAATGCTTGCTCGCAATGCTCATACCAGTGAATGAATTAACAAAAATTGAAATTGGGTACATACATGAAAAGGAAGAACTTTCAGGGCTATGAGAAAGACAGGGCAACGAGACAAATTGAATAACTCTTTCAAAGAGACAGCATTGACTTGATGTACTGAATGGCCTTCTCTTGTGCTACATAGTTCGATGATTCAATGATCAGTGAGGCGCTAATGTTGCTGTATCTTTCAGGAGCAGGAAAGAATTTTAGCAGTTCAGACATCAGAGCAGCTCGAGGAAATCAAATGTCCAGAAATGATATATATTCATGAATTTATGGCTTAAAGGGAAATCTTAGTACACTGAGCATTCACCATAACTTCAAAGGTTTTTTTTTGTCTTTGCTGTAGAACTTTGATTTCTTTTGGACATTTTGAGGTGCCAACTTGGATTTTGATCATCCATGATTGAATCTACAGTGACAGTGTGAAAATCAGCCTTTTTTTATTATTTCTATTTCTTCATCAGAATTCTTTTTGCCTTTTGATTGGCACTTGCATTGTTTTGACCCGTTTGTTGATTGTCTGTCAGTACTGTTAATTTATATGATGGCCTGATTTTTTTTCTTGCAATGTGGCCAGTGCCCGTTTATGAATCGGTAATGATGTAAATTGCATTTGTGCTTTATCTTTTCCCGACACGCACACACTTTAATCTCTATTGCTTTCATACACTGCTGTCCCTATATTTTTGTAATGTGTTCAAGTTTTGTTTTATTCCCCCCCCCCCCCCCCCCCCCCCCCCCTTCTTGCTGCTGCTGCTGCTGCTGCTGCTGCTGCTGTTTTGTTTTTCTCGGAAGCTGTCGTCTTGATTTCAATTCTGGATCATTTCCTGAATATGCACGTCGTGGCATATTTGTTCGCTGCTCTCAGCCAATTATCAGCTGGTCTGTTCCAGGGCTTTTATGTTACATAAAAGGCTTTTTTCATATTTTCCTGTTGGCCAGTTTACACCATTTTGTTCTCAGAAGCTTGTGTTTTGAAAAGGGAGAAGCCAAGAAGTTATGTGCTTTTGGTTTAGATTTTAAGGGGTTCTCCTGTGTTTGTTGATCTGTGGGAATTGATTTTGATGTATCATTTCCTCATTACAGTCTCTGGACTGTCAACACTGGAAACCCGTCTCGTTCTGTTACTTTTTGATACCTTGAGGGCTGTTTTGAAACTTCTGGGTTAATTTTGTGGGTTATCTGATGGGAGTTGTTCTGAACCCTGCAAAACCCTTCTAAAGCAGGCCAAATCAACATGAAGCCGGTTTCAATCCTTTTCTTAAAGATGTCTTGAGTGTTACTGCCCGTGAACACTAAGCTTTGCAGGAAGGTTATGTTTTGAAATGTGCATTTACAACTCTCAAAGTAAAACAGAATTCAGGACAAACAGCTGGACTTGGGGAGATGCCCGTGCCATTCTGTTGCCTCGGGGAGAAGAAAGAACTCGGGCAGAAGCCCATTGAAATGTCTTGTGTCAGTTTCAACACCTTTTTACAGGATCGCACAGAAAAAGACCAGCTGTTGTTTGAGACACAGGGACATCAAATGTTTCTGCCATGGAGAAGCTGGAGGAACTGCTGTTGTGTTAACCACCAAGCAAGATACTGGGGAGTGTTTGGTTTCTGTTCAAACAAACGCAACAGAAGGGGTTCTTAAAGTTTTAAGGAACTGAGGGTCACCTTGCTGGCAGTAATTTAAAAAAAATTTAGAGTACCCAATTATTTTTTTTTCCAATTAAGGGGCAATTTAGTATGGCCAATCCACCTAACCTGCACATCTTTGGGTTGTGGGGGTAAAACCCACCCAGACACGGGGAGAATGTGCAAACTCCACACAGACAGTGACCCAGGGCCGGGATTCGAACCCGGGTCCTCAGCGCTGCAGTCTCTGTGCTAACCACTGTGCCACATGCTGCCTTTTACTGGTAGTAATGATACCCGGGGAAACTCAGGCTGAGTGGAATAATCATCGAAGGACCCTGGAAGTTTCGACCTGGCGGGAAGATGTGCATCTCTGCAAGCAAGCTAATAGTGACTATTCCTGTGCTGCTGCATATTAGTTAGAAGCATGACATTGCCTAGAAGTGTTTTGTGAAACAAATTTTGGTTGTGTTAGCCAGACAACATGGAACTTACCTTTCTCTTTGCTGTATTATTTGCCTGTTACAGTGAAAGTCTTAAAAAGTGAAATCTTGTCGACAGGTTTATCTCTGTTGGTCAGTTGGGAAATTCATCTATTTTCAGATGTATTTCAACAATTAGTTTCCAGTTCTAATTTGTGATATGTGGCAGAATGATACAGCGACTCTCACATCGTGTCTGAACAAAGTGACATGCCTGTGCATGCTACCTTCTGGGTATCATACACCCGTACACCTTTCCTTTTCAGGGATAAAATTAATTGTGGATTGGGCCAAATAAATTGCTGAAGTTAAAGTCAGTTTATGATAGCAATTTTTATATAAAGAATTTAGTAAGCCCGTGTTACGTATCCAAGTAACATTATTGGCTGGTGAAATGACAGATGATATGCAGTGATGTCAGAGAAGCGTTTCACAGGTTTTTGGGAAGTTCATCAACTTGCCCTCTTGAAGCAATATCTCTTAATTAGCTCTGCACAATGTTTTTACAAACTTAAGACATGGCACCTCTACCTCTTTTTCTCTTTGCGGCAACAAATACATAACAGAAGAGAAAACTGGCGATGAGGATTCGGGCATAAAACAAAATTAACAGAAGGAAGGGGCATCAGGGTAGCATGGGGGCAGCAGGGTAGCATGGGGGGCAGCAGGGTAGCATGGCAGGGGCAGCAGGGTAGCATGGTGGTTAGCATAAATGCTTCACAGCTCCAGGGTCCCAGGTTCGATTCCCGGCTGGGTCACTGTCTGTGTGGAGTCTGCACGTTCTCCCCCTGTGTGCGTGGGTTTCCTCCGGGTGCTCCGGTTTCCTCCCACAGTCCAAAGATGTGCGGGTTAGGTGGATTGGCCATGCTAAATTGCCCGTAGTGTCCTAATAAAAGTAGGGTTAAGGGGGAGTTTGTTGGGTTACGGGTATAGGGTGGATACGTGGGTTTGAGTGGGGTGATCATGGCTCGGCACAACATTGAGGGCCGAAGGGCCTGTTCTGTGCTGTACTGTTCTATGTTCTATGTTCTATTTGGAGGTCTGAAGAAAACCATCATCGACACTCAGGCTGAAAATCATCAACGAGTTTGTGGGAAGTGAAAAAAAGCATTCAGATCGTAAAGCAGCGTCAGCGAGTTTGCTTGTTACACCAACCTTTATCAGTGTACCAAGAAAAACATAGATAAGTATGCTGGTCAGGTTTACTAATTAAATGACTGGACAAAAGAATCACGAGGGGACAATGTGTCAAGTCAGCTCACGAAATTCAAGCTTGGTGCCTTATTAATTGAAGGAGATCATCAAAGCTTTTGGGTTTATCCAAAACTTAATGGGAACACTATCAAGATGGAAGTGGCTACGGGTGCTCTAGTTTCACTCGTACCTGAGACGATATACAGCCAGGAGCTAAAACATCAACCGTGACAACCATCAGCTGTAGTCCTGAGGACATAGACTGAAGAGGTTGGGTCACTGAAGGGATGCATCAAGGCAAATGTGGAAGTTAATGGTCCAAAAACAGAGTTGCCTCTCGACACTGTCCAAGGACATTTTCCAGCAGTGTTTGCCAGATCATGGTTGACGAAGATAAAGCTTAACTGGTCCGTCATGAACCAACTCGTTGATTCTACAAACAATCTACAACCACTTCTGATTACGTATGCTGAGGTATTTGAAGAGTCACTTGGATCTATGATTGGCATGTCAGTGAAACTTAAGGTCAGGCAGACAATTTGTCTGAGTTCCTTAAAGAGCATCCCATAACATGCAATCTGACCAAAAGTGGAAAAAGAACTTGAGAAACAGGAGTCATTAAGCTTGTGCCACCAGTGATTGGGCGACACAAATCGTGAAGCCATGATTGGATGGCGGAGCAGACTCGATGGACCGAGTGGCCTAATTCAGTTTCTGTATCTTATGGTCTTATGGTCCTGAGCCAAAGATTATGGGCTGGGCTCTCAGGGGGCTGAAAACTGAGCAAAATAGATATTTTTCAAGCGTATCTACAGATGAATATGGCTGCAGAGTCACAACCATTGCTTACCATAGTGGCACATAAAGATCTTTTTTATTATTGGAGACTTCCACTTGGGATACTTTCAGCATTTGTTCTTTTGCAGAGATCCATTGATCAAATTTTGAGTGGATTATCTGGGCTGGGATTCTCCGACGCTGGGCCGCTGAATCTCCGGTCGCCAATCGCGCCCGCGTGGTCGCCGCAATGCCGGTCGGGGGCCGCTGATATAGGCCCGCATGCCGATTCTCCGCAGGCGACGGGCCGAACTCCCACCGAGTCCCGCCGGCGTGGTTCAAACCTGGTACCAGCCAGCAGGAGTTCGGACCCGCGGCCGCTGTGGACGTCCTGGTCAGGGGGCGGGGGGATCTGACTCTGGGGGGACCATCACAGGGTCCAGGCCCGCGATCATGGGCTTCAGATAGGCAGGTAGCTGCGATCTGGAGGGGGCGTACTTCCTTCCGCGCGGGCCCACTGTTCGGTCCCCAACATGTTGCTCCGCACCGGCGCGGAGATGGCCGTCACGCACATGAGCGGACCCTCGCCCGTCGTGCAGGGTCACCTTTCGGCACGAAGCAGCGTGCAGCACTCCGGCGCCATGCTTGCCCCCGGAAAAACGTAAAATTTCTGGGCCAGGAGGCCTGTTGATGCCGCCGTACACCACTCCGGTGTTTACACCTGCGTTAACACTTGGCCGGGATTTTGGAGAACCTGATGTGTAATGTTACCTAGATGACATTCTTATTACAGGTTTGAATAATCAATATAAGGAATGTGGAAGCTACTCTTGCACATTTGCAAAATCACAATCTTATAGTCCAGATGGAAAAGTGCGAATTTTTAAAGTCTTCTATCAACAATCTGGGTCATATCATTGACAAAGATGGTTTGCGTAAAGAACCAAAGAATATGGTTGAGATCCTAGATGCTCCACGTCCACAAAATGCGATGCAGTTGAGGTCAATTATAGGATTGATCAATGAAAATCCTTGTCAAAGTGTCAAAGAAATTTTAAAGAAGTTGGAGTTATTGGCCCATTACAATCCAAAGCTGAGATTGCAGCTTGCTTCGAAGCATCAGTTTATGGGTTTGGCACAGGTGTCTCATTCATAATACCCTCAAGAGAGGAACGACCAATAGCATCTGCCTCTAGAATATTAACAAATGCTGAGTCGAACTGTGCTCATTTTTGGCGTAAAAATGTTCCACCATTACCTTTATGGACATCATTTTACACTTTTGACTGACCATCAACCCTCAACTCCAATCTTTGGGCCGTATAAGGGTGTTCCTTCTTCAGCAGTTAGTCAATGGCAAGATGGTCTTTGATACCGTCGGCACATAATTATGATATCCAGTATCGTATGTCAGAGCAGCAAAAATTAATGAATCTGTCACTACAGAATCGTCAGTACCAACAGAGACAATTGAACAGGAAGACCCTTCGTGATAACAAGAATCCAAATTCCTGAACGTTGAATATTACCAAAACAAGACATATGTCCGCCAAAGAGACTGTCTTACTAATGTATAGATGCATAAATAGCATGTAGTAAAGTAACGAATATTGTGTTCGATCTGTTGTTTGAACATTTAAAAGAAAAGTTGTTAGCACTACAGGGGTAAAAGGGGGCGAGGCATTATGTATTCAAGTATAAATGGGCAGCACAACAGTGGTTAGCACAGTGGCTTCACAGTGCCAGGGTTTGAGGTCTGATTCCCGACTGGGCCACTGCCTGTGCGGAGTCTGCACGTTCTCCCCGTGTCTGTGTAGGTTTCCTCCGGGTGCTCCGGTTTCCTCCCACTAGTCCCGAAAGACGTGCTGTTAGGTGAATTGGACATTCTGAATTCTCCCTCTGTGTACCCGAACAGGCGCCGGAATGTGGCGACTAGGGGATTTTCACAGTAATTTCATTGCAGTGTTAATGTAAGCCTACTTGTGACAATAAAGATTATTATTATGATAATTAAGTAACACTATTGGCGCGTGAAATGTCATGTGATACTCAGTGACATCGGCAGAGCATTTTGCGGGCTTTTGGGGAGTTCACCATCTTCCTCCAGAAGCTTACTAAACCCTGTACTAGGTTTTCACTAACCTAAAGCGTGACCTCTCTATTTCTTTTTCTCTTTGTGGCAAAAACAAATATATAACAATCTGCTGTCAGCAGAGTACGCCTCTTTCCTAACCCGTCTTGTCCACTGCAGCCCCTGTCCTATCACATTGGCTGGCAGCTCTCGAAGGCGGGGTTTCCTCCTGAGTGAGGAGCAAAGTTTCTACATGCAGCCTACAGCGTTCATTTGAGCATGAAATCGAGAAGGGGCACTCAGAATTTGCGGACTCATTGCATGCCAGGAATGGAAACCCCACCATGCGGAAAAGTCAGGCCCAATGGCTTTGCAGAAAGATCACAAACATAATCATAAAAGATCATGGGGACGATTCTCTGGCTGTGTTGTGCCTACCGCACATCCCTCTATCCCGGGAGGATAGCAGAAGAGCCACAAACCCTAACCGCAATTTGCACCCATGTCGACAATTGGAAATCCCATTGACAAGGAGTATAGCATCCTGCCGCCAGCGAATGGAGAAACAAGCGGCTGGGAGATCAGAGAATCCAGCCCTTTATTTGACTGATTTTGGAGAATGACATGATTGCCACATACAATACAATAGGATATGCTCCAGATAGTTTCAGGAACAATAACAAATTGTTTTTGAATAGTTGTGAATGGTGTGCTATGGAACATTTCATAATGGTTCCTCCATTAAAATGGGAGCACTGAACAATATATGTTGTCAGACTGTGTTACAGATACAATGCTTTGTGCGGTTAATCTATTGGAAGTTGCACTACCTGAGAAGTTGTTACCTTGCATGGCCTTGTCAGCAATATCCACAACCCGTGAACAAATAAGAAAAAAACAATCTTTTGTATGGTTGTTGCTGAAAGAGCTATAATTGAGCTTTGTTATGTTGGAGATTGTCAAGTGCTGCTTCTAAGCGTTCTGCTTCTACTTCGACTTTAGTTATTTCGGCATCACGGGCTAATATCTGTATTCCGCATTTCCGGAAATGAAAGCAACCGCCCACATGCATTCACGTTGCCATCACACAGGACAATAACAATTTGAATTTGCCACCACCTGGCATCGAATTACTTAAGAGAAACCACAAATGACGTTTTTGGATGCTTTGTTACACAAAAGATATCGAAGCTGCAGAGAAGATGCAAAATAGATTCACTAATGTCAGGGATGAGAGGATTTGGATTTGCTGAAAGTCTTTATAAACCGGTTATATTTCACTGGAACAAGAAAAGTATATCAAAGAAATGTTGACACTCATGAATGGTTTGGAGAGGGTGAATCAATAACCAGGGGGCTTAAATGTTAAGATTATCATTAAAGGCATAAAGTGGAGGTTGGAAGAACTGTTTTTACCAAAGGATTATTAGAATATAGTATGCATTATCACAAATAGTTCATGAAGGCTCATCAATTATGATAATAAAACGGAATTAGATTAAAAACTAAAACAGAACTGGCTTGTCCATAGAAGACAGAGGGTAGCAGTGGAAGGGTGTTTTTCTGAAAGGATGTCTGTAACTAGTGGTGCTCCGCAGGGATCAGTACTGGGACGTCAGCTCTTTGTAATATATATAAATGACTTGGCAGAAAACGTAGCGGGTCTGATTAGCAAGTTTGCGGATGATACTAAGATTGCAGGAGTTGCGGATAGTGATGAAGTCATGATGATTGTCAGAGATTACAACAGGATATTTAAAACAGAGATGAGGAGGAATTTCTTCAGCCAGGGGGTGGTGAATCTGTGGAACACTTTGCCGCAGAAGGCTGTGGAGGCCAAATCACTGAGTGTCTTTAAGACAAAGATAAATAGATGAACACTAACGTGCGTAGGCTGCTAAATGTGATAATGATGCCGGCGGCAAAAGGAGAGGCGGAGATTGTGGTGGCATTAGATGCGGAGAAGGCCTTTGATAGGGTTGAGTGGGGGTACTTGTGGGAGGTATTAGAGAGGTTCGGGTTTGGGGAGGGGTTTATTAAATGGGTGAGGTTGCTGTACGAGGCCCCGATGGCGAGTGTAGCGACAAATGGGAGGAGGTCCGAGTACTTCAGGCTCTACCGTGGGATGAGGCAGGGGTGCCCCCTGTCCCCCTTGCTTTTTGCGTTGGCAATTGAGCCTCTGGCCATGGTGCTAAGGGAGTCGGGGAGGTGGAGGGGTCTGGTGCGGGGTGGGGAGGAGCACCGAGTGTCACTTTATGCAGATGACTTGTTGCTGTATGTAGTAGACCCGGTGGGGGGAATGCTGGAGGTGATGGAGATTCTTGCTGAGTTTGGGAGTTTCTCGGGCTACAAGTTGAACCTGGGCAAGAGCGAGCTGTTTGTTGTACACCCGGGTGATTAGGAGGAGGGGATTGGTAGGCTCCCGCTAAAAAGGGCAGTGAGGAGTTTTAGGTTCCTGGGGGTCCAGGTGGCTAGGAGTTAGGGGACTTTGCATAAGCTTAATTTTACTAGGTTGGTGGAGCAGATGGAGGAGGAGTTCAAAAGGTGGGACATGCTGCCGCTGTCATTGGCGGGTAGAGTACAGTCCATTAAAATGACGGTGCTCCCGAGGTTTTTGATTTTGTTCCAGTGCCTCCCCATCCTTATTCCGAGGGCCTTTTTTAGGAGGGTGAACAGCAGCATCACGGGATTTGTTTGGGCGCATGGGACTCCAAGGGGGAGGAGGGTCTTTTTGGAGCGGGGCAGGGATGGAGGGGGGCTGGCGCTGCCCAACCACTCTGGGTACTATTGGGTGGCTAATGTCTCGATGGTACGCAAGTGGGTAATGGATGGGGAGGGGGCAGCATGGAAAAGGATGGAGATGGCGTCCTGTGGAGGCACGAGCCTGAAGGCACTGGTAACGGCGCCGTTGTCACTCCCTCCAACGAGGTACACCACAAGCCTGGTGGTGGCGGCTACCCTCAAGATTTGGGGTCAGTGGAGGCGACACAGGGGGGAAGTCGGGGGCTCAGTGGAGGCCCTGCTGCGGGGGAACCACCGGTTTGTCCCAGGGAACATTGATGGTGGGTTCCTGGGGTGGCACAGGGCGGGAATAAGAATGTTGGGAGACCTGTTCATTGACGGGAGGTTTGCGAGCCTGGGTGAGCTGGAGGAGAAGTTTGAGCTCCCCCCAGGGAATATGTTCAGGTACCTTCAGGTCAAGGCGTTTGCTAGGCGGCAGGTGAAGGGGTTCCCTTTGCTGCCCCCGCGGGGGGTAAGGGATAGGGTGCTTTCGGGGGTGTGGGTCGGGGATGGGAAGGTGTCTGACATCTACCAGGTGATGCAGGAGGTGGAGGAGGCGTCTGTAGAGGAGCTGAAGGCTAAGTGGGAAGTGGAGCTGGGGGAGCAGATTGAGGAGGGGATATGGGCGAACGCCCAGGAGAGGGTGAACTCCTCCTCTTCATGTGCGAGGCTTAGCCTCATCCAGTTCAAGGTGCTGCACAGGGCTCATATGTCCGGGACGAGGATGAGCAGGTTTTTTGGGAGTGAGGACAGGTGCATTAGGTGTTCGGGGAGCCCAGCGAACCACGCCCATATGTTTTGGGCATGCCCGGCACTGGGGGAATTCTGGCAGGGGGTGGCGAGGACGGTGTCGAGGGTGGTAGGGTCCAGGGTCAAGCCAGGCTGGGGACTCGCGATATTTGGGGTTGGTGTGGAGCCGGGAGTGCAGGAGGCGAAAGAGGCCGGTGTTTTGGCCTTTGCGTCCCTAGTAGCCCGGCGGTGGATCTTGTTGCAATGGAAAGATGCGAGACCCCCAAGCGTGGAGACCTGGATCAATGACATGGCGGGATTCATTCAGCTGGAGAAGGTCAAATTCGCCCCGAGGGGGTCAGTACAAGGGTTCTTTAGGTGGTGGCAGCCTTTCCTCGACTTTCTGGCTCAACGATAGGGAACTAGGTCAGCAGCAGTGGCAACCCGGGGGGGAGGGGGGTGGGGGGGGGCTCGTTATATGCGTTGTTACGGGTCCGGGGGGTGTTTATTATTGTTATTATTATTTTTGTTGTTATACATTTTTCAAAAAATTTCAATAAAAATTATTTATTTTAAAAAAAGACAAAGATAAATAGGTTCTTGATTAATAAGGGGATCAGGTTTTATGGGGAGAAGGCAGGAGAATGGGGATGAGAAAAATATCAGCCACGATTGAATGGTGGAGCAGACTTGATGGGCCGAGTGGCCTAATTCTGCTCCTTTGTCTTATGGTCTTATGATATAGATAGGCTGTAAAATTGGGCAGAGCAATGGCAGATGGAATTTAACCCGGACAAATCTGAGGTGATGCATTTTGGTAGATCCAATAAATTGCAGAACCATCAGGAGCATAGAGTCACAGAGAGATCTGGGCGTGCAGGTGCACAGATGCTTACAAGTGGCAGCACAGGTGGAAATGGTGGTAAAGAAAGCAAATGGCATGCTTGTCTTCATAGGACGGGGTATCGAGTATAAAAGCTCGCAAATTATTTTACAATTATATAGTACGTTAAATAGGCCACATTTGGAATACTGTGTCCAATTCTGGTCACGCACTGCCAGAAGGATGTGGAGGCTTTGGAGAGAGTACAGAAAAGGTTTACCAGGATGTTGCCTGGTACGGAAGGCATTAGCCTTGAGGAGAGATTGAATAAACTGGGATTGTTCTCGCAAGAGAAATGGAGGATGAGGGGCGACCTGATAGAAATTTATAAAATTATTAAGGGTATAGATAGGGTAAACATTTGGAGGCTTTTTCCCAGGGCAGAAATGACAATTACAACAGGGCACAAGTTCAAGGTGAGGGGTGAAAGGTTCAACGGAGATGTGTGGGGGAAGCTTTTTACACAGAGGGTGATGGTGGCCTGGAATGCACTGCCAAGTGAGATGGTTGAGGCACATACGTTAGTGACCTTTAAGACTTATCTGGAGAGGCACATGAACAGACGGGGTATAGAAGGATACAGGCGGTTGGTCTTTGTTCTTTGTTCTAAAAGGGAATTAGATTAAAAACTTGAAGGAATTTAAAGGTACAAAAATGTAAAACTACCACAAACATGATGGGCTCAATGACATCCTAACCAAAATGTATTTGATTCTGTGACATAGGCCTGGAATTTCTTTGGAGCTGTTCCTGCTTTGGCACTGTGATGAGCAAAGTGTAGGAAGTGTGATGGGAACCACATTGGGATTCATTGATCGGATAGTTTTGAAGGACATTTTCACACTGCTTTAGGCCAGGATTGTCCTGTGCGTACTTAATGCCAATAGTAGGCAAAAGAAAGAAACACATTTTCCATTACCCAACACTGACCTCATTCATCTTGAAGAGTCCAAAATGTTGAAAATGTTATTATACAGCTCTTTCAAGTGATTGAATTTTATGCCTTTCATTTCTCTTGTGATGCTTTTCATTGAGCCACGATAGTTAGCAAATACAGGAGGTCCGTTAGTGTAAGTGCTGTGAGCATAGTTTCCAGTGCATTAGTTGGACTCCTGCTTGCAGAGTCTCAGCAGGCACAGTTGTTAATGGCTCGTAGGTGCAGCAACAAAACTGTTTCACAACCACTCAAAGCTGCCGACATAGTCTCCGCGCAAGGTGAGTGATGAGAACGATCCATTAATAGAACCACAATTACACAAAAAAAAAGAAGAAAGGTTAGTAATGGGGGAACATTGACTTCCAAATAGACAGCGGGAGACCTGTAAGTACGCACATGACATTAAAGGGCGTGACTGGTTGGCTGTGGTCCGTGTCCGGTTTCACTGCCTGAAGCCACGCGATTCGGAAGAGTTCTAATCATCACAGAACTGTCAGCGGTATAAGTGAGTCACCATTTTGATAACATTGTCAAGAATTATTTTGTAACGTTGTCTCTCATTCTCATTGCAGCCAAAGAAGACTCAGAGGAAAGCATTAAGAGCCCAAGGTAATACATTGTTTCCAGTTGCAATCTCACAGATCTGTTTAATTTTCAGTAAATGTCACCTATTTTCAAGGAACCATTTGTCGTGTTATATTCACAGATATTTAAGATCAAGTCACCTGCCATCCCTTCTGGGAGGATGGGATGTGCTGCCTGGGAAAAGGGAAAATTGGAGAACAGTCTAAAAATAAGGAGACAATTTATTTTTTAAAGTACTGACAGCAAATATGAAACACCCGTGCTGAACAATCTATGCCATAGGCGGTCCAAAGGTTGCAGCAAAAAAGCCAATCAGGTTCAAGATGGTACAAAAGACAGAAAGTCAATTAATTGAAAAGATGACAGTCATACACTTTAATTGACTGAAGAAATCCCTTATTGCAGAATAGAAGTTGCTCTATGGTTGACTAGAAACAGAGTGAGCAAGAGCAAATATTCCTATTCAGGGAAAAAATTGATATACTTCAAAACTTCTTCCCTCCCCCGGCATTTTCTGGTCTCCTTCTGCCTGACAAGAGACCATGATAGATAGAAAGGTAACCAATTACAATTTGTGTACCAAAACTGCCCTTGTGAGAGAAATCCTTTAATGATTCTTCCCTTTGATTTCACCAGTCCTTCAGAAAGTCGAAAGCTTCTGTTGAATCTCATCTCACACTGGTGTGTTTGAAATCAGGAACTGACCAGAATAGAAACTGAATCTACATGTGATCGCTCTGCGTGGGTTTGTGGAACAGTTCTGCCTGTGCCGCGCATTTTAATGTTTGCTTCGAACAAAACTTTTGTTCTGCTGCCAGCCAGGCCTTTTGTAACGTTTTAACGAGGATTACATGTTGAATAAAAGGACGCTGCCAGCTCTGGCTATCTAGCGCAGGTTTTTATTGTGGAAATCGGGCTCCCAGGAGAGCAATATAGAGAATGGGTTAACACCAGGGGTATCTGATACTGATGCAGATACTGATGGATCCATGATGCAATGTCACATGATTAAGAGGCAGCTTGAGAAGCTGAAGTACAATCTCGTGGGGAGTACTGAGATGTTCGTACATCTGTAAATAAACTAAGATGATTTTTACTGGTCACTGTCTATGGCAGCATTCATCGGCAATCTGGCTAACCTTAAAGAAACCCCATCTAGGCCTTAACCCAGGACAAACCAAGCAATAATTGCGAAAGAAAACAGCGCAGCTTCAAAAGCTCCCTTAAGCTGACCCAGCAAAGCCTCTCATTGATCAGATTTCTCACTTTGCACCGTTGTGTCATTCTTTTTATGTTTCCTCCATGACATCTCTGAATGAGATTGCCAATGTAGTCGTAAATTAGGGATTGTTTTATGCACTGGGCAGTGTCTGATCAATATCATTCCATTCATTTCAACCGCAGGAACAGAAGTGTCTCCTGATTTACTACTCTGGCATGACTGGAGGACAGAACTTTGGCTTGATAATTTTTCAATAGAACATCAAAAGATTTACTGTTCTGTTCTCCACCATTTCTATTAAAGTAATATTATTGAATCTCGAGCATTAGACGGTGAATATCTGGATCCATGCTGCACATGTTTACGATATTTTGGGAACTGCGCCTTACTATTTGCTCTTCAAGTTTGAAACGACATTCAGAAAATTACCAAGAATTTGTAGGTGATTATAAATGGCAGAGAGTAGCTCTAAATACAGAGCAAAGCCTTATGTTGGTAAAACAGATGCAATGGGCTGAGTCACATGCTCCTGTGGGGTTGATTGGCAGGCAGATGGGGTCCCCCGACACCGACGCTTGTCATAATTTTAAGAATGGGGAGGGGTCAGGAAGCCACCTGCCTGTTGACAAATTGAGGCCCTTAATTAGCCAATTAATTTAATGGCTGCTTAATGAACCCTTCTCACCCCCGCAATTTTTCCAGTAGCTGACGGAGGCCCAGGCCAAATGAGAAGCCAATCAGCTTTCACTGTTCAGGAGGATGTGGGCCAGAGAAGGACAGGTATCTTGACTACAGAGCCCATAAGTGACCTCCTCCATGGTCTTCCTCCCCATTCCCCCCCCCCCCCCCCCCTCACCCCCCACCCCCCCCACCTCTTGTCCAAGTTGGCCCTCCAGTTCCGGGCTGCCACCCTGCTTCTGACCACCGCCACTCTCCCCCCTCCCCCCCCACCCGTCCTCACTTACCTCAGTGTCTGATTCCAGTGCCAATCCCTGTTGAGGGCTTATTGGCTTAGCTAGCAGACTTTGAAAATGGTATTTCCTCCCCAGATGGGGTCAGAGGGTCTCACATTGAGCCCATTAAATGCTCACCAGTGGAAGGGAGAGGCGGGGACTCCGGCCAAGCATAAAATTCCATCTAATGTTCACAGGCCAGGAGCCACTTACTTTCAAAACTCATAGCTCTATGCTCACAGAGATGTGCAATAGATCAAAATGCAGCGCTTCAGTCATCTTTCTACTCCTGACTCTTGCGTGAAATATGCTTGAATATTCATTCTGCAGAAATAACTTGTATCCAAGAAAGCAGCAACAAAGAGTGGAAATTGAATCATCTACAGTGTGAATGCAGCTCTTTTAATTTTATATATTTGGCAGATCATTGGTGGAATTGAACTACGGGTAATCCCACCATGAAAATGTCAAGTTCCAGCATTCTACTTATTTACATTTTCATCAGATTGGTGAGGATGTTGCATTGATTCAATATTGTGACTAACTCTTATCACACTGTCGCATGACTCGCAGGAGGCAATTATTTTGCAGTTTTAAAGCAGAATTAAAAGCCAGGGATCGAGCATATTAGAACTTTATTAAATGACTGGAGATTCACTGACGAGCCAAACACATTTTTAACCCGGGGTGTGCTGGCATCTGCCGCATGTCCATAAGCACAGGCAATGTGCCATCCGTGAGAAACGTTTTAACGACATGTTGAGTGCGTAGTGCTTTCAGCAAAATTTTTTCTGCCACCACCGTAGAAAAATAATAATTTGGTTGCAGAAGAAAAATGCACAGTAATACATTTGCAGCCCACTTGACTGAACATCTCTTATTGAACTAAATTATTCACTGATGAATTTAAATTCTTACTTTATTAAATTATAAATATAATATGATTTCATTTCATGATTAAATATTTTATTGATACATACTTTTTAAAAACTGACTTGATTAATGCACTTGTTAGGACATTGGTTCCTCTTGAGCGTCAGAGGATTTTGTTCTCTGAATCAAATTAAATAAAGATGAGGATTTTCTCGTGATTTAGCAAAATGATGAATCTGTTGGTTAAAGAGTAACAACAAACAATGATCTTTAGAATAATTTAGCAGATTGAAATTGCTTTCATTCCCACAACATGTTTAATAAAACAAATTGGAAGCTTTATCACCTCCATGTCAGCACTGTGTACACGCAGGGGTTGGCTGTGGTGGGCTCGTGCCGCTGGTGTGGGCTGGCAAGGAGCGAATTGTGGCAATGCTGTCAGAAATTAGGGGCCAGGATTTCAGGCGTCCGTGAGCCAAGGTGGCAGAGGACATGGTGGGTGGCCGAAAGTATTGACCGGCCTGTCATTCCTAGAACTGGCAATGTTCACCATGGCACAACAGGAACAGTAGTCCCATTCATCTCCCAATTAAAATAGTTAATCAGCTCGCTAGGAGCATATTGGAGGTAGAGGCTGGACTGTTGATGGGGCACAGGGGTCACAACCACTGCCTATTGCTGACCAACTGTCGGAACGTGGATGCAGAGGAGAAAACCAGTTATGACTGCCACAAGGGATCCCCTTAGAGGTGTAGCCACCAAAGTTGGCCATTCCCTGAATACAAAATGGAGGAACGCAAAGCATACAGGATAAAATGGACAATGTTTGCAGCGCCAGCAGGCTGCACCCAGCAGGTGTGGATTCTGTCTGCTAAGAAAGCAGACAGCACCAAAACGAACATTCCGCATACTAATGAGGCAATCTCCGGGATAGTTTACATGTTAATGGAACGATTCCAGAGACAATGGACACAAATGGGGAAGCAACTGCAACATTGTAAAGGATACCAGACACTCAGGCACCAGCAAGGTTCGAAAACAAAGAGCCTGAAAGCCCGCCCCGTAGCTAAGGAACAGCCTCAGTATTGGGGGGATTCAAACATATCGATTGGGAAGAGACCCAATCGATTCCAAGCAGGTAAGGGAGTCCGCCCAAAGGGGCGTGGATCCCTGGGACCTATAAAAGATAGGTCCCACACATGGTTCAGTCTTCTCGTCCAGCCCTCCAGCCCTTCTCTCTCTTTGACCAACACTCCTCCGTGGACCAGCACCTCGACCAGCTTTTGCCAAGAAGACCTTGAACGAGAGAGAGGAGAGGGTTCGGACAGCAGCCACCAGCCAGTAAGTGTCTCACAACGATCGCTACCAGAGATAGACACTCCTGACCCCTTTTAACTTGTACCAACCTGATGTCTGCAGATCAGAGCAGAGCAAGAGGCCTTGTTCCCTGACCCGGCAGTTCCTTCGAGATAAGTATTACTTTATTTAGCGGTAGGAATAGCTTAATCCTTTTAGTGTGTGCATGGGTAGTTATTATAATAAACTCAGTTGTTTGAACTTACTAATTGGTGTATGGTTTTATTGCTTTGAACTTCACCTTGAACTTGTGGCAGTATCTTAACGATACCTGGCGACTCCAGAGCTAAGTAAAGAAACAGAGCCAAATTGAGTGTTAAGCACACTCACCCAGAACGACCAACAGAGGTCAAACTGGGAAAAGGGTATTCAGCCTTTGGAAAGGGAGTGTCATAGAAACATAGAAAATAGGAGCAGGAGTAGACCATTCCAGCTTTCGAGTCTGCTCCGTCATTCATTATGATTATGGCTGATCATCTAACTCAGTAACCTGTTCCGGCTTTCCCCCAATTTGTTTGACCCCTTCAGTCTGAAGAAACTATATTTAGCTCCTTCGTGGAAACACACAGGGCGTGAATCCCTGACCTGCCGCACACGTTTTCTGGTGAGGCACGCCCCCGCCAGCAATAGGATTCTCCATCCTGCCAACCGGCCAATGGGGTTTCCCATTGTGGGCACCCACACGCCGCCGGGAAATTCCCGGGCACGAGTGCACTGCCGGCGAAATGGTGGATCCCGCCACAATGTTTTGGCCTCAACCGCTTTCTGTGGTCGCGAATTCCACAGGCTTACCACTCTCTAGGTGAAGAAATTTCTCCTCATCTCAGTCCGAAATGGTTTATCTTATATCCTTGGAGTGTGACCGCCTGGTTTTGGACACCGCCACCATCGGGAGCATTCTTCCTTCATCTACCCTATATAGTCCTGTTAGAATTTTACAGGTTTCTATGAGATTTCACCCTCATTCTTCTAAACTCCAGCGAATATAATCCTAACCGACACAATCTCTTCTTATACGTGCATTTGCCCAGTCACTCAACTTGTCCAAATCGCACGGAGGATCTCTGCATCCTCCTCACAGCTCACCCTCCCACCCAGCATTGTGTCATCTGCAAATTTGGAGATATAACGTTTTGTTCCCACATCTACATCAATAATATATATTGTGAATAGCTGGTGCCCCACTAGTCACTGTCTGCCATGTGGAAAAAGACCCGGTTATTTCTACTCCGTGTTTCCTGTTTTCCAACCAGATTTTTAAATCAATACACTACCCCCAATCTCATGCGCTTTCATTTTACACACTAAATCCTCAGGTAGGGCTTTGTCGAAAGCCTTTTGAAAATCCAAATCAGCCACATCCATTGGCTCCTCCTCAGCAACTCTACTGTCATCCCCTGTTATTCCACTCACTGTGAAAAAGAAGCCGAGCCTTACGGTGTACTGGCTCCAGCCTTCAGCCCCCTTGTTGAATGTGTTTAACCTCCCGATCCTTGGCATTTACAATCACTGTTTTGATGCTATCGTCGTGCTTCTTGAATTTTTTGTTTGTTCTGGAGGCTTCTTCGTTTCCCTTCTTGCACCCTGAAGTGCTGGGGACGAGCGATCGACCTGGTCTACCTCATCACCAATGTGGCGGCTCAAGACAATACACTGGAGACTTCCAGTATTGAATAAAGGGGTTTACGAACAACAAGCAAAGAAAGAGAGCAGCAATACTTAGATCTTTACTCTCTGCTTCTGGGGTCCACACTGCCCAGCCGCTGCTCCAGGGATCTACGCTTTCTCCCATTAAGTCAGGGTGATGCGTTCCCCTGTGTCAGTCATGTGGACCACAAGGCCTCGCTCCTTAAAGGCCGCCCTACCACACTAAGGTGACCCTCTGTTACAGGAGACTGTAATTCACCGCAAAGACCTCAGACCCTGCAGCAATGGTCACCATGCATTTCCAGTAACTGTCATAGTCAGTGTGCCTCTGATTTCTCCCAAGGATAAGTTTGTAGGCCACTGCTACTCTTTTGGCCAGAGTTAGACAACACATTTATTTCACAATAAACACAGCCTCAGAGTGATGGAAGGAGTTGGGTATTGCTACCATTGGGTTATCCTTACTGCAGGATATCACAAATTGCATCCTTGTGGCCATATTTGTCAAAAGGAAGGGCTGTCAATCCGTAAGTGTCACATGGACTGCAATCACATGAAGGGTTTCCTCCCTGTGTGCACTCTCTTTTTTTGTGGCGGCCATAAGTCCATCCTCTGCCCATGGAGTCTGCATCAAATCTTCAATCCAAGCCTTAAAGTTCCTAGAAGTTTCCTCGGTGACAAAGAGACACATACACCTCTATAGACATCCCGTTGAGAGGCACAAAGGTGTTACAGCCAATAGTACCTGCTTAGTAGTGTGGTAGTCACCACTGTTGTATTATATTGTATATACTGCACTGCATACAAGGGTATTACGGTAAGGCCCCTGTACTACAGGTACGGGGTAGATCCCTGCCTGGTGGCTCCGCCCAGTAGGCGGAGTATAAATGTGGGTGCTCTCCGAACTGCAGCCATTTCGGCAGCTGCTGTAGGAGGCCACACATCTCTGTGTAATAAAGCCTCGATTACTCTCTACTCTCGTCTCGTCGTAATTGATAGTGCATCAATTTATTACGCAGAGATTTTAAAATGATGGATCTCTGCATCAAGCCGGATCGCCTGCAGCTGCAGCCTCAAGCAAACAATGCCAAGTCAGCCTTCGCACATTGGCTAGCCTGCTTCGAGGCACACAGTGGATCTGCCACTAGACCACCCTCAGAGGCACAGAAGCTCCAGATCCTCGACATGCGCCTGAGCTCGGACATCTTCCCCCTCTTCCGAGATGCGCTGTCATACGCTGAGGCCATGGCACAACTGAAGGAGAACTACACGCAGTAGACCAACAAGATCTACGCCAGACACCTCCTTGCCACGCGGCATCAACTCCCCGGTGAGTCTGTGGAGGATTTCTGGTGTGCCCTCCAAATCCGAGTGAGAGACTGCGATTGTCAGGCCGTCTCGGCCTCTGAACATTCGGACTTGCTACTTAGAAATGCGTTAGTTACAGGCATCGGGTCAGCCTACATCCGCCAGCGACTCTTAAAAGGGGCTACCCTCGACCTTGCGCCGACCAAGAAACTAGCGCTCTCGCTCATGGTTGCCTCGCGCAATATTCAAGTGTATGCCCTCGACCGCGCGGCCCACACCTACTGGACATTGTGGAGCCCGCCAGCAAACGCCCTACCGTGCACCCCATCAGTGATTGCCCCCAGCCAACCCCAGGCCTGCGCCGCACGGCAACCAAACAACCCCAGGTGCTACTCCTGCGGACAGTCAAAGCACCCCCCGACAACGTTGCCTGGCACAAGACCTTCGGTAAGAAAGGACATTTTGCTGCTGTGTGCCAGGCCCGCTCAGTCGCTGCCATTGCCCCGGCGGCCCCCATGTGCGAGCCCCGGGTGCCGCCATATTGCTCCCCATACAACACGTGCGGCCCGTGGATGCCGACATCTTCCCCGCCATCTTGCCTGCCTCAGGACACGTGCGGCCCGTGGGCACTGCCACCTTGTCCACCCCAGGACACGTGCGACCCGTGTGCGCCGCCATCTTCCCCACCTCAGGATCCCTGCTCGTCGGACACCTCATCGGGCTGCTCATGCCTGCAACTGTCGCCGACCAACCACGCCTGGCCTCCGTTACGATCGACCAAACACGACCGCGCAACCTCACGACCGCGTCAACGATGGTGAAGATCAACGGGCACAATGTTTCCTGCCTTCTGGACTCCAGGAGCACTGAGAGCTTTATCCACCCCAATATGATAAGGCGCTGCTCCCTCACGGTCCACCCCACCAACCAGAGAATCTCCCTGGCCTCCGGCTCACACTCCGTGGTGATCTGGGGGTACTGCACAGCCACCCTCACCATCCAGGGGGTAGAGTTCAGCGGCTTCCGCCTCTACGTCCTCCCCAACCTCTGCGCTGCCTTGCTACTCGGCCTGGACTTCCAGTGCAACCTCCAGAGCCTAACCTTGAAATTTGGGGGCCCCTACCACCCCTTACTGTATGCGGCTTCACAATTCTGAAGGTCGACCCACCTTCCCTGTTTGCGAACCTCAGCCTGGATTGCAAACCCGTCGCCACCAGGAGCAGACGGTACAGTGCCCAGGACATGACCTTCATCAGGTCTGAGGCCCAGCGGTTGCTACGGGAAAGTATTATTGAGGCCAGCAATAGCCCCTGGAGAGCCCAAGTGGTAGTGGTTAAAACTGGGGAGAAAAACATCAATCGGTACACGCAGCTCGACGCGTACCCAGTCCCTCGCATATCTGATATGGTCAATCAGATTGCACAGTACCGGGTCTTCTCGACAGTAGACCTGTAATCTCCCTACCAGCAGCTCTCCATTCGCAAGGCGGACCGCCAGTACACCGCATTTGAAGCGGACGGCCGCCTTTACTATTTCCTTAGGGTTCCCTTCGGCATCACTAACAGGGTCTTGGTCTTCCAACGGGAGATGGACCGAATGGTTGACCGGTACGGACTGTGGGCCACTTTCCCGTACCTGGACAACGTCTTCATCTGCGGCCATGACCAGCAGGACCACGACGCTAACTATTCCAAATTTCTCCACACCGCCAAACTCCTTAACCTAACCTACAACAAGGAGAAGTGTGTGTTCAGCACGGACCGATTAGCCATCCTCAGCTATGTGGTCCAGAATGGAGTTCTCGGGCCCGACCCCGATCGCATGCGCCCCTCATGGAACTCCCCCTCCCCCACTGCCCCAAGGTCCTCAAACGATGCCTGGCGTTCTTTTCGTACTACGCCCAGTGGGTCCCAAACTATGCGGAAAAGGCCCGCCCACTCATTCAATCCACCATTTTCCCACCGATGGCCGAGGCTCACCAGGCCTTCAACCATATCAAGGCAGACATCGCCAAGGCCGCGACTCACGCTGTCGATGAGATGCTCCCCTTTCAAGTCAAGAGCGATGCACCAGATGTCGCTCTGGCCGCCACCCTCAACCAGGCAGGCAGGCCCGTGGCATTCTTTTCTCGCACCCTCCATGTCTCCGAAATTAGGCATTCCTCCGTCGATAAAGAGGCCCAAGCCATCATAGAAGCTGTGCGACATTGGCGGCATTAACTGGCCGGCAAGAGATTCACTCTCCTCACTGACCAACGGTCGGTTACCTTCATGTTTAACAACACACAGATCAAAAACGATAAGATCTTAAGGTGGAGGATCGAGCTCTCCACCTACAATTACGAGATTTTGTATCGCCCGGTAAGCTCAACGAACCCCGCCGATGCCCTATCCCGAGGTACATGTGCCAGCGCACAAGTGGACCGACTCCACACCCTGCATGACGATCTCTGTCACCCAGGAGTCACCTGTTTTTACTACTCAATAAAGGCCCACAATCTGCCCTACTCCATCGAGGAAGTCAGGGCTATCACCAGAGTCTGCCAGGTCTGCGCGGAGTGAAAACCGCACTTCTACCGCGCCTGGTGAAGGCCTCCCACCCCTTTGAGCGCCTCAGCGTGGACTTCAAAGGGCCCCTCCCCTCCAAAGACTGCAACACGTATTTTCTCAACATGGTCGACGAGTACTCGAAATTCCCCTTCGCCATCCCATGCACTGACATGACGTCTGCCACTGTCATCAAAGCCGTCAACACCATCTTCGCTCTGTTCGGTTTCCCCACCTACATAGCGTAACCCGATGGCCGCCAAGACACAGTCTCCCTTCGGGACCTAGCACCAGCTGGGTCCCCTCACACCCCCCACACCGTGCCCCGGCACCATCC
The DNA here is from genome assembly GCF_902713615.1 of Scyliorhinus canicula. Lineage (NCBI taxonomy): Eukaryota > Metazoa > Chordata > Chondrichthyes > Carcharhiniformes > Scyliorhinidae > Scyliorhinus > Scyliorhinus canicula. Next base: position 217,252,676 of record NC_052149.1, on the reverse strand, counting down.
TTCATCCCCCCAGTGCACCCCACCACAGCCCCCGCTCCAGGACGATCCGTCCTCCCTGTGGTCCCACCCGGGGATGAAGAGAATGCTGACACGCTCCCTGAGTCACCGACGACTGAGCCAACGCCTGACATACCACCAACACTGCGGCGCTCTCATCAACGGATCAAGGCGCCCGATCGTCTAAATTTGTAACCTCCTCTGAAATTTTAATGACAATCTGTATGTAAATAGTTTTCCACCAAGCCCGCTGGACTAATTTTTAACAGGGGGTGAATGTGGTAGTCACCACTGTTGTATTATATTGTACATACTGACTGCAAATGAGGGTATTATGGTAAGGCCCCTGTACTGCAGGTATGGGGTAGATCCCTGCCTGCTGGCTCCGCCCAGTAGGCGGAGTATAAATGTGTGTGCTCTCCGAACTGCAGCCATTTCGGCAGCAGCTGTAGGAGGCCACAAATCTCTGTGTAATAAAGCCTCGATTACTCTCTACTCTTGTCTCATCGTAATTGATAGTGCATCAAGTAGGACAACTATTGTGCAGATGTTCCACCTTTCCGAAATATGGTTCTGGTGCCTGAACTATTAGGCACCCCCCAATACCCTTGTGCAAAGGTTTTTCTCGGCCATTGCCTTAGTTTCCTGCATTTCCATAACATGACCCTCCAGAGAGGTGCTGACCTTGATGACAGTGAAGCCAAGGAGAGAGCAAAGCTCATCAGTGGGGGAGGAGGAGGTGGAAGGAGGTGACAGTGTTGTCCTGGCTCCACAATGGGGTGGCTGGGCATGGATCAGGGTGAAAAAGGCTCATGAAGATGCTGCGAATGTCAGGTACCGCCCTGATTCAGGAAGGTTTCTGCTGACCCAGGCTGAGGGCCCCTGTGCACAGAGATACGTAGAAGACACAAGCTGGAACATTTAATCACTTACCACCAATGAAGAAAGGACATCTGACAAAGGATTTTCCCTCACAGTGGAGGGTCCCATTATCTCTTTCACTGCCTTAGAACACTTTTCCTATCAGTGCGGCAATAAAAGGAATCTGAAATGCCTGGCTTAAAGTTTCACCATTTATACAGTGCAAAGAGAGGAAATCGATAGATTGGAAGAACATAACTCAGTGACCCACTCAGTTCCCCCAACGACATGGTTGATTTCAAGCTCTGCCACTCCACGGTTCAACTTTTATGAAGTCTTGCTGGAGGCAACCAGCTCACAGGTCATGACTTGTGGCACATGGCACTTGTCCACAATGTTGAGGTTCCCGAGATGAATAGGGTGCAAGCTAGGTACTTACCCATGAGAAATGAAGATGGTGTATCCAAAGCTAGAATACCCTGGGTGACTAAAGATATTGCAGATAAAGTAAGGAAGAAAAAAGAGGCATATGATGCATGCCAGAATAATAATAGTATAAAATTCAGGACGAGTACCTCAAATACAGGAGAGAGGTTAAGACTGGAATAAGGAAGGCTAAGAGGAAGCATGAGGAAAGGATTGCAGGCTATGCTAAAACAAATTGCAAAATGTTCTTCAAGCATATTAATAGTAAAAGATTAATGAAGGATAGACTGGTGCCCATAAGGGACAAGCAAGGTAAACTGCTCACTGAAGTGGAGGGTATGGCAGTGGTACCAAATGAGTACTTTGCTTCTGTCTTTACAAAGTTAGAATATGATGACAATGACCCAGTTGAAAATGTGGGTGTTGAGCAGAAGCAGTAGAGTGATAGATAAAGAAAAGGTGCTAAAAAGGCTGGCAGCGCTCCAGAGAAGTCGCCAGGCCCTGTTGGGATGCATCCTAGATTGCTGAGAGAGGTAAGGAACATATTGCGGAGCCATTGACTGAAATTTTCCAGGCCTCTCTGAATACAGATTAGTCCCGGGGGACTGGAGGATTTGGGAAGGTGGTGGCGTAGCGGTATTGTCACTGGACTGGTAAACCAGAAACGCAGGGTTATGCTCTGGGGACCCAATTTCAAATCCCGCCACGCCAGATGGTGGAATTTGAATCCAATAAGTAATCTAGAATTAAAAGTCTCAAGATGACCATGAAACCATTGCCGATTGTCGTAAAAACCCATCAGGTTCACTAATGTCCTTTAGGGAAGGAAATCTGCCGTCCTTACCTGGTCTGGCCTACATGTGACTCCAGGCCCATAGCAATGTGGCAGACTCTTAAATGCCCCCTTAAGGGCAATTAAGGATGGACAACAAATGTTGGCAAGCCAGCAATGCCCACATCCCATGAACAAATAAAAAAAAGTGACGCCTTTGTTAAAGAAAGGGGCAAAGGATAACCCAGGAAACTACAGACCTATCAGCTTGACATCAGTAGTGGGAAAACTGATGGAGCCATTGTATGGGATGAGATAAATATACACTTAGAGAAAAATAAGTTAATACTGGACAGTCAACGTGGCTTTGTCAAGGGCAGGTCATGTCTGACAAATTTAATTGAGTTTTTTGACGAGGTGACACAGGCAGTAGATGAAGGTTGTGCCGTGGATGTTGTATATCTGGACTGTATAAGACCATAAGACATAGGAGCAGACTCGGCCCATCGAGTCTGCTCCGCCATTTAATCATGGCTGATATTTCTCATCCCCATTCTCCTGCCTTCTCCCCATAACCCCTGATCCCCTTATTAATCATGAACCAATCTATCCCTGTCTTAAAGACACTCAGTGAATTGGCCTCCACAGCCTTCTACGGCAAAGAGTTCCACAAATTCACCACCCTCTGGCTGAAAAAATTCCTCCTCATCTCTGTTTTAAAGGATTGTCCCTTTAACATAGAACATAGAACGATACAGCGCAGTACAGGCCCTTCGGCCCTCGATGTTGCACCGACATGGAAAAAATCTAAAGGCCATCTAACCTACACTATGCCCTTATCATCCATATGCTTATCCAATAAAATTTTAAATGCCCTCAATGTTGGCGGGTTCACTACTGTTGCAGGTAGGGCATTCCACGGCCTCACCACCCTTTGCGTAAAAAACCCACCTCTGACCTCTGTCCTATATCTATTACCCCTCAATTTAAGGCTATGTCCCCTCGTGCTAGCCACCTCCATCCGCGGGAGAAGGCTCTCGCTGTCCACCCTATCTAACCCTCTGATCATTTTGTATGCCTCTATTAAGTCACCTCTTAACCTTCTTCTCTCTAACGAAAACAACCTCAAGTCCATCAGCCTTTCCTCATAAGATTTTCCCTCCATACCAGGCAACATCCTGGTAAATCTCCTCTGCACCCGTTCCAAAGCTTCCACGTCCTTCCTATAATGAGGCGACCAGAACTGTACGCAATACTCCAAATGCGGCCGTACTAGAGTTTTGTACAACTGCAACATGACCCCATGGCTCCGGAACTCAATCCCTCTACCAATAAAGGCCAACACACCATAGGCCTTCTTCACAACCCTATCAACCTGGGTGGCAACTTTCAGGGATCTATGTACATGGACACCGAGATCCCTCTGCTCATCCACACTACCAAGAATTTTACCATTAGCCAAATATTCCGCATTTCTGTTATTCTTTCCAAAGTGAATCACCTCACACTTCTCCACATTAAACTCCATTTGCCACCTCTCAGCCCAGCTCTGCAGCTTATCTATGTCCCTCTGTAACCTGCAACATCCTTCCGCACTGTCTACAACTCCACCGACTTTAGTGTTGTCTGCAAATTTACTCACCCATCCTTCTGCGCCCTCCTCTAGGTCATTTATAAAAATGACAAACAGCAACGGCCCCAGAACAGATCCTTGTGGTACTCCACTCGTAACTGAACTCCATTCTGAACATTTCCCATCAACTACCACTCTCTGTCTTCTTTCAACTAGCCAATTTCTGATCCACATCTCTAAATCACCCTCAATCCCCAGCCTCCATATTTTCTGCAATAGCCGACCGTGGGGAACCTTATCAAACGCTTTACTGAAATCCATATACACCACATCAACTGCTCTACCCTCGTCTACCTGTTCAGTCACCTTCTCAAAGAACTCGATAAGGTTTGTGAGGCATGACCTACCCTTCACAAAACCATGCTGACTGTCCCTAATCATATTATTCCTATCTAGATGATTATAAATCGTATCTTTTATAATCCTCTCCAAGACTTTACCCACCACAGACGTTAGGCTCACCGGCCTATAGTTACCGGGGTTATCTCTACTCCCCTTCTTGAACAAAGGGACCACATTTGCTATCCTCCAGTTCTCTGGCACTATTCCTGTAGCCAATGATGACCTAAAAATCAAAGCCAAAGGCTCAGCAATCTCTTCCCTGGCTTCCCAGAGAATCCTAGGATAAATCCCATCCGGCCCCGGGGACTTATCTATTTTCACCTTGTCCAGAATTGCCAATACTTCTTCCCTACGCACCTCAATGCCATCTATTCTAATAGCCTGGGTCTCAGCATTCTCCTCCACAATATTATCTTTTTCTTGAGTGAATACTGACGAAAAGTATTCATTTAGTATCTCGCTTATCTCCTCAGCCTCCACACACAACTTCCCACCACTGTCCTTGACTGGCCCTACTCTTACCCTAGTCATTCTTTTATTCCTGACATACCTATAGAAAGCTTTTGGGTTTTCCTTGATCCTACCTGCCAAATACTTCTCATGTCCCCTCCTTGCTCGTCTCAGCTCTCTCTTTAGATCCTTCCTCGCTTCCTTGTAACTATCAAGCGCCCCAACTGAAACTTCACGCCTCATCTTCACATAGGCCTCCTTCTTCCTCTTAACAAGAGATTCCACTTCTTTGGTAAACCACGGTTCCCTCGTTCGACCCCTTCCTCCCTGCCTGACTGGTACGTACTTATCAAGAACATGCAATAGCTGTTCCTTGAACAAGCTCCACATATCCAGTGTGCCCAACCCTTGCAGCCTACTTCTCCAACCAACACATCCTAAGTCATGTCTAATGGCATCATAATTGCCCTTCCCCCAGCTATAACTCTTGCCCTGCGGGGTATACTTATCCCTTTCCATCACTAACGTAAAGGTCACCGAATTGTGGTCACTGTTTCCAAAGTGCTCACCTACCTCCAGATCTAACACCTGGCCTGGTTCATTACCCAAAACCAAATCCAATGTGGCCTCGCCTCTTGTTGGCCTGTCAACATATTGTGTCAGGAAACCCTCCTGCACACATTGTACAAAGAATGACCCATCTAATGTACTCGAACTATATCTTTTCCAGTCAATATTTGGAAAGTTAAAGTCTCCCATAACAACTACCCTGTTACTTTCGCTCTTTTCCAGAATCATCTTCGCCATCCTTTCCTCTACATCCCTAGAACTATTAGGTGGCCTATAGAAAACTCCCAGCAGGGTGACCTCTCCTTTCCTGTTTCTAACCTCAGCCCATACTATCTCAGAAGAAGAGTCCCCATCTAGCATCCTTTCCACCACCGTAATACTGTCCTTGACTAGCAGCGCCACACCTCCCCCTCTTTTGCCCCCTTCTCTGAGCTTATTAAAACACCTAAACCCCGGAACCTGCAACAACCATTCCTGTCCCTGCTCTATCCATGTCTCTGAAATGGCCACAACATCGAAGTCCCAGGTACCAACCCATGCTGCCAGTTCCCCTACCTTATTTCGTATACTCCTGGCATTGAAGTAGACACGCTTCAAACCACCTACCTGAACACTGGCACCCTCCTGCGAAGTCAAATCTGTGCTCCTGACCTGTATACTCTCAATCTCCCGTACCCCAAAACTACAATCCAGGTTCCCATGCCCCTGCTGAATTAGTTTAAACCCCCCCAAAGAGCACTAACAAATCTCCCCCCCAGGATATTGGTGCCCCTCAGGTTCAGATGTAGACCATCCTGTCTATAGAGGTCCCACCTTCCCCAGAAAGAGCCCCAGTTATCCAGAAATCTGAATCCCTCCCGCCTGCACCATCCCTGTAGCCACGTGTTTAATTGCTCTCTCTCCCTATTCCTCATCTCACTATCACGTGGCACGGGCAACAACCCAGAGATAACAACTCTGTTTGTTCTCGCTCTGAGCTTCCATCCTAGATCCCTAAAGGCCTGCCTGACATCCTTGTCCCCTTTCCTACCTATGTCGTTAGTGCCAATGTGGACTACGACTTGGGGCTGCTCCCCCTCCCCCTTCAGGACCCGGAAAACACGATCCGAGACATCACGTACCCTTGCACCTGGGAGGCAACATACCAAACGTGAGTCTCTCTCGCTCCCACAAAATCTCCTATCTGTGCCCCTGACTATTGAGTCCCCAATTACTAATGTTCTACTCCTTTCTCCCCTTCCCATCTGAGCAACAGGGACAGACTCCGTGCCAGAGGCCCGTACCCCATGGCTTACCCCTGGTAAGTCGTCCCCCCACAAGTATCCAAAACGGTATACTTGTTACTCAGGGGAACGACCGCAGGGGGTCCCTGCACTGACTGCTTCTTCCCAGTCCCTCTTACAGTTCTTTGTATCTCCAGTCTTTTGTGTAACTACTTCCCTGAAGCTCCTATCTATGACCCCCTCTGCCTCCCGAATGATCCGAAGTTCATCCAGCTCAAGCTCCAGGTCCCTAACACGGTTTTTGAGGAGCTGGAGTTGGGTGCACTTCCCACAGATGAAATCAGCAGGGACACTGACGGCGTCCCTCACCTCAAACATTCTGCAGGAGGAGCATTGTACTGCCTTCCCTGACATCACCTCTAGATTTAAAAAAAAACAAGAAAAAGAAAAAGAAATGAAGAGCTTACCTGATATTACCTCAAACCCTGCTCCCGCTGAAAGGTAAGCAAATTTAAAGGCACTCACTGACCTTCACGACAGGCCCCTGCTCCCGCTTCCCAACCACCGTGGGGTAGGGTGGGAAACACTCACGAAGTGTTTCGGGTTTAACTGTCACTTGCCAACAGCCTCTCCACAAACCACCTTCAACTTAGGCTGACCGCACTGCACGTATGCAAATTTCTTCAGAACAGCTGATCAGTAGCTCTGCTCTGCTGCCCTCTGCTGGATCCCTCTGCTCAGATTTAGTCTGAGATGGTGTCCTCTGGTTCTAGTTTTTCCTACACGTGGAAACATCCTCTCCACGTCCACTCTATCAAGGCCTCGCAGTATCTTGTCAGTTTCAATAAGATCCCCTCTCATCCTTCTAAACTCCAACAAATGCAGACCCAGAGTCCTCAAACGAAACCATTTAAGACAGTGCCACATGGCAGGTTGGTCAGCAAATTTAAAATGGTTGGATGGGTCCTTGGCAGCATGGATTAGAAGTTGGCTAAGAGACAAGAAACAGAAGGTAGGTATAGATGGTTCTCAGACTGGAGACAAGTTGAAAACGGTATTCCCCAGGGCTCAGTGTTGGGACCCTTGCTTTTTCTGATTCATTTGAATGATTTAGAAGTCAGTGTTGAGGACAAAATCTCTAAACTTGCAGATGATACTAAGCTCGGGAGAATAATGAAATGTGAGGATGATGCTGAGCGACTTCAGATGGACATTGACAGGTTTCCAAAGGGGACGACACCTGGCAGATGAACTTCACTGCAGCGAAATGTGCAACTCAATGGTACAACTTTGAGGGGAGTACAGGAGCAGAGGGATCTCGGGGTTCAAATGCATAATTCTCTGAAAGTGGCCAGGCAAGTTGAAACAGTTGTTTGGAAGGCTTATAGCATCCTTGGATTTATAAATAGAGGCATAGAATATAAAAGCAATAAAGTGATGCTACTCCTCTACAAATCATTGGTCAGACCACATTTGGAGCTTTGTGATCAGTTCTGGGCACCTTATTTAAGGAAGAATGTTAAAACCCTGGAGAAAGTGCGGAGGAGATTTACTAGAATGATATCAGGAATTAGGAATTTTAGATATCAGGAAAGAATGGAGAAATTGGGCTTGTTCTTATGATAGAGAAGATTCAGAGGCGCCTTATTGAGATGTTCAAAATTCTGAACAATTTTGACAGGGTAAATAAGGATATTCTGTTTCCACGAGTTGGTACGTCAGTGACTCAGGGCCACAATTTCAAGATGGTCAGCAAGACAGCTCAGAGTGAGATGAGGAGACACTTCGTTACTCAGAGTTTTTGGGGTTTGGAATGGAATGCCTGGGAGAGTGGTGGAGGTGGATTCCATAGGAGGTTTCAAAAGAGAGCGGGATATATATTTGAAAGTGATGAATTTAGAGGGCTACGGAGATAGGGCTGGGAAATGGGACTAACTCTCTTGGGCGCGATTGAAGACACGATGGGCCGAATGGCCTCCTTCTGTGCTGTAAATAACAGACTAACAACAAACAAACTACATAGGCATGCCGCTGCTAAGACCACCTATTTCCATCTCCATAACATCACCCATCTCTGCAAACTTTGGAAACTTGAAGTCATCCAAAACACAGCTGCCCATGTCCTAACTTGAACCAAGTGCTCACTGACCTCTGCCTCAATTTTAAGATTCTCATCCTTGTTCTCAAAATCCACCCCCCCCCCCCCCCCCTCCCCCCCCCCTGCCCTGGCCTCCGCCATGATCTGGTTCTTCCCTTTCTCTGCAATCTCCTCCAGCCCTACAGGCTCCGAGATATCTGGGCTTTCGTATCCTGGCTTCTTGGGACATCGCCTATTTCAATTGCTCCACCAGTGGTGGACATGCCTTCTGCAGCCTTGGGCCTAAACTCTGCAATTCCCTCCCTGAACCTCTCCATCTCCACCTTGCTTTTCTCCTTTATCAAATTCCTTAAAACCTACCTCTTTGATCAACCTTTTCCTTGTATCTCCTCATGTTCTCATCACATTTTGGTTTTATAATATCTGTGAAGCACCGCACAATATTTTATTACGTCAAAGGCACCATAAATACAAGTTGTGTTGTTGTCGACAGTGCAATTGTTCCTGTCTCAGCTATTGCTGTGCCGAAAACGTCCGGCACTCCAATAACCCTCTGCTCATAGTGAAATGTCCCCTGACTGCCTTCCTCACCCTCTGTGATCAGTTTGAATATGACCTCCCTTCTCTGTCTCCCTAACCTAGCAAATATTTTGGATGGCTCCCTGAGGAATCAATGGCCGATTTATGCTGTACATCCTGGGACGGGTTGACACCGTCCGTGGGATATATTTTGGTCCTCCAGTGCAAGCAGCTCATCCTTCACGTTAATTGGAATAGAATTCCTCTGTCAAAAAATGATCACTTTTATGCTGACAGTGTTGAACTTTGCTCTTAACTTTCTGTCCATAAAGGCAAAACCAAGGCAATGAGTGACATCAGGAAAAAAACAGCGCTGTTCAAGAACTTTGTTATTCTCCCAACAAATGGAAAGAGAAAAAGCCTGCTTTAACCAGTCTGCTTCATCTGTTTCATCATTGAATGATTAATTATTTGATAACAGGGCAACAGACAGTTTACAATGCCTTTGACAGTTGGTTACAGCGGAGTTGTACTTTTCAAATGGTCTTTAATGCATGATGGATCATTTAATTTCCACAATAACACAAACTGCATTTCCTTATTTCAGTGTTTGTCAGAACAGCTGAAAATGTGTGTAACCTGTCTCTCTGCCGAATGCATTGACAGAAATTGATCCTTGAGATCAACAGTGAAGAGCTTATGGGGGTGATTCCCTCGTCGCATTGCACCCGACATAAATCCCACTGCGTCAAGAGAATTGCAGGAGAGCCCTGAAATGGGATTTGCGTCAGGCGCAAATCAGTTTCCTGTTCTCCCAGTCTGCACCAGCTGATGCAATCAGGATCTCGCCGGAACTCATTTTCCATACCAGGCGCCTGGGACACTGAGGGGGAGGAAGGGGGTAAATAGCCTCTCTACGCTTATGTCCAAGAGGGGTCCTTGAGGAGAGGTGGGGATCACAGCTGCCTGGGCTGGGTTGGAGGGGCTCAGGTCAGGGCTCTTTCTATGGATGGAGTCAGCGTCTTTATTGTCACAAGTCGGCTTACATTAACACTACAATGAAGTTACTGTGAAAAGCCCCTAGTCACCACATTCCGATACCTGTTTGGGTACCCAGCGGGAGAATTCAGAAAGTCCAATTCATCTAACAGCATGTGTTTTGGGACTTGTGGGAGGGATCCGGAGCACCCGGAGGAAACCCACGCATACTCGGGGAGAATGCATAGACTCTGCATAGTGACCCACGCCGGGAATCGAACCTGGGACCCTGGCGCTGCGAAGCAACAGCGCCAACCACTGTGCCATCATGCCATCAAGGAATAAATGGGTCATTCTCAGGCTGGAGTGGGGTACCGTAATGAGCAGTGCTGGCTCAGCAGCTGTCCACAATCTATGCAAGTGATTTGGATGTGGGGGCCCTAATGTAATATTTCCAAATTTGCTGATGACACCAAACTGGGTGAGAAGGTAAGTTGTGAGGAGGAGACAATGTAGGGATGCATAACGGCTTCATGGGCAGCACTGATGCCCCACTGCGCCAGGGACCCGGGCCCAACACCGGCCTTGGGTGACTGGGGAGTCTGCATGTTCTCTCCGTGTCTGTATCGGTCCCCCCAGGTGCCCTGGCCCCTTCCCACAGTCCAAAGATATGTAGGTTTGGTGCGGTTATGGTCTTTGGGCGGGGGAATGAGCCTGGGCAGGGTGCTGTTTGAAATGGTAGGCGCCGAGTTGATTGGCGAAATGGCCTTCTTCTGCACTATTAATTAATCTATGGATTCTATGGCATTGGGACTGAAGGTAAAAGTCTTCCCATTTTTCCCTTTGATATTTTTTAATATCAAATATCAAATATTTTTTACCACTTTGAAGTGGTACTTTCACATTTATTTTCATCCCCCTTTAACTTTTTCAAGCTTCTGGGCCTGCTGAGAAACCTAAAAGCTTTGAACTACATTGTTTACATTAAAATCTCACGGTCCATTACCTTTCCATTGCCTATTTCAAAGGATGGTTAGCTTTATTTGTTTTTATTGCTCTTCATGGCCCATTAACTCTGAAGTGCTTCCTCTGAAGTGCACACTGGGCTAAATCGCTGGCTTTTAAAACAGACCAAGGCAGGCCAACAGCACGGTTCAATTCCCGTACCGGCCTCCCCGAACAGGCGCCGGAATGTGGCGACTAGGGGCTTTTCACAGTAACTTCATTGAAGCCTACTTGTGACAATAAGCGATTTTCATTTCATTTTTCATTCTTTTGAGCAGGTGTTGTTTCTAACTAAAGTTTTTCACAGAGACTTTCTCTTTTTTCTGAGTTCCTTCCTAGAAATATCCTGGGCAGGATTCTCCGACCCTCCGAGCCGGAATTGCACCCGCGCGGTGGCGGAAAATAGCCGTTCACAGTGGAAATCCGGAGCGACGGCGCTTCCGTGATTCTCCGCAGGCCTGCCAGCTGTGCATGTGCAGTTCACGCCGCACCAGTCGGGGGCCGTTGGAACAGGCCCCCGCAGCAATTCTCCGCAGTCAACCGGCCGAACTCCCACCGGCGTGGTTTACATCTGGTACCACCCAGCTGGAACTGGGACCCATGGCCAAAGTGGCGGTCCTGGTGGGGGCGGGGGGGGGAATCTGACTCCCGAGGAGGAGGGGGGGGCTCAGCGGTGGCCAGGCACACGATCAGGGGCCACCGATTAATGGGCCACCACAATCTGGTGCGGACCGACCTTACTCCGCGTGGGCCCGCTGTGTGGCATTGCCATGTCGGCGGCACCTGCGCTGAAGTGGGCCACCGCACGCATGCACGGACCCACCTGCGGCCGCCGTGTGCATGCGTGACTGTGCGGTCTGGACAGCAGGGCCCTGCCAGCAGCCAGAGCTGCCGGACGCACGCCGGGGCTCTGCTAGCCCCCTGGAAAATGGAGAATCACCCCAGACTTTCGAGGAAAACGTCCGGAGTGATTCTCGCCCGTTTTCCGGCGGGCGTGGGGACTTCGTCCTCAAAAGGGAGAATCCTCCCCATGTCTTGTTTGTAACCACTGATTTTTTTCTGCTGGGGTTTCCTCTGTTCGGAAGTCCTTTTTAGAAAGACTAAGTACGCTGCCTGACTGTTTTCCCCTGCCACCCTGGCACCTGGCAGTGCCAACCAGGCTGTACCAGGTTGGCACTGCCAAGGGGCAGGGCCTGAGGGTGACATGAAGTGGAAGGGGCTGAAGTTGGGAGGAGTCTGAAAGGGGTCCTGAAGGGAGCAGGTCTTTGGCAAACCCATATCAAGGTGTCATCTATTAGGGGGTGGGGGAGTCTTGCCCATGATCTGGGGGAAGGGGGCACTTGCCATAGATGCGGGGTGGGGTGGGGGATTCCATCAATCCTGTCACGTTATTCTGAGATCGGGGCAGCATTTTTATCGGCACCTCGATCTTCGAGGATCCAGCCTGGCCAGCTTCTTCAGATCCAAGGCGCAAATTACCCCGGCCCTGAAATAATTTCTAAGTGTGGGTGGATTGGGACCTGGATTGCGCTGATCCATCTGGCGGGGATTGCACCTCATTTCCCTCTGGTGGTCTCACTTAGAATTTTTTGGGGTGAATTCTGCCCTCTTTCACGAACAGTCAAACTTGCTGAAGAAGATCTTCGATCTTGAATGAACAGCTAGGTGGTCTACTAAAACAATTCATCCACTGCAACACCTGGCCATGATTAGGTGGGTTATCAGAGTAATAAACATCCTCTCAAACCAATGGCAGTCCTTCACTTGGATACCATGATGCGCACAGTACTGCACCTGGCATCTTTACAAATTGCTGCAATTCACACTGTGCTCTGTATATACTTCGCAGAATAAGTACAATACTGCAGTCCACCAGTGATTTACAAACTGGGGCCAATAACCCCGATAGAGATTTTCCAGGGTGTCATTGAAATGATCTTTCAAGCGAGTGTGTGTGTGAGAGAGAGAGAGAGGGAGAGAGAGAGAAAAACACTTGGAGGAGGGGGTGTTGTTGGTAAGGAAAAGATGTAAAACAAAAGGCAAACTGCCCGCTTTGTACATTTGAAAGATAGTGTTAATTCTGCACGAGTAGCTGACATGATCCCTACCCCCAAAGTTCCTGAATACGCGGCCTTCTCCACTGTGATGGGTACCTCGGTTGTCATGGTTTTCAGCAGCGAATCTCTCATTTACTTTTGCCGTAAGGGAAAGGGAGGTAGGAGGCCAGCTGCTGCTGTGATACTGGGATGCATTCAATTTGGACTCATGCAGTGAGCAAGTGCCATTATAATGCTGCCTGGCCTGCTGTATATTTCTAACATATTCTGTTTATATTAACGTCTTGTTGGTTTGATTTTTGTAATGGTGGAAAAGCTGTCAGTTTGACTTACTCAAATCTTCAACCATATTGCAATAATGTAACTTCCTTGCATGATTAATTAGCACTTAGAAACTGGACTGAGCTGAGGTTTGCACAGGTCTGTAAAAAATTCCAGAGAATGTCACGCTCAAGTGACTCTGTAATAAAATCAGATGGAAACAATCTTGTATGTTTATGGGAGTATTTTTTTAATTAAAGCTTGCTTTGAGCCAGTTGAACATTCAACTTGGGTGAGAATACTTATTTGGGCAGCTGCTCTTTTAAAATTATTTCATAAGATGCCAGCGTCGCTGGCTCGGCATTTGTTATCCACCCCTATTTGCCCCAGAAAAGGTAATGGTGAGGTGCCCTCTTGAACTGCAGTCTGTGCTGTGTAGGTACAACCACAGTGTGCTGTTACGGATGGAGTTCCAGGATTTTGATCCCATGACAGTGAAAGAACGGCGATATACTTTGAGGTCAGAATGGCCTTGCCTTTCCAGGTGATGGAGGTTGTGGCTTTGGACATTGCTGTCGAATGAGGCTTGGTGAGCTGCTGCAGTGCCGACTGTAGATGCTGGACACATGCTGCTGCTGTGCACTGGTGGACGATGGAGCGAATATTTAATGTGGTAGATGATGTGCCGACCAAGTGGGCATCTTTGCCCTGGATGATTTTCAGCTTCTTGCGTTGTTGGAGCTGCACTTATCCAGGCAAGTGGAGGGTACTTCATTACACTCCTGATTTGTGCCTTTCAGATGGTGGGCAGGCTTTGTATCGATCCAGTTCTGCTGAGAAAACACGTGCTTAAAACATGCAAAGGGCTGTCTTGTGATGTGACTCCCTCTCCATCTGACTCGGAACATGCCCGTGAATTCCAATTGTGATTTGATTGGGGCAGGTCTGGGAATTTCCCCTCTTCGCCAGGATCCATTGTTCAGATGAGTAGATTGGATAGTTTGTCTCCACCCATTTGTGTATCTGGATGTTGTGATATTGGAATCAGAGAAATTTACATTCCTTTTGAGGTCATTGGTTGAAATTTTCCTAAAAAATTAGAAAGTCAGTGCGATTCCCACCGGCTCATGGGTAATCTTTAGGCACCAAAGTGAAAAACTATTCCCCACGTGAAACGCTGCAACTGAGGCACAAAGCATCTGATTCGCCCGCTCCGGATGTCACCTGAACACTTAAATCAAGGTGATACAGCATTTAAATGGTTCCACTGCACTTGCTCTCATTCAGTTCACGAGGATGGCAGCGGAGAAGCCTGCTCCTTGATTCGTGTAGGGGGCCCTCACCCAGCTGCTTGATTCTGTTGAGGAGAGATGGGCAACAATATACCTTCGGGCTGGCATGGGACCTTCCAGCAAGATGATAAATTCCGCCTGGGAGTCTGAGGCAGCACTGGCCAGTGCCAGCACTCACTGCAAGATGACAAGAGTGCAATGCTGCAATAAGTGCTCCATTATCCTCTCATCACCTTGCTAACACTCCTCTGAGTGTCACCTTGATCCCACATACTGCCACATCGCAAGACCTCAACTCTCAACCTTCCACAAGCTGCCTCACACCCACACCCCCGGCACAGGGCCCACACATGCCAGGTAGGATTTCCACCAAAGGAGAACCCCCTCTCCCTTGGCCCCTCTCCCGTCCTCACCCTCCCCCCACAGCAAGTTCCTCGGTGACAGGTCGGGCAAACCACGGAAAATGCTGTAGACTTTGGCGGGACAAAAATATCCTGCCGATGGCCAAAGACAAACCACATCTGCCCTGGGAAACACGCCTCGGGAGTGATGAGTGGCAAATCCTGGCCTATGTATTGAAAGTGCTTCCACGGTATTGTCAGCAAGGGAATTCCAGGATGTTGACGGAGCAAGAGAGATGAACGGTGTTATCATTCCAAGTCAGGATGGCCTGTGCTTTGGATGGGAACTTGGAGATGGTGTTCTGATGCATTTGTTGCCCTTGTATTTCAGTTGCTCGTGGTGGTGGTTTTGGGAAGCATTGTTGGAGAAACCTCATTGAGTTTCTGCATGCATTTTGCAGTTGGTGCACATTAATAAAGTGCTTTAGGTTACTTTGGAATTACTTGATGGTCACTTAGCGATCCTGGGCCGGATCCTCCGTTGCCTGGCGCTGATATCGAATCGGCGATCAGGCAGAGAATCCATTCCGACGCCAAATCGGGGCCAGCGCCAGTTTGATGCCAGTTTTGTGAGTTCCGCCCCCCCTGAAATGGTGTCATTGCATTGCGCGCCATTGGCCGTTTGTGGGTCATCTTCAGGCCCTTCTGCGATGCTCCGCCTCCGATGGGCCGAATTCCTGACCGCGCGGTTGACGTGTGGTCTGAGCGGTAGGGAATCCGGCATGGCAGCTGCAGTCTGTGTCCAACGGCACCACATTCAGCCGGGATCTGTGCCGCTGGCCGGGGGGACTTCCGCGAGGGCTGGGGAGACTGGAGGGGGTGTCCAGGGGACGGCCTGTGGGGTCGAGTATGGCGGGTCGGGTCCACGCATGGCTGACACCATGTTGTACGGCACGACCGCTGCAGGTCGTCGCCGTGCGCATGCGCGGCCATGGACTGGGTCATTCTCTGGCCATTCTCGGTGCAGGAGCCGGGAGATTTATCCGGCGCCACTGGTAACCCCTCACCGGTCCCGGAATCGGTGAGGGTTCGCCGCAGAATTTGGTATCGTAAAATGCCCGTGAATTTTCTATTTCAACCTGCATTTAACCGCTGAAACTGAGAGTCCAGGGGCGGGATTCTCAGACCCCCCCACCGGGTCGGAGAATCGGCGGAGGGTGGCGTGAATCCCGCCCCTGCCGGCTGCCGAATTCTCCGGCACCGGAGATCTGGAGGGGGCGGAAATTGCACCGCGCCAGTCGTCGGCCGCTGGCAGCACCCCCCCCCCCCCCCCCCCCTCCCCGCCAGTGATTCCCAGGCCCACGATCGGCCGAGTGGCCCCCCTCCCTGTTTTTTTGCCTGTCCCGCTGGCGTAAATTAGAGTAGGTCCTTACCGGCGGGACCTGGCGGCGTGGGCGGCCTCTGGGTTTCTCGGGGGGGGGAGCATAGCGGCCTGGCCCACGATCGGGGCCCACCGATCTGCGGGCGGGCCTGTGCCGTGGGAGCACTCTATTCTTCTGCACCAGCGGCTGTACTGGTCCGCCATTGCCGGTACGGAGGCGAAGCTCTCTGTGCATGCGCTGGGATGATGCCAGCACCCGCTGGCGGTCCCGCACATGTGCCAACACGCGCTGGCCAGCGGAGACCCTTTGGTGCCAGTTGGCGTGGCGCCAAGCCCCTTTCCTGCCGGCCAGCGCAGCGCGGCGCAAACTACTCCGGGGCCTGCCTGTCCCCTGAAGGTGCGCAGGATTCCACACCTTTGGGGCGGGCCGACGCCGGAGTGGTTCACGCCACTCCGCAGCGCCAGGACCCCTACCACCGGGTAGGGCAGAATCCCGCCCCAGACCCTTGTTTATCCCTTAAATTGATTAGCATGCACTAACGCCGGGTGATGTATTCTCAGGCTCCTTTAGGTTAGGAATGGAGATGGCAGATCCAAAACTAGTGGGCAGGATTCTCCATTAGCCAATGCCGCAATTGGAAAATGTGATTGGGCAGAAAACCGTTTCCAATGCCACAATTGTGGCCTGCGCCGATTTGACGCCAAATTGCGATTCTCCATCACCTCGAAAACGGCATCAATGCCTTTCACTCTGCACGAACAGTAGGCACTGCTTGCATATCATTAGCGAGCCTGAGTCAATACTCTCCAGGGCCTCCTTGATTCTCCGCATCCGATGGGCCGAGTTCCCAATGGCGTGGTTCACTTGTGCTTTTAAAAATCATGGCACTGGCTTGGCGGCTGCTGCGGGAGAGACAGGGGGTATGGATCGCCACAGTTGGCTGGAAGTTGTGCCGCTGGCAGAGAAAGCTCCAGGGCTGGGGGGAGTGGTGGGAGGTGGCCAGAAGGTGGGTTGTGTGGTTGGGGTGGACAGGCACGGAACACTATTTCCGCAATCAGCAAAGCAGCCAGGCAGCTGCACACACCACTAACAGCCCACTTTGAACCCGGTGTCGCTCGTCGTATAGTTGTCCCCCTGGCCACCCCTTCTGGCCCCAGGTAACCCATCAGCTGTATGGACGCTCTCCAGTGCAACCAGTGCCATCTTTTTGGCTGGGATAAGTGTGTGTAGCAAGTGTAATGTTTATGTGCAGCTACAGCTTGTCAGCTTCCGACAGCTTGTCGATCACGGACCCGGTGAATCCCGCACCGTTTTTGATTGGAATCGATTGTGTTTCACGCAGCAGCGGTGCTAATCCAGTAATAGTAGCAGAATTGGTCCAGGTGTGCGCCGCTTTTTCTGATGCAAAAGTCCACTGATTCTCTGTTAGCGGCAACACTTAGTCTCAGAAACGGAGGATCCCGCCCCCGACTCATGGCAGCTGGCCGCTTCCCCAACCTCTTCTCGGCACCAGGTGATATGGGTTGGGTGCCTGTCTACTGAATTTCCAAAAGTTCAAAATGCTGAGTTGCTGAGAGGTATCTCCACATTGAAACCTTTATCACGCCACCAAACCGGGGAGTTGAGGGGGTGGGGGGGGGGGGGGGGGGGGGGGGGATACGCAAGGTCAGAGCATCGCGTGCCAATCCCGATTTTCCCCATCGCCCCATTCTCCATCCCATCGGGGAATGTGATCCGGACATCCCAGGAGAGACCCATTGTTTTTGAGACCCAGAAACAAAACCAACTAAAGATTTCCACCTCAATTCAAAATTCAGCCCCATGAAAGTAGCAAATTATAAATGAGTGCAATTTTTTGTGTTCTGGATTCTGGGTTTGTTTAATGCACAGTGTGTCAGTTTATGAAGTACTTCGTATAATCTCTACAGCCCATTGAGCTGCACTGGCCCCTGGAACACGCACCCAACTTAAGCCCACGCTCCACCCTATCCCCGTAGCCCAACCTAATATTTTTGGACATTAAGGGGCAATTTAGCATAGCCAATCCACCTAACCTGCACATCTGTGGACTATGGGAGAAAACCGGAACACCAGGAGGAAACCCACGCAGACTTGGAGAGAAAGTGCAAACTCCACACAGACAGTCACTCAAGGTTGGAATTAAACCCAGATCCTTGGAGCTGTGAGGCAGCAGTGAGAAGCACTGTGCCACCGTGCTGCCCACTTCCAATGTCAGCCTGTACGCATGTTTTACTCGAGGCTCAGAAATGCTTTGAAGTCACACGGAATATAAAAGATGCATTCTGCAATAGATGCTTTTTCTGATGTTTGATCATGATTCTTAAATGAGCCTGAATCATTCCGACTGAAAATGTATTTGGATGTCTGGCTCCATGGCGCTTTGAGGAAATTAACTTGGCATATATCAATTGCTTTTGCTTGTTCAGCTGCTTTCCTATTTAACAAGGGCTGTCCCCACATCATCGGGCATAGGCAGTGTGTGGATTCCCTGGGGCCTTCCCAACCATGCGTCCATCCTGCCCCAATTGAAGGAGCAAGTGACTCAGATGGATAGTGTTTGCCATTGTCAGCCAGTAGGTGGCTCAGTAACCCCTTATTTTGGATGGTAGATGGTCCCATAACTGTCGTGACCACTGGTTACGATACAGAAGTTGGC
This sequence comes from Scyliorhinus canicula, assembly GCF_902713615.1. NCBI lineage: Eukaryota > Metazoa > Chordata > Chondrichthyes > Carcharhiniformes > Scyliorhinidae > Scyliorhinus > Scyliorhinus canicula. The sequence goes on along the minus strand of NC_052149.1, from coordinate 217,233,792 downwards.
TGCTCGGCCTGTATGCTTTGATACATCTGGATGGTTGGAAAAAGTGGCTCCTTGCGAAGAGACCTCTCAATAATCTATGCCAGCCTCTGCCATTCCGCTGTCATTGGCCTGTTTCCCCGGCATACACAGAATGTGCTGGCAGCAGTGAAGCTATTAAAACCCGACACTATTTGCTTTCAAGGACATTGCCAATTACTTTCCCAGCCAGTGCACAGAGGATTGATAGGAATGTCTCACTGTTGTGTTCTTTTCATTTTTATTTTGTCTTATTCTTTGCATGGCACGGAGAATATTTTTCATCTATTCCTTGCCCTGATGGAGCAGATGGAGTAGATATCAGAGGCAAAGTGTGCTCACCTCTGACCCCTCCATACAGCTCCTTTATTTTGAACTATAGGCACAGCATGCATTTAAATAAAAGATTGAAACTGCTGCTTGGCAACCAGATCCAGAAAAGGTTGGGGCCGCTGCTGAACTTGCAACAGAAATAACAGTATGTCTGCAAGCTGGTTTATAGTCTGCTAATTGTCTCATCACATTCAATATAGATGATTGTTGATTCATTCCCCTTTTTATTTTTGAACACATTTGAACAATGAAATTGTAGCATTATAACTCCCCTGAATTAACGAGCTTTCGTATCTCGAACGTTTTGGCACGTTTCCTTTTAAATGTAGTGAGTAATAAAGAGATGAAGGTTTTAGTGCAGAAGGCAGATGTGACCTGCTGTCAGCGTTGTGATGTCCAGCCACCTACCTACCTTGCTGGGTAAGTTGAGTTGCATTGCAGTGACACGCGTTGCTGGAGGATAATTAAATGAAAAGTTGCCTTAATTCCAATCTCCCCCATCCCCCACCGGCCGGCGTGTTGTGACCCTCCCACTGAAGGTGGTCAGGAGAGACCCAGACGCCCACCTGTCACTCAGACTGCCACCTGCCAGCCGGTAGGAACCCTGATGGGCAGTGGATGCTGTGTAAGTGCAAAGCCTGAGATGCAGATCCTGCAGTTAATGTTCTGTCAAGCAGCACCATTGTCACCTGAAGCCACTTAAGGAATGCGCCATCCCGTGTCCACACTTGTGGATTAAGCTTTACAGCACTGATTGAATAAGTAACTAAAATAGCAGCAGGCCCTTAATCAGAACGAACTGGAGTATTTTCTGCCAGGTTCAAATTACACAATGTGGAAATAATCACGTTATCCCATTTGTGGGAGTGGACTGCAGAGCAGTAGAGCAGAGAGTGTTTTTTACACAGAGGGTAGTGGGTGCCTGGAACTCGCTGCCTGAGAAGGTGGTGGAAGCAGGGACAATAGTGACGATTCAGGGGCATCTTGACAAATACATGAATAGGATGGGAATAGAGGGATACGGACCCCGAAAGTGTAGAAGATTTTAGTTTAGACAGGCAGCATGGTCGGCGCTGACTTGGAGGGCTGAAGGGCCTGTTTCTGTGTTTTTCTTGCTCTTTGTTCTTTGTTGTAGAATTACCAAATCCCTCAAGTGAGAATAATAATAATCTTTATTGCCACAAGTAGGCTTACATTAACACTGCAATTAAGTTACTGTGAAAAATCCCCCAGTCGCCACATTCCGGCGCCTTTTCGGGTACACTGAGGGAGAATTCAGAATGTTCAATTCACCTAACAGTTTGTCTTTTGGGAATTGTGGGAGGAAACCAGAGGACCCGGAGGAAACTCACGCAAACATGGGGAGAACGTGCAGACTCCGCACAGACAGTGACCCAAGCCGGGAATCGAACCTGGAACTCTGGTGCTGTGAAGCCATTGTGCTAATCACTATGCTACCGTGCAGATGTCAGCAGTGGTTATTATCCTTGTGGAGGAATTGGTACAGATAATACGCTGGGACCGGCTGTGGTTATGAAAGGAACTGAAGTTTCAAAGGGTCAGAAATCTCCGAGGGTGGAGACGCATTCAGGCGCAAGTGACAGGATAGCTCTCTGCCACTGATACTGCCAACTTTCATGAAGCTGTGGTGGGATGAGGTATGAAGGGATTCCACTGGATTAGAAAAAAAATAGTAGTGATCTCTGCCAAATAAGGATGTACCAATAGTGCCCAGCTTGCTATACATGACACACAATGTTAGTTTTGGGAAGGTGCTCGATGCATCACATCTTAGAATGAATGTGGGTCCATCTTGGACCTTTCAGAAGGGAGCAGATTTTATTTTTAATTATTGCATCATTTTTAGCAGTCCTGGACACAATCCAGGCTTGCATTGTCCGATGGACCCCACAAATGTCAATCAGCATTCTGACCTGCTGAAGATGTGCATATGTGAGACTGATGGCATGAGAATTCCCTGTGTTAGAAATTTACACCCTCTTGCAAGGCATGAGCAAAGACTTCTGCCCCTTATAAGACTATACCCAAAGTGCCAACTGCAGCTCAGTGGCAGCAAGCCCCCCACTGAGTCAGAAGGTCTTGAGCTCAAGCCTCAGTCCAGCGTCTTGAGCATGCATTTTAAGTTTGGAACTTCAGTACAGTGCTGCTGCAGTGCAGCACTGTCAGAGGTGCCGCCCGTTAGGTGAAATGGTAAATGGCTTTGTGACACGAGTTGAAGTAGAGCAAAGGGACTCTGCGCGGGTCATTGACAATATTAAACTTCTGGCACGATTAGAACAGACTTAGCGTGAACACATTACTGTTAATGGGACTTTGCTGTGTGCGGTTTGGGCTGGCGTGTTCCCTATGTTACAATAGAGGCAGTATTCCATAGAAACATAGAAAATAGGAGCTGGAGGAGACCATGCGGCCCTTCGATCCATTCATTATGATCCTGACTAATCATCCAACTCAAAAGCCTAATCCCACTTTCCCCACTGTGTCACGTGGCACAGTGGCACAATGGTTAGCAATGCTGTCTTACAGTGCCAGGGACGCGGGTTCAATTCCGGCCTCGGGCCACTGTCTGTGTGGAGTTTGCACTTTCTCCCCATGTCTGTGTGGGTTTCCTCCTGGTGCTCCGGTTTCCTCCTACAGTCCAAAGATGCGCAGGTTAGATGGATTGGCCATGCTAAATTTTCCCTTAGCGTCCAAAAGGTTAGGCGGGGTTACTGGGTTACGGGGAAAAGGATCGGGATGTGGGCCTAGATAGGGTACTGTTACCAAGGGTTTCTGTAGACTAGTTGGGCTGAATGGCCTTCTTCGGCACGACAGAGATTTGCTCCCCTTTGCCCCAAGTGCAATACCTAAATGTTTCTTGAAAACCTAAAATGTTTTGGCCTCAACTACATCCTGTCTCTGTTTCTGTCTCTCAGGCAGCAAGTACCAGAGCTCCACAACCCTCTGGGCGAAAAACTTATGGGTGCAAACAGACCTGCCAAGACTTCAATTTAGCATGGTACCACCTTCATCCTAATGAAATTCTCCAAACAAGTGCAGGTTAAGCATTGATAACAGATAACATATTAAACTCAATGCTAAAACTATATTGCAATTGACCATTACGCAGGGGAGAAAGTTGCTAGTGAAAATTAATTTCAAGTGTTTGTTGCACATGTGTGCAGAACGACAGATAAGGGGCAGGTTTCTCTGAACCTGATGCTAAGTGTTGACACCGTCAACACGGCCCCAGGATCAGTAATTCTGGCCCCTACAGTGGACCAGCAGGGTGCTGGAGCGGTTCACGCCGCTCCAGCTGCTGATCCGGCCGTGGAATGGGCGCCGGTGGATGTGCGCATGCGCAGTAGGTCTGGCGCGGACCCGTGCATGCGCATTCCCACCGGCGCGATTTCTCGCCGGCCCCGACCCAACATGGCGCAAGAGTACAGGCACTGGCGCGGAAGAAAGGGGGCAGGAGACAGAGAGGCCGGCCCACCGATTGGTGGGTCCCAAACGCGGGCCAGGCCACATCGGACCTGGCTCTGTGGGTGGCCTGCGGAGTCCTCGGGGGGGGGGGGGCGCGGGGGATCTGGCCCCAGGGAGGGGGCCCCCACGCTGGCCTGGCCCACAATCGGGGCCCACCGACCCGCGGGTGGGCCTGTACCGTGGGGGCACTCTTTCCCTCCGCGTCGGCCGCTGTAATGGTCTGCCATGGCTGGTGGGGAGAAGAACCCCCCTGCGCATGCGCTGGGATGACGCCAGTGCATGCTGGCGCTCCCGTGCATGCGGCAACTTGCGCCGGCCGGCGGAGGCCCTTCAGCACCGGTTGGCGTGGGCACCAGCCCCGCAGGAGCCAGCCTCGCCCCTGAAGGTGCAGAGGATTCCGCACCTTCCGACTGCCCGATGCCGGAGTGATTCACGCCACTCCTCGGCGCCGGTATGGCCCATCCCGCTGGTTCGGGGAGAATCTCGCCCCTCGTAACGAGGCACTGTGGGTAGAACTCAGAAACAGGAAGGGGGCAGTCACTCTGATGGGGGTGTACTACAGGCCTCCCAATAGCTCACGGGAAATTGAAGAACAGATATGTAAGCAGATTCTGGATACATGTAGAAATAATAGGGTTGCTGTTGTGGGAGACTTTAATTTTCCTCATATTGACTGGAAATCCCTTGGGGCTAGGTGTCTGGATGGTGAGGAATTGTTAAGTGTGTCCAAGGAGGTTTTTTGGAACAATATGTGGATAGTCCGACTAGAGAGGAGGCTATACTGGGCCAAGTGCTAGGGAATTAACCTGGCCAGGTCATCAAAGTTGCAGTGGAAGAACATGTGGCGAAGTGTGACCACCATTCCGTAAGCTTTCGGATACTCATGGAAAAGGAGAAATGTTGTCCCAAGGTTAAGGTGCTAAATTGGGGAAGGCTAACTACAACCAGATTAGGCAGGATTTGCAGGCTGTTGTTTGGGAGAGGCCGTTTGAGGGTAAATTCACATTTGGCATGTGGGAGTCTTTAAGGAGCAGTTGATGGGAGTGCAGGACAGGCATGTGTCGGTAAAAAGGAAGGACAGGATTCGGGAACCATGGATGAATAGGGAAATTGAGAATCTTGTCAAAAAGAAAAAGGATGCATATGTGAGGTTCAGGTAACTAAAAACAGATGAAGCACTTGAGCAATACAAGGAAAGTAGAAAAGAGCTCTAGCAGGGAGTTAGGAAGGCAAAATGGGGTCACAAAATGTAATTGGCAGACAGGATTAAGGAGAATCCCAAGGCACTTTATATGTATGTTAGGAAAAAGAGGATAGCTAGAGAAAATGTTGGTCCACTCAAGGACAAAGAGGGAAATTATGTGTAGAACCAGAGGAAGTAGGTGACGTCCTTAATGAGTATTTTGCATCGGTACTCACAAAGGAGAGAGATACGTTGATTGGTGGTAGCTCAGAGAATGTGTAAGCACTTTAGAACAGGTCGTTATTACGAGGGGGGAAGTGTTCGGTGTGTTAAAAAGCATTAAGGTAGACAAGTCCCCAGGGCCAGATGGTATCTATTCCAGATTACTGAGCGAAGGAGACAAGAGGTGAAATCTCTGGGCCTCTAACAGGAATCTTTGTGTCCTTGTTGGCCACAGGTGAGGTCCCAGTGATTTGGAGAATAGCCAATGTTGTACCGTTATTTAAGAAGTGTTGCAAGGTTAATCCAGGTAATTATAGGCCAGTGAGCTTGATGTTAGTGATAGTGAAATTGTTGCAAAAGATTCTCAGAGATAGGATCTATGCACATTTGGAAGCGAATGGACTTATTAATGACAGACAGCATGGTTTTGTATGAGACAGGTCATATCTCACTAATTTAATTAAATCTTTTGAGGAGGTAACAAAAACGATTGATGAGGGAAGGGCTGTGGATGTTGTCTGCATGGACTTTAGTAAAGCATTTGATAAGGTCCTTCATGGTAGGCTGGTGCAAAAGATTAAATCACATGGGGTCAGGGGTGAACTAGCTGGTTGGATTCAGAACTGACGGCCATAGAAGACAGAGAGTAGCAGTGGAAGGGTGTTTTTCCGAATGGAGTCTGTAACTAGTAGTGTTCCACAGTGAACAGAACTGGGACCTCTGCTCTTTGTGATATATATAAATGACTTGGATAAAAACATAGCGGGTCTGAATAGCAAGTTTGCTGATGATACTAAGACTGCAGGAGTTGCAGATAGTGATGAAGATTGTCAGAGAATACAACAGGATATAAATAGGCTGCAAAATTGGGCAGAGAAATGGTAGATGGAATTTAACCCGGACAAATGCGAGGTAATGCATTTTGGTAGATCCAATTCAGGTGGCAGCTATAAAATAAATGGCAGAACCATCAGGAGCATAGAGACACAGAGAGATTTGGGCGTGCAGGTCCACAGATCCTTATAAGTGAGAGCATAGGTGGAAATGGTGGTAAAGAGAGAATATGGCATGCTTGCCTTCATAGGACGGGGTGTCGAGTATAAAAGCTCAAAAATTATGTTATAGTTATATAGTACGTTAGTTAGGCCATATTTGGAATACTGTGTCCAATTCTGGTCACCGCACTACCAGAAGGATGTGGAGTCTTTGGAGAGAGTACAGAAAAGGTTTACCAGGATGTTGCCTGGTATGGAGAGTATTAGCTATGAGGAGAGATTAGATAAACTGGGATTGTTCTCCCTCGAGAGACGAAGGCTGAGGGGCGACCTGATAGAATTATTAAATTATTAGGGGTACAGATAGGGTGAACAGTTGGAGATTTTTTCCCAGGGCGGAAATGACAATTACAAGGGGCACAAGTTCAAGGTGAGGGGAGGGGAATGGTTCAGTGGGGATGTGCAGGGCAAGTTTTTCACACAAAGGGTGGTGGTCACTTGGATTGTACTGCTAAGTGAGGTGGTTGAGGCAGACATGTTAGCAGCCTTTAAGACTTACCTGAATAGGCACGTGAACAGACGGGGTCTAGCAGGATACAGGCAGTTGGCCTAGATAGGACACGTGATCAGCTCAGGCTTGGAGGGCCGAAAAACCTGTTTCCAGTGCTGTATTGGTCTTTGTTCTTTGTTCTTTACCACCATTGCACAGTGCCAACAGTGTGTACCATCTGCAAGATGCACCACAGGAACTCACCAAGGCTCCTTAGACAACTCTGTCCAAACCCAAAACTGTTCCCATTTAGAAGGTCAAGAGCAGCAGACACCTGGGAACACCACCAGCTGAATATTCCCCTCCAAGTCACGCACCATCCTGATTCTGAGATATATCACCTTTCCTTCACCGTCACTGGGTCAGAAACCTGGAACTCCCTTCCTTGCAGCGCTGCAGCTGTACCTTCACCACATGGTTCGAGAAAGCAGCTCACCACCACATTCTCAAGGGCAATTAGGAATGGGTAATAAATGTTGGTTTAACCAGTGAAGCCCACATCCCCTGAATGAATAATAATAAATAGATGAAGCGAGAGTGTGCTATTGAGGTCTCTCTTTCCAAGTCAAACTAAAGTCTCCCTTCGGGGAGACTTTGGTTTCAATCAAAGACAAGAGTGGGAACAGTCTTTACATTTTCTGATTGCATGGTCCCATCACTGATCAGCCATTGCACAATCCCCTCCCACCATACATTTTTGCAGCCTTTGCAGCTCTTATGTTCCTTCTAGATAGTGGCTCCCACCTCTTTTGGTGCTGCAACAGCATTTCAGGAAATCTCCTCCTTGAACTTGATGAGTTGGTAGTGAGAATCTTGTCCGGATGCCAATTGGCAGCATGAATGACCCATGGCCCAAGAGAAAAGATCATAGTCCAGCTGGACACAAGGGATGTGTGGGAGAATTATTCTGCCAAATGTTGACCTTGCTGAAGGGAATCCTGTCTAGTATCTCATAGTTCATAGCATGCATTTATAGCAATGTAGGTAACAAAAATAAAGGCAATGGAAAGATCACAGGATGATCATTGGCTGGTGACCAACTACATTGTCCATTCAGTGGTCATTTGGAACTGTGTTATTTGCCTTTTGAACCATCCTCTGAGAAACTTTCTTCCTTGATTCCCACACAATTGTGTATGAAACCAGTTCTGCTTCTAAGAAGCGTTTACCAGACTGATCCCTGGGATGGGGGACTGACGTATGAGGAGGGATTGAGTCGGTTAGGATTATATTCACTTGGGATTAAAAGAATGAGGGGGATCTCATAGAAACCTATAAAATTTGAACAGGACTAGACAGGGCAGATGCAGGAAGGATGCTCCCAATGATGGGTGAGCCCTGAACCAGGGGTCACATTCTAAGGAAAAAGGGAAAACCTTTTAGGACTGAGATGAGGAGAAATTTCTTCACACATAGTGAACCTATGGAATTCGCTACCGCAGAATGCACTTGAGGCCAAATCATTGTCTGTTTTCAAGAAGGAGTTAGATGTAGCTCTTGGGGCTAAAGGGATCAAAGGATACAGGGAGAAAGCAGGAACAGGTTCCTGAGTTGGATGATCAGCCATGATCATAATGAATGGTGGAGCAGGCTCGAATGGCTGAACGGCCCACTCCTGCACCTATTTCCTACGTTTCTATGTTTCTATTTGTAACTTGAGGCACTTAAAAATTATCCAATAGGAAGAGATTGTTCAAATGACATCTATAGCCATCTGTGCTGAACTCTTTGGTGTGTTAATGAGTTCCTTTTTTTATTCTTACTGTTATAAATTATACAGTATACACCATGTTTCTAGATATCAAAGGCTTGTGTTGTGTGCTTGATGTTTAATTCATGGTGTGTGTACTACACCCTAGACCAAGCTTACACATCTCCCAGTTTGTTACCAGGGTAAATTTGGAAATCTTGAACATTTCATTTTGAGAGGGTGTTCCTGTTGGAGAGGTTCTTCTTTTCATGGTGCATTCTTTTTCTAAAGATCCTCAAAGTGAGAACATGGTTGGCTGCCAGTGAAAGATTAGGCTGTGTATTGCATGAAATATTTTCAACCAGATCAATATCTGTATGTTTCACGAAGCACTTGTTTCAAGTAATTTTAAATCATGATTCATTTGTACAGAAAATGCCAGATGCATTAAATTTCATGAAAGAATGGTTTGCATCACTGCTGAACCATTGCACACGTGTGTCCTGCCATACATTAAGCTAATGATTGAACCTTTTTGCCAGACGGAGCCAGAACATAAATCTGACTTCAAAGGAAAACCTGATAATGTGCACTTCACTCTTTTACATGTCTATTTCAGCCTTTCAGTAGTTTGGGAAGTTAGAGAAAACAAGTGCAATTCATGGGCTCATTGAGTGAATCAATGCAATGAACGAAATAGACGTTGATATGTCAGTCAGATTCATGAGGTGCTGCAAGTATTGCATTGATCCATCAGCTTCATATATCTTTTATTATTCTTTCATGGGCATAGGCATCACTGGCTGGGCCAGCGTTTATTGCCCAATTGTAATTGCCCTTGAGAAGGTACTGGTGAACTGCCTTCCTGAACTGCTGAAACCCACTTGGTGTTGGTACACCTGCAGTGCTGTGAGGAAAGGAGTTCCAGAATTGTGACCCAGCGACACTGAAGGAGCGGCGATATAGTTCCAAGTCAGCATCATGTGGCGAGGAGGGGAATTTACAAGTGGTAGTGTTCTCATGCATCAGCTGCCCTTTTCCTTCAATTTGGTAGAGGTTGTGGGTTTGGAAGGTGCTGTTGCAATATTCTGGTGAGTTGTTGCAGTGCATCTTGCAGATGGTAGATGCTGCTGCCACTGCGAATCAGTGGTGGAGGGAGTGAAGATTTAGGCAGTGGACGGGGTTCCAATCATGCGGGCTGCTTTGTCCCGGATGATGTTGAACTTTTTGAGCCTTGTTCGAGTTGCACTCATCTCAGCAAGTGGAGTATATTCCATCGCACCCATAACTTACAGGCTTCGGGAATCAGGAGGTATGTTACACATCACAGAATTCACAGTCTTTGCTCTGGTAGCCACAATTTGTATATGGTTGGTCCAGTTCAGTTCATGCTCAATGGTAACTCCCAGGATGTTGATAGTGGGGGTTCAGTGATGGTAAGGCAATTGAATGTCAAGGGCAATGTTTAGATTCTTTCTTGTTGGAGATGGTCATTACCTGACACTTGACATTTTACTTGTCACTTATCAGCCGAAGCCTGAAGTTGTTCCTGTCTTGTGAATTTGGACTTGAACTGCTTCAGTATCTGAGGAGTTGCGAATGGTGTTGAACAGTGTGCAGTCACCAGTGAACATTCCCACTTCTGATTTTTTGATGGAGGGAATTATAATCATATTATTCCTCGATCGGCTGACCAAAATAAATTCTTTCTCTCCATTAAAATTTACCTACCACAGAGCTTTTCAAACTTTTGTCTCGGGATCCACCTTTACCAACCAGCCAACCTTTGGGACCCATGGCAGCCGACCTTCACGACAGCATGCCAACCAACCTTCGCGACCCACGTTGGCCAATCTTCGTGACCCGCGCCACCCGAACTTCGCGACACACAGTTTTTGCTTACCTTTAATGCGACAGACTCTCGCAATCTCACTTGCTTTGTCATTTAATGTTATATATCGGCTAAGGACTTCAGCTGATGATTTAAGTTCTGGTTGCATCCTTTGAAAAAATTCAAGAGACTTGTCTTCGAACTCATCTTCAAATGCCTTTGATATTTTGAGGGTTTTAAACTTTCATTTGTCAGTACATCCCTGCACATAACGCACATGGGCTTTACATCCTGATTTTTATTGGCATAATTAAGAAAGAGATTATTGTTATATTTCTTTGTTACTGATTTCAGCTTTTAATTAATGGCTGCTTCATCAGAGGCCTTGGAGCTCACACCAGCACTGCTTTGTCCTGCCGTGGACTCCACTGAGATGCTTTCTCAGCTGATTCAGTTGTGCCATACTGGCCTGTTTGTGTCTCTGGCCTTCCCTTCCTTCTTACAAATGGATTCATCCTCCGTTCTTCATACAGTCCTGTTGCTTGCTTGCTGGCAGCTACAAAATGGAGGAATCTCTCATCCATGATTTCACACCAAAGTATGGACCATTAGTGTACGTGCCGGGCACATGGCCTGCTCTCTGTCGCCACTACTGGCGGGAAGACTCTGCCGTTTTAAAAATAAATGTGGTCCTGACACAGTGCACTGACATCAGGAGGACGTGACACAGGGACAGCGCACTGACGTCAGGAGGAGGCGGTACAGGGACAGCGCACTGACGTCAGGAGGAGGCGGCACAGGGACAGCACGCTGACGTCAGGAGGAGGTGGTACAGGGACAGCGCACTGACATCAGGAGGAGGTGGTACAGGGACAGCGCACTGACGTCAGGAGGAGGCGGTACAGGGACAGCGCGCTGACGTCAGGAGGAGGCGGTACAGGGACAGCGTGCTGACATCAGGAGGAGGTGGTACAGGGACAGCGCACTGACGTCAGGAGGAGGGGTTACAGGGATAGCGCGCTGACGTCAGGAGGAGGCGGTACAGGGACAGAGCGCTGACGTCAGGAGGAGGCGGTACAGGGACAGCGCACTGACATCAGGAGGAGGTGGTACAGGGACAGCGCACTGACATCAGGAGGAGGTGGTACAGGGACAGCGCACTGACGTCAGGAGGAGGCGGTACAGGGACAGCGCACTGACGTCAGGAGGAGGTGGTACAAGGACAGAGCGCTGACGTCAGGAGGAGGCGGTACAGGGACAGTGCACAGACATCAGGAGGAGGTGGTACAGGGACAGAGCGCTGACGTCAGGAGGGGGGCGGTACAGGGACAGCGCGCTGACATCAGGAGGAGGCGGTACAGGGATAGTGTGCTGACGTCAGGAGGAGGTGGTACAGGGACAGCGTGCTGACGTCAGGAGGAGGTGGTACAGGGACAGCGCGCTGACGTCAGGAGGAGGCGGAACAGGCACACTGCGCTGACGTCAGGAGGAGGTGGTACAGGGACAGCGCACTGACGTCAGGAGGAGGTGGTACAGGGACAGCGCGCTGACGTCAGGAGGAGGTGGTACAGGCTCAGCATGCTGACGTCAGGAGGAGGCGGTACAGGGACAGCGCTCTGACGTCAGGAGGAGGCGGTACAGGGACAGCGCTCTGACGTCAGGAGAGGGCGGTACTGGGACAGCGCACTGACGTCAGGAGGAGGCGGTACAGGGACACTGCGCTGACGTCAGGAGGAGGCGGTACAGGGACACTGCGCTGACGTCAGGAGGAGGCGGTACAGGGACAGCGCGCTGACGTCAGGAGGAGGCGGTACAGGGACAGCGCTCTGACGTCAGGAGAGGGCGGTACTGGGACAGCGCACTGACGTCAGGAGGAGGCGGAACAGGCACACTGCGCTGACGTCAAGAGGAGGCGGTACAGGGACAGCGCACTGACGTCAGGAGGAGGTGGTACAGGGACAGCGCACTGACGTCAGGAGGAGGCGGTACAGGGACAGCGCGCTGACGTCAGGAGGAGGCGGTACAGGGACAGCGCACTGACGTCAGGAGGAGGTGGTACAGGGACAGCGCACTGACGTCAGGAGGAGGCGGTACAGGGACAGCGCACTGACGTCAGGAGGAGGCGGTACAGGGACAGCGCGCTGACGTCAGGAGGAGGCGGTACAGGGACAGCGCACTGACGTCAGGAGGAGGTGGTACAGGGACAGTGCACTGACGTCAGGAGGAGGCGGTACAGGGACAGCGCGCTGACGTCAGGAGGAGGCGGTACAGGGACAACGCGCTGATGTCAGGAGGAGGCGGTACAGGGACAGCGCACTGACATCAGGAGGAGGCGGTACAGGGACAGCGCACTGACGTCAGGAGGAGGCAGTACAGAGACAGCGCACTGACGTCAAGAGGAGGCGGTACAGGGACAGCGCACTGACGTCAGGAGGAGGCGGTACAGAGACAGAGCGCTGACGTCAGGAGGAGGCGGTACAGGGACAGCGCGCTGAGGTCAGGAGGAGGCGGTACAGGGACAGCGCGCTGACGTCAGGAGGAGGCGGTACAGGGACAGCACGCTGAGGTCAGGAGGAGGCGGGACAGGGACAGCGCGCTGACGTCAGGAGGAGGTGGTACAGGGACAGCGCGCTGACGTCAGGAGGAGGCTGTACAGGGACAGCGCACTGACGTCAGGAGGAGGTGGTACAGGGACAGCGCACTGACATCAGGAGGAGGCTGTACAGGGACAGCATGCTGACGTCAGGAGTAGGTGACACAGTGACAGCGCGCTGACGTCAGGAGGAGGTGTTACAGGGACAGCGCACTGACGTCAGGAGGAGGCGGTACAGGGACAGCGCACTGACGTCAGGAGGAGGCGGTACAGGGACAGCGTGCTGACGTCAGGAGGAGGGGTTACAGGGACAGCGCACTGACGTCAGGAGAAGGCGGTACAGGGACAGCGCACTGACGTCAGGAGGAGGCGGTACAGGGACAGAGCGCTGACGTCAGGAGGAGGCGGTACAGGGACAGAGCGCTGACGTCAGGAGAAGGCGGTACAGGGACAGCGCACTGACATCAGGAGGAGGTGGTACAGGGACAGCGCACTGACGTCAGGAGGAGGCGGTACAGGGACAGCGCACTGACGTCAGGAGGAGGTGGTACAAGGACAGCGCACTGACGTCAGGAGGAGGTGGTACAGGGACAGTGCACAGACATCAGGAGGAGGTGGTACAGGCTCAGCATGCTGACGTCAGGAGGAGGCGGTACAGGGACAGCGCTCTGACGTCAGGAGAGGGCGGTACTGGGACAGCGCACTGACGTCAGGAGGAGGCGGTACAGGGACAGCGCACTGACGTCAGGAGGAGGCGGTACAGGGACAGCGCGCTGACGTCAGGAGGAGGCGGTACAGGGACAGCGCACTGACGTCAGGAGGAGGGGTTACAGGGATAGCGCACTGACGTCAGGAGGAGGGGTTACAGGGACAGCGCGCTGACGTCAGGAGGAGGGGTTACAGGGACAGCGCGCTGACGTCAGGAGGAGGCGGTACAGGGACAGCGCGCTGACGTCAGGAGGAGGCGGTACAGGGACAGCGCACTGACATCAGGAGGAGGAGGTACAGGGACAGCGCGCTGACGTCAGGAGGAGGCGGTACAGAGACAGCGCACTGACGTCAGGAGGAGGCGGTACAGGGACAGCGCACTGACGTCAGGAGGAGGCGGTACAGAGACAGCGCACTGACGTCAGGAGGAGGCGGTACAGGGACAGCGCGCTGACGTCAGGAGGAGGCGGTACAGGGACAGCGCGCTGACGTCAGGAGTAGGCGGTACAGGGACAGCGCGCTGAGGTCAGGAGGAGGCGGTACAGGGACAGCGCGCTGACGTCAGGAGGAGGCGGTACAGGGACAGCACGCTGAGGTCAGGAGGAGGCGGGACAGGGACAGCGCGCTGACGTCAGGAGGAGGTGGTACAGGGACAGCGCGCTGACTTCAGGAGGAGGCTGTACAGGGACAGCGCACTGACGTCAGGAGGAGGCGGTACAGGGACAGCGCACTGACGTCAGGAGGAGGCGGTACAGGGACAGCGTGCTGACATCAGGAGGAGGGGTTACAGGGACAGCGCACTGACGTCAGGAGAAGGCGGTACAGGGACAGCGCACTTACGTCAGGAGGAGGCGGTACAGGGACAGCGCACTGACGTCAGGAGGAGGGGTTACAGGGACAGCGCGCTGACGTCAGGAGGAGGCGGTACAGGGACAGCGCGCTGACGTCAGGAGGAGGCGGTACAGGGACAGCGCACTGACATCAGGAGGAGGAGGTACAGGGACAGCGCGCTGACGTCAGGAGGAGGCGGTACAGAGACAGCGCACTGACGTCAGGAGGAGGCGGTACAGGGACAGCGCACTGACGTCAGGAGGAGGCGGTACAGAGACAGCGCACTGACGTCAGGAGGAGGCGGTACAGGGACAGCGCGCTGACGTCAGGAGGAGGCGGTACAGGGACAGCGCGCTGACGTCAGGAGGAGGCGGTACAGGGACAGCGCGCTGAGGTCAGGAGGAGGCGGTACAGGGACAGCGCGCTGACGTCAGGAGGAGGCGGTACAGGGACAGCACGCTGAGGTCAGGAGGAGGCGGGACAGGGACAGCGCGCTGACGTCAGGAGGAGGTGGTACAGGGACAGCGCGCTGACTTCAGGAGGAGGCTGTACAGGGACAGCGCACTGACGTCAGGAGGAGGCGGTACAGGGACAGCGCACTGACGTCAGGAGGAGGCGGTACAGGGACAGCGTGCTGACATCAGGAGGAGGGGTTACAGGGACAGCGCACTGACGTCAGGAGAAGGCGGTACAGGGACAGCGCACTTACGTCAGGAGGAGGCGGTACAGGGACAGCGCACTGACGTCAGGAGGAGGGGTTACAGGGACAGCGCACTGACGTCAGGAGAAGGCGGTACAAGGACACTGCGCTGACGTCAGGAGGAGGTGGTACAGGGACAGCGCACTGACGTCAGAAGGAGGCGGTACAGGGACAGAGCGCTGACGTCAGGAGGAGGTGATCCAGGGACAGCGCGCTGACGTCAGAAGGATGCGGTACAGGGACAGCGCACTGACGTCAGGAGTAGGTGACACAGGGACAGCGCGCTGACATCAGGAGTAGGTGACACAGGGACACTGACGTCAGGAGGAGGCGGTACAGGGACACCGCGCTGACGTCAGGAGTAGGTGACACAGGGACACTGACGTCAGGAGGAGGCGGTACAGGGACAGCGCGCTGACGTCAGAAGGAGGCGGTACAGGGACAGCGCGCTGACGTCAGAAGGAGGTGGTACAGGGACAGCGCGCTGACGTCAGATGGAGGTGGTACAGGGACAGCGCGCTGACGTCAGAAGGTGGCGGTACAGGGACAGCGCACTGACGTCAGGAGGAGGTGGTACAGGGACAGCGCACTGACGTCAGAAATAGACGGTACTGTTACAGCACACTGGCGTCAGAAGAAGGCAGTCTGCCCCACTGGGATCCAGGCCTGCCCACTGCTGGATCCGACTGAGGGGGCCGGTATGTGTGGGGCAGCTGGCATTCTCAACCTAAAAGCAGTCGCGGCTGGCATTTCTAAAAGCCAGTCGTGGCCTTTGGGTGCTTCTCCTGCAATCGGGAATGCACCAACCACTCGCTCCACGACCTTCTCGACACCCGCCCATGACCCTGAGTTTGAAAAACCCTGATCTACCACATGTCCGCCAGCCTGTCTGTGTCCCCATGAAGTTCCATCACTATCCTCAATACAGTTCACAATGCTTCCCGTCTGTGTCATGAGCAAATTTTTATTCGCAGAGGGAATTTTGATCAAATTAAAACCAGCATCTTGTGTCTGAAGAATATGTCTCTCCCTTATACCCTCCTGTTCAGTGACTCTCTGACCTGTGCCTACATCAATCCCTCCTCTTTATTCAGAAAATCTGCCCCTCAAACAATCTGCTTTGCAGATGGATCCCAGCACCTGCATCCTGTCCAGACATTGATGCTGTGTGCACGCCAGGACGCCTTGCTGATACAAAGGCGACTTCTTGCAACCCTGAGTCCATAGCAAGGTCACAAAACTCAGAACTGTTCCAGAAAGAATGGGGGAAATCTGAAGGTTTATTTTCCGTGGGACTCTTTCTTCATAAGTGGCTAGTGAGGCACACACTATCACATGTGGGAATTCAATTTAAGAAGTCTGAAATTAAAAGTCCAGTGATGACCATTGTCAATTACCGTAAAAGCTCAACTGATTCACTAATGCTCTTTGGGGAAAGACATCTGCCATCCTGGGTTGGTCAACATGTGACTCCAGATCCACTGAAATGAAGTTGACTCAAATTCCCTGAGGGATGAGCAACAAATGCTGGTCCAGCCAGTGGTGCTCACATCCCATGAACAAACAGGTCAGAGCCCCTGAAATCTTCCCACTCGCCCCTCACATCAACCTGGGACAATTCATCTGGGCCTGTCCACTTTTAAGTCTCCCAATACCTCCAATACTTTGTCGCCAACCTTCATTCGTCTCACAGCTGTATCTGCTCTTTCCTTACCATTAAATATCTCTGAATTGTCTATTGCTCCCATTTCACACCTCAGCGTCTCTTGGGTGTTACCTGGGGTTTGACAATATGGCCTCTGTATCCGTTTTTCTGAGTGTTGTGCTTATTCAGCCCTTTCAAGTAACTCTTTTTATCAACATCTGGATTTGTTTCCTGCACAGAGTCTCCCCTTAAAGTGCTTATCTTGACATATCTGAAGTGGAATCTTCCGGAACAAAAATGGCAAAGTATCAGCTACTGACTGAAAACCAATGTTTCTCCCCAGAAATACAGCCAGTTTTCTGTCCAGGCCTTCTGGTATTTCATCAGGAGAAATATTGGAGGCCGTATTTTGCTGTGACACGGCAGGACCAGCAAGCCAGGCTAAACAGGGATTGGGGTGCCACCTTGAAAGGATGCCTCGATCTGCGCTACAAGTATATTCCCATGGCCATGGAGGGCCCCCACAAGCGTTAGGGCAAACTTCCCACTACGCAGGTACCAGGTGGCACTCCTCCGCCACAGCCTTCTGCGCGGTCTCTGACATGCACCCCTCTTCACCAACACACCCACCACACATAAGGGGAAGTCGTCCCCAATGGAGAAGGGTTTGTGTCCCCTCAGTGTCACCCGAACTGCCCCCCAGCACTGCCAGGGTGCCAAGGGCACTGCGCAGCCTCAGCCCTCATTCCCGGGGCCTCCAGGCATCTCCGCACACTTGGCGTGGTCATCACGACTCCAGTGTGACGTCACACTGGCGGGGTGCGAACATCTAACAAGCCTGGAAGCAACAGAATTAAGCCATATAATGATAGGTAAATACATTTAAATTAATGGAAAACAGTTTCATGCCCTTTCTGGGTGTGAACCTGATTAATTGACCGGCAGGGAGCAGGGGAGATGACAAACTGAGATCTTGCCACTGTAAATCCCTTTGTGGCCCTCTGGCGAGAGGTTGTGGCCATAATAAAATTTGAGCGCATGACGAAGGGACACTGAGAATTGTGAACCTGATTTCTTGATGTCGAGAGGGTCAGTTAGAGTCTTGTATCCCAACCACTGAAATTCGCTTGGAGTCACTGTTGTTGTTCACAATGCGATGTTGTCTCACACTGTGAGATTTCCGATTGTACAGGTGGGTGGCCTGAGATCATGGGCGGGATTCTCCAACCCCCCGCCGGGCCGGAGAATCCCCGGGGGGGTCGGTGTGAATCCCGTCCCGCCGCTTCGACGCCGGCTGCCATATTCTCCGGGCTGCGAAAAAGCCCGCCGGAGGGAAATGCGCCGATTGAGTAGAATCCCGCCTCATATGTACCCTTTCTTGTGTAAATACTATAAATAAAGTCATCTGTAAGAAATGACCTCCAATGGAATAAACTAATCCCCTCACCTTCCTTGACCAGTTTGCAGCCTGACTGAATCCACTGTTCTCCTCTAATATTTCTCCACTATCATCCATCTTGGTGAGGCAACTCTCATTCAGTCCCATTCTTATCTACCCAGTCACAGCCCGAATTTCACCTGCAATGGCTTCTCTTCTTGTTCCAGCACCATTACCTCAGGTGTTGTCTCCCAAAGGTCTGTCCTTCGCCCCCTCCTATTCCACATGCTCCTCTTCAGTGGCATCCCCTAAATAAAGTGTCACTTTCCACATGCACACTGATGCCATCGAGCTCTACCATACCACAACCACCCAATCTGCCCACCCTCTCCAAATTTTAACAGCGATTGTCCAACAGCCAATATTGGTTTTGTGGGCGTTTACTACAGTCAAATATTGGGAAGAATCGAGTCAATGTTTTTATTCCCTGCCGCAAACTCCAATGCCACTCCACCATCAAAGAATCAAAGAACATCAAGTGACAACATTCAAGCTTGGAAGTGGCAAGTAACATATATGCCACACAAGTGCCAGACAATGACCATCTCCTGCAAGAGTGATTGACCATCTCCCTTTGACATTCAATGGCATTACCACCACTATCAACATCCTGGAGGTTACCACTGACCAGGAACTTAACTGGACTAGCCATATAAATGCTCTGGCTACAACAGTAGGCCAGAGGTTGGGAACTGATGTGAATAATTCACCTCCTGGCTCCCCAAAGCTTGTTCACCACCTTAAAGGCATAAATCAGAGTATGATAGAATACTTTACACTAGCCTGGGTGAGTTCAGTTCCAACACTCAGGAAACCCGATAGCACCCAGGAGAAAGTACCCCATCTGCCACCATAAACATCCATTCCCTCCATTGACTGTCACAGAGTTCATCGTGTACAAGATGGATTGTAGCAACTGGCCAAGGCTCCTGTGACAGCACCTTACAAACATGGAAACTCTACCGCTGAGGAGAACAAGAGCAGTAGGTACATGCAATCCTCTATACACAAGTTGCCGTCCAAGCCACATAGCCTCCTGAATCATTTTTTTTTTTTTTTTTTTTAAATTTAGATTACCCAATTATTTTTTCTATTAAGGGTCAATTTAGCATGGCCAATCCACCTACTCTGCACATTTTTGGGTTGTGGGGGCGAAACCCACGCAGACACGGGGAGAATGTGCAAACTCCACACGGACAGTGACCCAGAGCCGGGATCGAACTTGGGACCTCAGCGCCGTGAGGCGGTTGTGCTAACCACTAGGCCACCGTGCTGACCTCCTGAATCATAACCATATTGTCATTCTTTCACCGTTGCCAGGTCAAAACCCTTTTTCTCAGCAATGTGGGTGTTCCGACACCAGGTGGGCTGCAAGTTAGAATCCATAGATTCCCTACATTGTAGAAGAAGGCCATTCGGCCCATCGAGTCTGCACAGAACCTCTGAAAGAACACTCGAATGAGGACCATTCCCACACCCGATCCCCGTAACCCCAGACATTGATCATGCCCAATCCACCTAACCTGCACATCTTTAGACTGTGGGAGGAAACTGGACCACCTGGAGGAAACCCACTCACACAAGGGGAGAAGGTACAAACTCCACATCGACAGTCACCCAAGGCTGCAATCGAACCAGGGTACCTGCTGTGAGGCAGCAGTGTTAACCATTATGCCACCATACCGCCCTAGTTCTGCAACTGTATCAGTATAGAGCTCAGCATCACCTTCTCAAGGGTAATTAGGGATGGGCAATAAACGATAGTCTTGCTGACAACGGTCTTAACCCATGACTGAATAAAAAATGGGGACAAGGTATGCACGTGGAGTTAAGATAGAGGATGAGCTATGACCTTACTGAGTGGTGGAGCAGACTCAAGAAGCTTTTTGGTCTCCTATCATTCCTGTTGCTTCAGTCGTAGAACCATAGATTCTTTAAAATGCAGAAGTAGGCCATTCAGCCAATCGAGTCTGCACCAACCCTCTGAAAGAGCACCATCACAAGGTCCATTTTCCTG
This sequence comes from Scyliorhinus canicula, assembly GCF_902713615.1. Lineage (NCBI taxonomy): Eukaryota > Metazoa > Chordata > Chondrichthyes > Carcharhiniformes > Scyliorhinidae > Scyliorhinus > Scyliorhinus canicula. The sequence continues at coordinate 217,213,555 of NC_052149.1, read as the reverse complement.
CCCTATCCCTTTAACCCCACCTAACGTCATTTGAACATGAACGGGCAATTTGTTGCATGGCTAATCCACCTAATCTGCACATCTATGGACTGTGGGAGGAAACCGGAGCACCCGGAAGAAGCCCACGCAGACGCTGAGAGAATGTGCAAACTCAACACAGACCCGAGGCCAGAATTAAACCCGAGTCCTTGGAGCTTTAAGTCCTTATTGTTTGCAGTTTGATCAGCCCCATCTCACTTTATTGATGTTTATCTTCTATGCAAGCTAAAATAATAATAATTCCATCCACTCCCAACAACCCTCCTGCCCCTAATTACTCATTGGCTATTTCCATTTTTCTCTTTTTACTTATTTTGTTCCTTTGAGTTCCTCTGTAACACTTTGGCTGAAAGGGAAGATTAACAGCTCCTGTCAAGTTTCTGGCAGTACATGAGAGAGTTGATTGTTCTCCCTGTTGGGAAGCACTTAGCGTCCATTTCATATTGTCGCATCTGGTACCGTCAGTGAAATTGGAAGCCCCCCTAAAAGGGAATGATGGCAACAGACCAAAGTCTTTCATGTCATAAAGAACTCATGCCCAGGCTGTCATTCTAATGCACCTGTCAACATTCCTTATGCCTCCAGTGGGGAGAATCTTCTCTGAGAGGATTGATATTCCGTGCACTTTGTATAGTATTCAGAGTCAGGTTTTGAATTGTTCAAAGCGATGCTCCCAGTTGAGTATGGTAAACTGCATCAAAGTGACTCTGAAGCTGTTTCATTCAAGGAAGTTAATAACAATGTATATGTTACACAAAGAGGTTGCTTCAAATGCTCAAGATCGTTACAGTCTCCTAATCAATTTATTTAATTTCATTTCAATTTAGCTGTTTCGAGAAATCTCTTGTCAATTAATGCAGAGAAAGGGAGTCGGGAGAGGAATTCATGAAGCAAGCATTTGACAGGAAGGGTGAGGTGCGGAACTGAATCGCCGGACAGCAGTCCAAACTGATCAGTGGAACCATTTATGGAGGTCCCATTGAGTAAACTGAGATGCTCACTGTCCAAATAATAATTAAAAGTTCAGAGAGACCGTGACAATTAATTGAAAGAAATAAAAGCAGAGAATACTGGTGTCAAACAGCAGCTCAGGCTGTGGAGAGAAACAGAACTCATGATTCAGGTCAATGCTGCTCCATCAGAACTGGAAATAGTTAACAATGTTACAAGTTTGAGCAAGTACAAACTCGGGAAATGTTGGCACGGAGGGAAATGGAAGGGATGGTCTGTGATCGGGAGCAAGGCAGAAGAGGTGACATCTCTATTTCCAGTTCGACTAAAAGATGGTCAACCTCAAATGTTAAACCTGTTTCTTTCTTCACACTTGTTACCTGAGGTATTTTCTCTATTTTTATGGCCTGCAAGTGTCCTACGGAGTCAAAGCAATTGGTCTCCCCATGGACCTCAGACACCCCGGCTGAGGGACAGGGAGTCCATGGACACTCTGACAGGCTTTGATATAAAAGTTAGCTGGGTTTAGAATCGACAACTCAAATCCGGGATCTGAAGAGTATTGTACATATTATTACTTTATAATAAAACTAGTTCCTCTTTATCTACTCACTTCGGACTCATCTATAGTCACTAAACTGGCGATGAGAATAAAAGTGGAGCTACGGTCGATGTAGCTGACCGTCAGATGAACAACGAGTTCCTCTCTACTACTGGAGTTATCTTTCCACAATGCTGCTATTCGGAAGATTGGATGCATCCAATGCAAACTTCAAGGATTGGATGCAATATGCAGAACATAGAACATACAGTGCAGAAGGAGGCCATTTGGCCCATTGAGCCTGCACCGACCCACTTAAACCCTCACTTTCCCCCTAACCCCATAACCCAATAATCCCTCCTAAACTTTTTTGGTCACTAAGGGCAATTTCTCATGGCCAATCCATCTACCGAGCACATCTTTGGACTGTGGGAGGAAACCGGAGCACCCGGACAAAACCCACGCAGATATGGGGAGAACGTGCAGACTCCGCAGAGACAGCGACCCAGCAGGGAATCGAACCTGCGACCCTGCGCTGTGAAACCACAGTGCTAGTCACTTGTGCTACTGTGCTGCCCGCACTTGTGCTACCCACATGGTAACATTTTACTTTTTTACCTTTTTCGGGCAAATGCTATCACCGGTGAAGACTGACAGACAGTAATACCTTTAACTGCCTGTGTGGCCCACATCTATGCGGTAATAAAAAACCTCAAGTATCCCGCAACCATGGTCATCAAGTCCTTCAAAGAGCTGTTGACCCTGATAGCACAGCATTATAACCCCAGGACATCAGCCACCATGCAGAGAAAGCATTTAAACACGGCAGGGAGGACTCCAGGAATGTCCCTCGCCGAGTTTCTAACAATATTGAGAAAACGAGCCGAGTTTTGTCAGTGTGGCAATTCATTCTGGAGGTGCTACGGTCTGTGATGTTAATAATATGGCGACTCAATTGCTGACCGAGTCATTTTTTGACCTTTAACAGGCCATGCAGATCTCACTCTCGCGGGAGAGCACGGAAAAGTGGGTGCGGGAACTCCAGGGTATAGAGGTGGACACTGTAGGGCATGCCCCCTTCCGGTAAGCAGTACCCCCCCGAAATAGAAATTCCTCCCTGGTCCGAGCACTGCAGAGGCCCAGTCCATTAATCAGAACCGAGGAAAGCTGATGTGCCACCTCTCCCAAATCAGTAGAAGGGAAACCCCAGGCAATGTAGGATTTGTGGATGTCGGAACTGCAGGGAATGCACATCCCACGATCCTTACAGACCACAAGCTACTATTGGGACTTTTTAAAGAGGACAAGGTAATCCCACCCATCGCCTACATTAGGAGAGATGGGCCCTTTGACCAGCAGCATTTGAGTATTCCCTTGAACATTGACCAAGTACCCAAATAGCTAGCATGGATGCATTAAGAAGACTGTCATTGCCGACGCAGCCTCTGTCTCTTCCGAGGTTCAAAGAAGTAGTAGCCACATTAAACTCTGCCGGTTACGGCATCCCAGATACAGGAGTGGACACAGACGGATCCGAAACTGCCCAAAGGCCACCACATAGTACTGTGCAGTGGCCAGGATTGAATGAGATGGAGCACCCGGAGGAAATCCTCGGAAATGGTGCAAACTCCACACAGCCACACAAGGCCAGAATTGACCCTGGTCCCTGGCGCTGGGAGGCAGCAGTGCTAACCACTGTTCCACCGTGCTGCCTCTATACCAGGAGAAGGTGTTTAAAAGGATTTCTGCCACTGGAAATGGTTGTCACATCAAAGACGGGCTCCCAATGCCAATCAAAATAACATTAGAGGGATATCCAGCCATAAGCTGGATGTGTGAGGCCCTCCCATCCAACTCTACACATATCAGCAATATGACTACCCCACTCCTAAATTCCAAGCCACTTATTTACAAAGCAAAACATTACAAGCATAAAATTCCTAACTCAACCATACCACACTTTCAGGAAGATGCTCTTTAAATATGTTCAAGTGAATTCCAAAATTTCATGATTAATCAGGGGATTTGGGGTTATGGCGTGGAGGAAGGAAAATGGGGATGAGGAACATATCAGCCATGATCGAATGGCAGAGAAGACTCAATGGGCTGAATGGCCTAATTCTGCTCCTATATCTTATGATCTTATGGACGTATGGGAATTTTCAGCAAAAATATCTGAATTCTGTGTTGAAGACGGCATCCTGCTGTGGGGGGGGGGGGGGGGGGGGGGGGGGGGGGGGGGGCGTGTTGTCATCCCAAACAAAGGCCAGGACTCCATCTTGCGGGACCTGTACAATGGAGTGTCGAAAGTAAAGATGCTCGCCTGCAGCTATGCTTGGTGGATGGGTCTGGACGAAGAGATGGAAAGGGAGGCCCAGCAGTGCCGAGTTTGTCAGAAGCATCAGAAACTTATGCCTGCTGCACCGCTTCACCCTTGGGAGTGGCTGGAGTGGTCTTGGCTGTGTCAGCATGCCGACTTTGCTGGTTTTCTCCTCGGATCTATGTTTTCGTTTAGAGTGGCCACCTACTCGAAATGGCTTGAAGTCCATAGAATGTCGGCGACTACCTCGAGGGCAACCATTGAAATATTACGGCTCTCATTCAGCACGCACAGTATCCCAGAGGCCAGAGGTGTTGGTCACATCAATGGGACACCCTTTACCAGTGAGGAATTCACGGGATTTGTGAAGACAAACTGGGTATGGTGTATCCGTATGGCCCCGTATTACACGGCTTCGAATGGGCTGGCAGAAAGGGCAGGCAAACATTTAAGAAAGGGCTGAAGAAGCAAACTTCGGCATTACTGGACACTCGGCTGGCATGATTCCTCTTCTGTTACTGGACCACGTCACATGCCGCAACTGGGGAAGCATCACCAGAGTTATCAATGGGCCGACGACTCCGGACTCGTCACAGTCTCGCGTTTCCAGATATTGGCAGGAAAAGACAGAGCTGGTATCGTACCAAGTTCAGGCACAGGGTCGTGACATAAAAAAACACGCCGATCACATCAGGAACAGGAGCCCAGCAGTGCACAGAGATCCTCGGGAGAAGTCAATTACTGATCAGCCTGCTCCAAATCCTGTAGATTCAAGAACATTGCACCAAGTGGGACAGGATACTGAATGCGAGAGGTCATTGATACGGATTCCGAAATGGAGACCCGGAAGTCAGGAATTTCTGACGGGGAGAAAATTATGCAGCAGCCTCTGACAGTGCCTCCACCATGGTGTTCACTGTGGAAATGACGTTCATCATCCAAGTAAACGCTGCCTGGTCTGGCCCCTCACGTGCTAGAGGTGCAGCCATGAGCGAAGAGGTGCCGACACTCTCCTACTCCACCATCGTCAAAAGAGTCTTCTGACTTTGGGGGGAGGGATGTCATAGCCCGCATGGGTCCAACAGGTTCGAAGCAATTAGCCTCCCCATGAGCCTCATTGAGTAGACGCTTCCCCCCACTGATTGCTTTGGACACTTTAATAGCCTTTGATATGAAAGTCAGCCGGGTTTGGAACCAACACCTCAGACCCAGCTGGGATCTGAAGAGTATTGCACATACTATTACTATCCAATAAAACTAGTTTCTCTTTATCCACTTGCCTCGGACTCGTCTGTGGTCACTAAAACCACTTTCTGCTTTTATTTCAGATTTTACAATATTTTACTTTTGTATTCATTGTAAAAGACTAGTTATTAAGTGCCTTGCAGAGTGTATTTGAGTGTATGTTTGAAGACAATGGAATATTTTTTACTCTGCTGGGCAAGAGATGCCAGTTCTGATGGAGGGAAAACATGCAACTTTACACAATTGGTGTCAACATCAGTTCACGTGTACTACAGTCTGATACAAGATCATTTTAAAAAGGATTTAAGACCAACAATAGTGCTGAAAAATGGTGACAGAAGTATGGGATTTTTTTCCTCCAATATCTTCCGGGCGCGATTCTCCGCTCCCCACACCGGGTGGGAGAATCACGGGAGGGCCCCCCGACTAATTTCACGATCCCCTGGCGCCCCCCGCGATTCTTCCACCCCCCGCTCAGAAAAACCGGCGCTCAGCGTTTTTCAAGGCAACCGGCGATTCTCCGACCCGGATGGGCCGAGCGGCCTGCCACTCGCGACCGTTTCATGACGGCGGCAACCACACCTGGTCGCTGCCGTCGTAAAACCGTTGTGAGATGCCCGTTTTGGGGCTTGTAGGGGGCCTGGTGGGGAATGAGCACCGCAATTGTGCTCGGGAGGGAACAGGCCCGCGCGATCGGTGCCCACCGATCGTCGTGCCGGCGTCTCAATCGGACGCACTCTTTCCCCTCCGCCGTCCCACAGTATCAAGCCGCCACGTCTTGCGGGGCGGCTGAGGGGAAAGATGGCCACCGCGCATGCACGGGTTCGAGCTGTCCGCCGTCGTGACGTCAGCCGCGCATGTGCGGGTTGGAGCCGGCCAACCTGTGCATGTACGGCTGACGTTATATAGGCACCGCCGTCGCGTCACTCTCGGCGTGCCGCCCGGCGGCCGAGAGTTACGGAGCGCCGCTCCTAGCCCCGCCGGGAGGGGAGAATAGGGGGCGAGGAGCGGCCTCCGAGGCCGTCGTGAAACTCGGCCGAATTCACGACGGCCCTCCCGATTTTTCCCGGGAGCGGAGAATTCCGCCCTACATCTTTTCTGAAGTTGCCAATGTTAGCCAGATAATCCTTTGGTGTATGTGGTAACAATTACTGCCCCTGCACCCTTCACTCCCCACATACTTGTACACTGCACCACCTTCTATTTGTGTGCTCTCTTTGTCTCTCATGCATTTTTAAAAACATGATTACCTTATATATTGTAACAATCTACAAACGCACGAACACAAACATGCACCTCCCATAGATGAAGATACAATTCATTCAATCAACAAAAATAGCACTGAAGAGAATACAATCCAGGCAGTGTCAACTTGTAATATATATTTATATTCTCCTTGAGTATAAAAAAAACAAACCACATCCAATAGTCTTTATGAATGAATTCTTTAAAAAAAAATCTATTTGTGCACAAATCAGCTGTATATGTAATTTTATTATTATGGAAGCAAGAGATTATACATTCCATAAAACAAATCCTTACAATAAGAGTTACTGGTGCATGTGTCCCTTTTAGATTGCTTTAATAAATCCTATAAGAGCAATCTAAATCCTTGTATGTCTCCCTGCAGAGCTTGTTTGCTTAGCTGTGGGTGATACCTCATCAAATGTTGTGCCAATGAATATTTTATGTGGATTACTTCTTCCCCTTATACACAGATCCTGACATACCACTTACAGCTATCAGTCAGGACACAGTTATACATCACAAGAGCTCTTTCCGCTACAGGGGTTTGATGTGTTTGAGCCTCCTGAGAGAGCACAGCTAACATCTTAGAAGGCAGCACATGTTGGTTCAATGTGTGATTTTTCTTTTGAAAGAGAAAATACAACTAAGATTTGCACAAAAGATGAATTTTAAAGAGGGAGAAAAATGCCATCGAAGCAGTCGCCAGACATTTTTATTTAATTCCGAATACGGTTGAATATGTTGGGTGCGTTATAGAGTCCTGCAAGTGTGCTTTTAATAATTCACAAATCTCGCATGCTACATCATGAAACTGCAAGACGGCTGCAATTTCCACAACCCCCACCCAACACTCCGCCAACCTCCTGACCAACTATGTTCAATTCCTGTTTGTAGCTGCATTAGATTTGTTGGCAGGAGCGTGCAGTGGAGTTGTGCAATTTCCTATTGGAGGGGGCAAAGAAATCAGAGGGTGGATCACCGCCAGAGCTGCTGGATGGTCCCACATGGGATTTGCAGGAGAAAGCAATTTAGCCCCTCGAGCCTCCTCCGCCATTCGGTATGATCACGGCTGATCGCGAATTCAACTCTACTTTCCCGCCCATTGTCTATAACCCTTCAACCCACTATTAATTAAAAATCTGTCTATCTGTTTCTAAAATTTACTCAATGAACCAGCATTCACCGCACTCTGGGGTAGTGAATTCACAGATTTATGACCCTTTGAGAGAAATAATTTCTCCTCATCTCTGTTTTAAATTTGCTACCCCTTATCATAAAGCTATGACCTTTCATTCTAGATTGCCCTGCAAGAGGAAACATTCGCGCTACTTTGTTAATACCTTTTATCATCTTATATACCTCAATCTGATCTCCTCTCATTCTTCTAAACTCGAGGGAGTATAGGCCTGAACAGTGTAATCTTTCTTCATAAGACAAACCACTCAGCTCTGGAATTGATCCAGTGAACCTCCTGTGAACTGCCTCTAATGCAATTACATAGAATAGAATCATAGAATCCCGACTGAGCAGATGGAGGTCATTCGGCCCATTGAATCTGCACTGACCCTCTGAAAGAGCAGCCCACCCAGGCCCACACCCTCAATCTATCCCCGTAACCCCACCCAAACTTTTGGACACTAAGGGGCAATTTAGCGTGGCCAATCGACCTAACTTACACATCGTTGGACTGTGAGAGGAAACCGGACGGCCAGAGTCAACTCACGCAGACATGGGGAGAATGTGCAGGCTTCACACAGTCACCCAAGGCTGGAATTGAACCTGGGTCCCTGGCGCTGTGAGGCAGCAATGCTAACGTCTGTGCCGCCATGCCGCCTCTATCCCTCCTCAAATATGGAGACCAAAATTGCACACAATACAGAGAGCAAATAATAAGGGCGCGATTCTCCGCAAATGCGGAGAGTCGTGAAAGCTGCCGTGAAACCGGGCCGTGTTTCCCGGCAGCCTTCGCGCCCACTCCCGGGACCCGATTCTGCTCCCCGGTCGATGCTAGCAATGGGGCCCCGTGAATCTTGGCATTGCAGGCTTAGCGAAATTCGCTAAGCCCGCGCGCCAAAGTTAACGGCGGCTGACGCGCACGATGACGTCAGCCGCGCATGCGCGGATTGGACGGCTCCAACCCGCGCATGCGCGGATGACATCATCACGCATATGGGTGAAACCCGCGCATGCACGGGCCGGTATGCCCCTCAGCCGCCCAGCGGACTGATCCAGCGGGGCGGCGGAGGAAGAAAGAGTGCGCGGGGTTTGGACCGATCGCAGGCCCATGGCACCCTTGGCACGGCCGTGGTGCGGCCGTGCCAATCGGTGCCATGGTTACCAAGAACGGCACTTTGCGGCCGTTTTCACGAATGGTGAGAGCAGGTGTGTTGCCGTTCGTGAAAACGGCCGTAAAGGCCTGAGAAATCGGCCCATCAGCCTGGGGAGAATCGCTGCTCGCCGTAAAAAAACGGCGAGCAGCGATTCGTGTCGGGGGGCGGGCGTGGGGGGGGGGGGGGTTAGAATAGCGGGAGGTATGGAAAAATGTCGGGAAGGCCCTCCCGCTATTCTCCGACGGCGGAGAATCGCGCCCCATGTGTCATCATAAAAGCATTTTTAAATATTCATTTACGGGGCATTTGTGTCACTGGCTTGGTCAGAATTTATTACCCATCCCTATTTGCCCTTCAGAAGGAGCAAAGCTATGTTTTGCTTCAAAATTAATAATTTTTTCTTTCAGTGTTTTTTTATCCAAGTGTTTAAACAATGCTGACACCATCGAAGGAGACTGCTGGAATCAGCTCAAAAATGGGAGAAAAATGAATGAGCCAAAGTCTAGGTTAGATTCATTGGCATTTCGTGGTTCAACTATTATGATATTTTAGCTTTCGATTTGGCTTATTCATGCTGTTCATCTTGATTAATAAGGGGATCAGGGGTTATGGGGAGAAGGCAGGAGAATGGGGATGAGAAAATATCAGCCATGATTGAATGGTGGAGCAGACTCGATGGACCGAGTGGCCTAATTCTGCTCCTATGTCTTATGGTCTTATGGTCAGCCTCGGTGACACTTCTCAACAAATTCTTCAGTGGTTGCATCTTTTTTTCTTCCTCAGTTTCCTCTCCATTTTGTCCTTCTGAGGCAGGTGGCTTTCTGAGGCACAGTTTCTTCAACACCTTGCCCGCCTTAGCAATTATGTGTCCCATTATTAGATTTTATAAAGGCCCCTTATGGAGACCACCCTCCCTCAGTGCAGTACGAATTCTTTTCCACAGTTTGCCTCAGGCCTGAGATTCGAATGTGGGTTTTAATCTTTTTAAATTCCCTGTAATACCTTTGAGAAATCAAAATAATCTTCTGCAAATTTGCCAAACCGGCAGACGTATCACAATTATTGGCAAATTATATTCCCGTCAGATATAATTCCCAGGAATGCTGTTTTCAGCCCGACCACCTTTTCCTATGATGTGAAAGAAGAATTACATTTGTTTTGAGAAATAATTCTAGGTGTAAAATGAACCTTTTACTGACTCTTCTTTTAGCTCAGTGGACAAAGACATTGGTCTGTATAGACCAAGAAAGTCTTGGGTTTGTTTTGTCATCTGTGGTTTTCACATCCAGGATTGCACAATTAGCCTCATCACCTCTGTGCTAAAAAAGATTGGGCAAGTAAAAGAGGGAGGATTTCCACTGCCGGTTACTGCCTGGTGGAACCCTGTGAAGAAGCTTGGCAATGACCACATGTACTATTAACAGTCAGAGGTTAGAGGCATGTGTGAAGCTTACCCTTTGAATGAGGGACAAACAACGTCCATTGAAATGGACCTAAAAATGAATGAACAGCTTTTGATGTGAAAGACAACATCTTCCTCGCTAATGGAAGCGATTGTGGTTTCCAAGTACTGATTGTTATGTGGCCTCTTTGGACCTGAAATCTCTCTTCAGAAAACCAAGGCTGCCTGGTGAAATGTTTGCTGGAGAAATTGCTTAGGATTCCTCAGGATTAGCCAGTGCAGACTCAATGGGCCGAATGGCCTCCTTCTGCACTGTAAATTCTCTGATTCACAGCTTTGAAACAGCTGAAAATCTGACTTATCTGGTCAATATTCTTGTGGGGATAAATAGGTATCCCTCTTCATTTCTCATTCATAGAATTTCACCATATCAATTTTTGAAAAATAAGGGCGGAATTTTCCAAATAAATGGCAGTGTCATTTTTGGCAAGAACATCAGTGCGTTTCCTGCCAGCCCCGGCGGCATGATCCGGAACACAATTTTCAGGCATTTCAATTAATTTTTTTCCTCCACATGAAAACTGCTAACAAAGCGTCTGATTCGCCCTCCCTGGGGGCGATCTGAACTCTTCAATGAAGTGGGCGCCGCATTTAAACTTGCTCTCATTCAAGCCAGGAGGATGGCAGCGAGGTAACCAGCTCCTAGATTTACAGAGGGGTCCCTCACCTTGTGCTGGATGCCGTGGAGGAGAGGAGAGCTACAAAATACCCTCAGGCTGGCAAGAGGCCCTCCACCAAGGTAACAAATCCCGCCAGGGACATGGGGGCAGCACCGGTCAGTGTGAGCAACCTGACCAAGTGGACCTGTGTGCAATGCAGAAAAAAGATAAATGATCTTCGCCGATCAGCTGGGGTAAGTGCTCCCTGTCTCCACCCTTCTGTCACCCCCTGGAATGTCACCTCCGTCCCGATTCATGGGGTATGAGCACCCGACCTCCCACTTGCATCTTCATACACCCTCAGCACTCCTCTTCAGAACCCCTCCCTGCTTACGTCCAGTGCCCACACATGCCAAGTCATTGACCTCTGACCGGGCAGGCATCCAGCTCACATTATCTCCATTTGTGGCCCGTGCATCAGAAGCTCACCCACAACATCCATGTGCGAGAGAAAGGGGGGATGGGATCCCAAGCTGAGGATCCTTACTCCATACGAGGAGAGGACCATGTAGAGGACTGGGGAGGAGCAGCAGCAAGCCTGAGAGACAAAAGTTAGGAGCCACTGCACAAACATCCAGATGATCAGTCTCAAGTGTGTTCTATCTAGTCTAAACCCATGTACTAAAACCATGTACCCTGCTTTCTCGAAGGCCTTCGACAAAGCCCTACGTAAGAGATTAGTGTGTTAAAGCGCATGAGATTGGGGGCAGTGTATTGGTATGAATAGAAAACTGGTTGGCAGAACGGACTAGACAGATCTTTTTCCAAATGACAGCAGTGACTAGTGGGGCACCGCAGGGATCGGTGCTGGGACCCTAGCCATTTACAATATATATTAACGATTTAAATGAGGGAACTAAATATAATATTTCCATATTTGCAGATGAGACAAAACTGGGTGGGAGGGTGAGCTGTTAAGAGGATGCAGAGATAATTCAATGTTCTTTGGGCAATTTGAGTGAGTGGGGAAATGAATGTTAGATGCAGTATAATGTGGATACATGTGAGGTTATGCACTTTGATTGCAAAAACGGGAAGGCAAATTATTTTTTGAATGGCCATAAGTTTAGAGCCATGTGCAGTGAGACCTGGGTGTCCTCGTACACCAGTCACTGAAGGAAAGCATGCAGGTGCAGCAGGCAGTAAAGAAGACAAATGATGTGTTGTTGTTCATAGTGAGAGGAGCAGGGGTGTCTTGCTGCAATTATGCAGGACTTGGTGAGACCACACCTGGAATATTGTGTGCAGTTTTGGTTTCTTTATCTGAGGAAAGGTGTTCTTTCTCTCGAGGGAGTGCAAAGAAGGTTGACCAGACTGATTCCTGAGATGGCAGGACTGTCGTATGAAGAGAGATTGAATCGGTTAGGATTGTATTCACTGGAGTTCAGAAGAATGAGGGGGGAACCTCAGAGAAACCTATTACATTCTAAAAGCACTAGACAGGGTAGATGCAAGAAGGATGTTCCTGACGGTGGGGCTGTCCAGTACCAGGGGTCACAGTCCGAGAATACTGGGCCTCTGAGAAATTGTAAACAACAGACAGCAGACTTCAGGGCCACCCACACCAATTGTGATCGCATCATGGAAACCCCTGACCACCACACCCCCACCAACATTCTTCTGTGGTTTTGTTGACATAGAGTTCATTCACTTCTCGTTCTGACTTCTCCAAGCACAGAGCCATAAAAAAGTTACCGTGCAGAAGGGCGCTCCCTTGGGCTGCACTGGCCAAAATATGAAAAGAATATGCTCACCGCTAATTTTAATCCCACTTTCCGTCACCTCATCCGTAGTCTTACAGGTTACAGCACCTCAGATGCAGGTCAGGGCCCCTTTTCGCTGATTGGGCATTTCTACCTCAAACTCCAACTTAGGCAGTGAATTTCAGATGCCCTCCACCCTCTGGGTAAAAGAATCTTCCCTCAGGCCTCCTCTAGTTCTTCTATGAATCACCTTAAATCTATGCCCCCTGGTAACTGACCCTCAGCTCAGGGGAAGCACACCTTTCCTGTCTACCCTGTCCAGGCCCCTTTATTGTCCTCAGGACCTGACTCTCTGATAGTCAGGAACCTTGAAATGGAGAAGTGAGATTGACACAATAGTCATATATTTCCTTGAAAACCTTTGGATTTTCAGATCAGATCCGTACTTTTTAGTATGCAGCAGAACGTAATAAACTCCAGAGAGTTGGCAGCTTTAACGAAAATGTCTCGGAATGGATTCAAATATTCTCAGGTGTAGGATTCAGAGTGGCGGTCTCACCACTATAACTCTAGTCTCCCTTAGTTTTATTTAATTTAATCCCCACCCATTCCACACCCACGCAGGCACCGGGAGAACGTGCAGTGACCCAAGCCAGGAATGGAACCTGGGACCCTGGCGCTGTGAAGCAATAGTGCTAACCACTGTGCTACCGTGCTGCCCTGGAGAAGTAGAGAAGGGAAATAGAGCTGGTACCAAAAAAAAGAAGAAAATAAGAAACAGAAGTGAAATTATGGAAAATAAAATTAAAATGTAAGAGATCTAAAACCAACATCAAAATTGCAGCAAGTCCCCCTTAGGAAATGCATTTCTTTTTCAGACACCTGAATTTTATATTTTCAAAGAAGTGTGTACCACTGAGGTGGGGGAGTGCAATTTCCTTTCAGCGCTGAAGCTAGTAGTGACTGATGTCTTACAATCCTCAGTAGCTGACAGTGCTGGAGATGGATTACTGCTGGCTAATACCCCAACCACATTTGGTCCACGTACCAATTAAATAGTCTTTATCGAGATCCCTAACTTAAAAGGACTAACTGTAAGCTTGGAACCCTGTCGTTTTTCTGTATCTGGGTCCACAGCGATCATTCCTTTTAACTTTCAGTGACTGTAGATATGACATGATACGATTTTTTCTTTTAAACAGCAGGATTTTCGTGCCGGAAAAGACATTTCTATCTTCTCACTTTTGTTAAACATTGAAAATGATGGTTAATAAAGCCAGCTGCAGCGATAGATGTATGGTCGTGGGGGTAATATTTTAATATATGCTTCCTATAGGCATTGAATAATACTTATTAATTACAAGTTTCCTTGGGCTCATGTCAAATCACCATGATGGATCAAGAGTCAAGCTGTAGGTGGTCTTTCAAACAAAATGGTTACAGAAATACCTATTTAGGTCATTCATCATGGTGATAACAATAAAGATTTGTACAATATTGATAAATCTTCCACAAGATGTCACTAGCAGATCTCGTAAATGCCACACAAGTAAATACAAGTCATGTTTGAAAGGTAACAGAGGCAGAAAGTACCAGCTGGTTTAAACTCTCTAATTCTGACAGTATATTTTGCTCTGAAAATTGGTTGGAGAATATCTATGGGGAGGAAACCATAAATGCATTGACAACAAAGTCTTTTCCTCCTATTATCAGAGTCTAAATTTACATAATGGTGAGGGGAATATTTGAATCCTGATGATCAAGGAATAATACACTAAAATGAGTTCTGAGACTGGAGCTTCGCCTTCTGTTAGCACTGTTGCTTCACAGTGCCAGGGACCCGGGTTTGATTCCCGGCTTGGGTCACTGTCTGTGTGGAGCCTGCACATTCTCCACGTGTCTGCGTGGGTTTCTTCCAGGTGCTCTGGCTTCCTCCCACTGTCTAAAGACGTAAAGGTTCGGTGGATTGGTCATGCTAAATTGCCCCATAGTGTCCAAAAGTTTGGTGGGGTTGCTAGGTTATGGGGATTGGGTGGAGGTGTAGGCTTAGGTACAGTGCTCTTTCATTGGTCGGATGGCCTCCTTCTGCACTATGATTCTATCATTCTATCATTCTGGAACTAGATTTTAAACCAGGCATCAAGAACTGAAAATGGCAGCTAGCTCCAGGTCCCGATTCCGCAATCTTCAATGCTCCAGTCAACTTAATAAAGATAACATTCGGCATAGTCCCAGGTGACCATAGGCTGCTTTCCCCTTTGAGGGGGAGAGCTGACTGGGTGGTGATTTAACCTGAGGTTCACCACACCTCAGGTGAGGGGTAAGGTTGAGAAGGGTGCGCCTGCATGAATAATCTCAGCCGGTGTGAGAATTGAACCAGCATCACGAACCAGCTATCCAGCCAACTGAGCTAAACCAGGGAGAAGTTTCACCATTCAGTCAGGGATGGAGGATGGGCTCCCAATGATGTCAGGTGACTGAGAGTCATTACAACGCTTGGTGTTTGGCAGCCCCACCGTCCAAGGTGGGAGCTGCTGAACTGAGCAAAGAGACTGAGAGAGACATGTGAAGGTATGTCATTCCACTTTCTCAAAACCCAAGGCTGCCTGGCCATGTCCCCTCGCCCTGTGCCCATCAAATTGTGGGCTATCCACACTGCCAACTGGATTTACAGAATTTGCCCGCGGTTTCCTGGTGGGCTGTCGATCTGTTCCTGGGCCGTCCTCATACAAAATTGTTCAGAATCACGGTGGGGAACAGGCAAAGAGGCCAGCGAAAAAAATCACGTGCCCACTCACTTCCAGTCCAAATACAGACCATTTTACAAATCCACCTCTAACCACGGATGTTTCTCTTGGAAAATTACTTGTGTAGGTCAAACCCCAATTGGGGAATTTAGTTCACAGAGCAGCCAATGCATTGCACAACTGTTCCCATTCAGCTGTGTCACAGGCCTAACCTTCAGTTCAAGATCCCCAAGATCGTGACATCTAAGGATATGTTTGGGATTTCACATGCACTGGGCTGCCAGCCTCAGAAAATGGTTCAACCTGCTGTTCAGCTGGCGCATCGCCCACTTGTTGCCCGTCTTTTCCTGGGAGAACGGAAAATTGTGGCAAGAGCAGGGAAGCCCAGAGATTGTAGGGTTGGTGGGGTGGGGTGGGCGTGTGGGGAGGGGAAGGGGTGAGGGGTGAGGGAAGTGGAGGAGGTGGGGTATTAAAATTTATCCCATGCCCTTTAATGTTTGGCATCAGTATAATGTACAGGACTACCTTAAAGAGATTCAAATATTTTTACACGTGCCAGATGAGTATTGCATAACACCAGGCTTTCAGAATGCCTCCAGCCAATAATGCATTTCACTTGCCAAGATAGGAAATCATTCCATTCTTAATTAGTGCCTAATGCCAATTTATTACATTGAAGTTACGATAGGATGGCATCTGATCTTTGCATGAATGTAGGATGTTTGCTCATGCAGTACTATTTGCGTTAATGGAAAATGAAAAAAGAATGTCTGTCCTTTTGCACATTATACATGAGTGAGCCAGACACACTTTATACTTTCAGACTGTGGTATTTACTGAGAGCTACTGTGGTCGCAGCAGTCAGTGAAGTACTGTCCCACTGGACCGGTGTCTAACATAACCACTCTGATTGAATCAATTATAGTTACAGGGAGTAGATTAAATTCAGAGAGCCCAGTTCGCCATCCAGATTCTTGTAGGGTTTGTAAACATAAAGGGGAATTTTGGAAAAGATTGGTAAAATTATCAATATTTATGCTGTAATTTCTTGTCAGAGAGCGTATTCAGTAAATTGTACCATTAACGCAATGAGCATCCCTTTTATTAGTATTTTATTTTTGGCCTTCACCTACTGCCTTGTTGTACAGCATGAGGTTGAACATGCAGTTATAACTACATTTTAGGTCTCTGCTAATCGTGCCATGTATTCGGCCATTGTGAATTCCCTGAGGAAGGTGAAACATCAGAAGGACAAGATATCATTCCTCCAACATTCCTGTTTCTTGCACTTCCCTGCTGGATGTTCTTGCCCATTGCCCCAGTCAGGGTGCTAGGTGTGTCGTGCAGTGAGTAGATGAGTGGTAATATAAATAAAACATGGCCAGAATTATATTCACAATGGAGAGGGACAGAATTGAAATTTAGTCTAGTGGATACATGTGGGCACAAGTGAATAAGAGGACTTGGGCGGGATTCTCCGGTTCCCCAGCTGTGTTTTTCTCGGCGGCGTCCCATTCGCTGGTGGAAGTATTCTGCCTTCCCGCCGCTTGTCAATGGGTTTTCCCATTGAAGCCACTCCACCGGGAAGCCGATGGGTGAGAGTGCGCTGCCGATGGGAAAAGTGAATCGCAAAGGCCGAATATTCCAACCCTGTTGTGTGGAACATTAAACATAGCATAGCATCCCGACAGTGCAGAAGGAGGCCATTCGGCCCATTGAGCCTGCAAGGACCCTTCGAAAGAGCACTCTGCCCATTTACGAGTTTCCACCCCACCCTATCCCCATAATCCCATAACCTAACCTCCACATCCCGGGACATCAAGGGGCAATTTAGCATGGCCAATCCCACTTACCCGCACATCTTTGCACTTTGGGAGGAAACCGGAGCACCTGGAGGAAACCCACGCAGACACAGGGAGAAAGTGCAAACTCCACATAGAGTTGAACCCGGGTCCCTGCCACTGTGAGGCAGCAGTGCTAACCACTGTGCCACCGTGCCACGCCGCATGTTGGAGCATACCTTGCTTTGGCAGAATAACACATGTCTGCTGTTGTTAGACTTGCCTTTGGACATTTTGATTTTGATTTTTGTGTGGCAAATTGCTGAACGTGTGAGCTGAAAATGCTGCTGTTTTTTGAAACTAACACTACAAGGGATGTCACAGTGATTAGCACTGTTGCCTTGTGGTAAACCACTGTTGCACCTATATTAGGTGATGTATGGTAGGACCTGTACTACAGGTACGTCGGTAGTCCCTGACTGCTGGCTCTGGAGTATAAATGTGTGTGTCCTGCATGCTGCAGCCATTTCGCCAGCTGCTGTGGGAGGCCACACATCTTAGAGCAATAAAGCCTCAGTTGTACGCAACTCAAGTCTTTGCGCAATTGATCGTGCATCATGCCTCACAGCGCCAGAGTTCAATTCTGGCCTTGGGTCACTGTCTGTGTGGATTTTCTACATTCTCCCCATGTCTGCGTGGATTTGCTCTGGTTTCCTCCCACAGTTCAAAGCATGTTAGGTGGATTGGCCATGCTAAATTACCCCTCGGTGTCCAGGGATATGCAGGATAGGTTACGGGGATAGGGTGCGGTAGACAGGGAATGAATGGAGTCATCTTTCGAAGGGTTGGTGCAGACACGATGGGTCAAACGGCCACTGTAGTGATTCTATGAAAACCTAAAGAACAGGTGATTTCAATGTAAAATCAGGTACAGAAAGAGAAATAAGGAGATGAAAAGAAAGGCTGGATTAAGAGAAAAAAATAAATATGACAGAAAAGTTTTAAAAAAGTTAAATTTTATATTTTATATTTTTAAAGCCTCCAACAAGTAAAAGGGAAATAATGCAGCTCCACACTTGTAATCTTGAGGAGAGATTGACCAGCAATAATTCACATTTATTTAATCGTTAAAAGGATAATTATACTGAAAAAATTAAAAGTGTGCAATAATACTCTGGGACTCCTGACACCTTCAAATATAATAAATATTTACAACCACTTCAATTTTAAAGTGGATGTTCCAAACATACAGCTATTGTTCCTCCTTTTAAGGTGCACCTGCCTGTGCTGGCTATACTTGTACCTGCCACAGACACAGAAGAACTTTCACGCTGCTCAATGCATTTCAGCAGTGAGCCCAGCTGTGAGATGCCAGTTTTGTGAAATCAGCAGGAGAGATGCGCACCCCAACAACCTTGGGATTTTGTCTTCAATCATGCATTTTCCCCTCAGAAGTCTGAAGACCCGCACATCCAGACATAGGAACAGTTTCTTCCCCACATCTACAAAACTCCTCAATGACACCCCTCGGACTGATCTGTTCCCTGTAAGAACACCATTCACAACACCCTCTGCGGCTCTTGCTCATGTATTTGATTTGTTGGCTCCTTGTTCCGGACTGTAACCAATCACTGTTTGTCGATGTACCATTTGTCAATGTTCCCTGTTGATTATTCTTTTGTCTACTATGTACGTACTGTATACGTTCCCACGGCCGCAGAAAAATACTTTTCACTGCACTTCGGTACATGTGACAATAAATTAATCAATCAATCAATCAATCACTTGCAGTTGTGCATAACTAATAGAATTGCTATTATATTGACAACAAAATTATAATATATAGATAGAGATTCTGGGGTGAACAAATGTCAGTTGTCCAACCCCCCCCCCCCCCCCCCCCCCCTCACCGTCACCTGGATGCTCACGTCACTAAAGGTTGCTATTTGAACATTTGTGGGCATCCACAATACAATTGGTGTTTCTCAGACCACTCCCTGCCCTCAGAGACTCTAAACTCTGGCGCAGAATACTTGGTGTTTAGACATATCAAGAATTCCTCCTCACTAATGTATGGTTAAGGAGATTGCTCTTTTTTAAAATTACATCTTTGGAGACCCAGCACCAAGTACATGTCTCTCTGCCAGGCATGTACCATCATGCTTATTGATGAGTCTTACCCCATTACATGGTCAAGATCTGATCTCAGCTACCATGTGGTCAACAGTAACTGACAAGCTGGCGTTCTTATGCAAAAAAGAAACCTTCCCAGCCCCCACCATCCACCCAGTCAGCATTTACACTGACCCAGTCAAATGGGACAATTTGGTCCATAACTGTCTGAGGAAAAATCAAGCGTGATACAAATGATTATAGTGAATATAATGCCTCATCTACTCTAACTACTTTGGATTCTTTCAGTCAACAGATTGCTAGAGGCCAGTAAGAAACCTCAAATATGCCTCAACTCCTCCAGCTTCTAGTGCTCAGGATTTAATGTTTTGTGATGCAACCATGGAGAACGATGATTTGGAACTCACCATCGAATATAACTTGGAACCAGGCATTGTAATCAATGTTATGAGGAACGTCCGAGCCTGCCCGACTTGTATGCTGACAGAACATCTCTCCCCATAAATATATACTTTTTATTCGTTCAGAGGATGGGGCATTTATTGCCCATCCCTAATTGCCCTTGAACTGGATGGTTTGCAAGGCCAGGTAAAGGTGACAGATTTCCTTCCTCAGATGGGTTTTTACAACAATCGACAATGATTTCATAGTCGTCATTAAACTTTTTTATGGAATTCATATTTCACCATCTCCTGTGGCAGGATTCAAACCCAGGTGCCCAGAGCATTTCCTTAGCTTTCTGGGTTACAAGACTTGTGAAAGTACCACCACGCCATCACCTCCCCCAATGACCTGGAAAGACAAATCTGCCTCTTTCAACGTAAAGTGGTGTCAGTGGGCACTCTCCCCAGTCTAACATAATGGAAACGTCCGACACCAATTTAACACAATTGAGGATTTCAAACCTGGCATGAGAAGCACAACACCAGACTGGGCCAGATAATTCACTTCAAACAGTTGCGGGGCAAATCCAAATCTAATGTTTGCCACCAAATTACCCTGAGCTCCGACAAAGTTTAGGTTTCTCAACATTGCAGTCATGTCAGCTTTAATTGCCTACTCACATCACCGAATCTGGCTTAAGTACATGACTTCAGACTCCCAAGATGAGAGTGTTACCAGTTGAGCCAAGTTGAGACATGTTCAATGAATCTTGGTTTCAGCACAAGGAGGATGCAGGCAATTGGGAAGGAAAATAAATTTGAAAGAAGAAGAAAGGAAGGTTTATTGAAAGAATCATCACACTCATCTGATGAAGGAGCTATGCTCCGAAAGCTAGTGATTCCAAACGAACCTGGTGCACTTTAACCTGGTGTTGTGAGACTTCTTACAGTCATAGTGGTAAAGTGTGCAAGATTCATAGATTTACCTCGAGAAGCAATTCCCCATTGGTTGCATCCATCGGTTAATGTGCAGCATGCAAAGGTCACTCTGCTGAGCATGTTGAGTCCAGAGTCAGATTTCCATGACAAATCTACCTGCCACTCCATGTATTTTGAACTCTGCATGATACACACCATAATGTTGGATATTTAAGACTTACCTGTAATTATGGTGACAAAAAGTCAATTAGTTCTTGTATGTATTAGCATATATCATAGAATCATAGAATTTACAGTGCAGAAGGAGGCCATTCGGGCCATCATGTTTGCACCGACCCTTGGAAAGAGCCCCTTACCCAAGCCCTGTGGGAGGAAACTGGAGCACCCGGAGGAAACCCACGCAAACACCGGGAGAACGTGCAACCTCCACACAGACAGTGATCCAAGCTGGGAATCGAACCTGAGACCCTGTAGCTGTGAAGCAACTGTGCTGACCATTGTGCTACAGTGCTGCCCAATAAATATAGGAGAAATCAGAAAAATTGACCTCAAACCGTGACTTTGTGTCCACAAACTTTCTTGCAACATTCAACCAGAAACCTCATTTATATGTTGGGAGAATAAATCTTGCTCACTTATCCATGAGACATGAAAGGAACAGCTGTCTGCTATTCCCAGAAGATGATAAAATTGTGCTTGAAATGATTGTCACATATTATCAATCGTCTAAAGTGTAAAATAGAGCCTCCGTTCTTTGATTTGAAATCTTTATTGAATAGCTAATGATTTTTTTTTCAGGCAGGAACAGGAGGGAAGAGCTTCCACAGTTTATCTCTTCTCTTTCTGCTTCACTTCAGCTTTTCCCCTTTTGCTACTGTTATTCCCCAGACACATCAGCGATAGAATGATCTCTGAATCCATACGTTTTGAATCAGTTGTTTTAATTTTCCCTTCTTGTTTACTTTAGTTCATTCTCATCTTAGCCCCTCCGTTTTCCTGACCCTTTTCCGTATGATTGGGTCCGATGCTAACTCTGTCTGAGCGAATGGGTTTTGATTTGAGTTTTAAAATCTCACACCTTTGGTGTCTCTCATATCATTTCTTTCCTTACTCTAAAATACCCTGAGATGTCTTTGCACGCATAAGTAACATAAATGCACAATGGGAAAGGGGAACATTATGTTAAAGTCATTTGATGATGCATTGGTTACTTAACCTTTTTTAATATTTGCCAGCATTTTTTTAATTAAAACATTTTTTAGAGTACCCAATTATTATTTTTTTTCCAATTAAGGGGTAATTTAGCGTGGCCAAGCCACCTAACCTACATACCTTTGGGTTGTGGAGGTGAAACCCACACAGACTCAGGGAGAATATGCAAACTCCACACGGACAGTGATCCAGGGCTGGGATTCGAACCTGGATCCTCAGCGCTGTAGACTGCAGTGTTTGCCACCATTTTTAGCCACACTTATCAGCTTTTATCAGTTTACAGAAAATGAGGAATGATACATCGGAAAGCAGAGACATAGATGGCAATTTTAAGCCTACCCATCCCATAGACACCAGCTTTGTGTGGGTGTTGTTACAATCTGTTCATCTGAGCAGGTTATGGTAGATTAGACTTTGAATTATACCAAGGTTTGGAGATTATCTGGGTGATTTTAAGATGGCCTTGCATGGTGTCAGCCTGCTTAAATGAGGAAGTAGCAAGTAATTCCACATTAGAGCGGCACGGTAGCACAGTGGGTAGCATTGTTGCTTCACAGCTCCAGGGTTCCCAGGTTCGATTGCCGGCTTGGGTCACTGTCTGTGCGGAGTCTGCATGTTCACCCTGTGTCTGCGTGGGTTTCCTCAGGGTGCTCTGGTTTCCTCCCACAGTCCAAAGATGTGCAGGTTAGGTGGATTGGCCATGTTAAATGGCCCTTAGTGACCAAAAAGGTTCGGAGGGGTTGTTGGGTTACGGGGATAGGGTGGAGGTGTGGGCATAAGTAGGGTGCTCTTTCCCAGGGCCAGTGCAGACTCGATGGGCCAAATGACCTCCTTCTGCACTATAAATGCTCTGAATCTAAAGTCAAGAGAGTCATTTTTAACACGTGCTTCTGGTCCTGCTGATATCATTGAGATCCTATTGCAATTTTAACCACATCTGGAAACAGAAGCTGCAGTGAGTTTCTGTCCAGGTCAAACCCATGCGAGAAAGATCGGTGCTAGAGAGTTTCAGGCAGGAGAATACTCCAGCTCTGATGCCTCGTTGTGTCTTTTCTGTGGAGGAATGGTTGGCTTTCTAATTCTGCATGCTTATCTTACCATAGAGTCATTGGGCGCGATTCTCCCAGACAGGGAGAAATCGGGGCATTTGACGGGTTTGACGCCAGTCTCCACCTCCCCGACCGGGAACCGATTCTGGTCCCCGGTCGGGGCTAGTATGCGGCGGCTGTGAACTCCGGCATCGCGGGCTTAACGAATTTCGTTAAGCCCGCTTGCCAGAGTTTGCGACGGCTGACACGTCACATGACGTCAGCCGCGCATGCACGGATTGGAAGACTCCAACCCGCGCATGCGCGGATGACGTCATCGTGCATTTGCGCGAAACCCGCGCATGCGCGGGCCGGGATGCCCCTCAGCCGCCCCGCGAAGTGATACAGCGGGGCGGCGGAAGGACAAAGAGTGCGCGGGAATCGGACCCGCTGCCCGCGGTCGGTGGGCACCGATCGCGGGCCCATGGCACCCTTGGCACGGCCGTGGTATTGCCGTGCCAATCGGTGCCATGGTTGCCAAGATCGGGACTTTACGGCCGTTTTTACGAACGGCCAGACCGGGTGTGTTTTCCGTTCGTAAAAACGGCCGTAAAGGGCTTGGAATTCGGCCCATCGGCCAGCTGTGAATCGCTGCTCGCCGTAAAAAACGGCGGCAGCGATTCGTGTCGGGAGTCGGGCGTGGGGGGGGGGGGGAATAGCGGGAGGGCATCGGACTAGCGTGGCCGTAAAAATTTACGACCCCCGCTATTCTCCGCACCGTCATAAGTGCGGAGAATCTCGCCCATAGAGTCATAGATGTTTACAGCATGGAAACAGGCCCTTCAGCCCAGCTTGTCCATGCCGCCCAGTTTCTATCACTAAGCTAATCCCACTTGCCCGCATTTGGCCCATATTCCTATATACCCACCTTGCCCATATAACTGTCTAACTGTTATTTAAAGAAAGAAATTGTACCCTCCTCTACCACTGCCTCTGGCAGCTCATTCCAGATGCTCACCACCCTCTGTGTGAAATCATTTCCCCTCTGGTCTCTTTTGTATCTCTCCCCTCTCACCTTAAACCTATGCCCTCTAGTTATAGGCTCCTCTAGCTTTGGGAAAAGATGCTGACTATCTACCTTGTCTACGCTCCTCATTATTTTAGAGACCTCGAAAAGATCACCCCAAGCCTCCTATGCTCCAGGGAAAAAAGTCCCAACCTATCCAGTCTCTCCTTAGAACTCAGATCATCAAGTCCTGGTAACATTCTCATAAATCTCTTCTGCACTCTTTCTCATTTAACAATATCCTTCCTATAATAGGGTGACCAGAACTAAACACAGTATTATTTGCGTGGTCTTAACAATGTCTTGTAAACTTCAACAAGACATCCCAACTCCTGTATTCAATATTCTGACCAATAAAACCTAGCATGCTGAATGCCTCCTTCGTCACCCTGTCCACCTGCGACTCCACTGTCAAGGAGCTATGAACCTGTTCCCCTAGATCTCTTTATGCTGTAACTCTCCCTAACTCCTTACCATTAACTGAGTAGGTACTGTTCTGATTGATCTACCAAAATGCACCACCTCACGTTTATCCAAATTAAACTCCATCTGCCATTCATCGGCCCACTGGCGCAATTGGTCAAGATCCTGTTGCAATCTTATATAACCTTCTTCACTATCCGCTGTGCCACCAAACTTGGTGTCATCTGTAAACTTACTACCCATGCCTCCTACATTCTCATCCAAATCATTAATACATATAACAAATAACAGTGGACCCAGCACCAATCCCTGAGGCACATCGCTGGTCACAGGCCTACAGTTTGAAAAACAACCCTCCACAATCACCCTTTGGCTTCGGTCGCCAAGCCAATTTTGTATCCAATTGGCTACTTCACCCTGGTTTCCATGAGATTTAACGTTTTGCAACAACCTACCACGTGAAATCTTGTCAAAGGCCTTGCTAAAGTCCATGCAGTCAACTTTGCTTGCATTACCCTCTTGGTTACCCCTTCAGAAAACTCAAGCAAATTTGCGAGATATGACTTTCCCCTTACAAAGCCATGCTGACTTTTCCCAATTAGCCCTTGCCTGTCTAAATGCCTATAGATCCTATCCCTCAGAATACTTTCTAACAATTTGCCCACTACAGAAGTAAGGCTAACCAGTCTGTAATTCCCAGGCTTATCTCTACAGCCATTCTTCAACAAGGGCACAACATGTGCTTCCCTCCAATCTTCAGACACCTCTCCTGTGGCTGTCAATGATTCAAATATCTCAGCTAGGGGGGCCGGCAATTCCCTCCCTAGCCTCCCACAACACCCTGGGATACATTTCATCAGGTCCCTGGGATTTATCTATCTTGATGCGCTTTATTCCCTCCAGCACCTCCTTCTCTGTAATATGTACACTCCTCAAGACATCACTTTTTATTTCCTAAATTTCCCTAACATCTGTGCCTTTCTCAGCAGTAAATACTGATGAGAAATATTCATTTAGGACCTCTCCAATCCCTCGTGGATCTGCTCATAGATGACGTTGTTTATCCTTAAGAGGCCCTGCCCTCTCTCAACTCACTCTTTTACCCTTTATGTATTTGTAAAAGCTGTTTGGATTTTCCTTTGTCTTATCTGCCAAGACAATCTCATGTCCCCTTTTTGTGCTCCTGATTTCTCTCTTAAATCTACTCTGACAAGCCCTATACTCTTCAAGGGATCCACTTGATCCCCAGTTGCCTATTTATGTCATATGTCGCCTTCTTCCTTTTGACCAGTTGCCTCAATATCCCGAGTCATCCAGGGTTCCCTCCTTCTACCAGCCTTACCCTTCATTCTAAGAGGAATGTGCTCACCCTGAACCCGAGTTAACACAATTTTGAAAGACTCCCACTTACCAGCTGTCCCCTTGCCTGTAAACAGGCACCCCAATCAACTTTTGAAAGTTCCTGCCTAATACCCTTGAAATTGGGTTTGCCCTAATTTAGAATACTGTCTCAAATCAAAAACGCAACTCTCCCTCCTCTCTTACCTCCTGTTCTATCTTTCCCATAGCATCTGTAGCCCGGAACATTGAGCTGTCAGTCCTGCCCCTCCTTTAGCCATATTTCAGTAATAGCTATAATATCCCAGTCCCATGTACCTATCCATGCCCTGAGTTCATCTGCCTTGCCCGTTAGCCTGTTAGACCTCTTGCATTGAAATAAACACAGTTCAATCCGTTCTCTGCCTTCCACTTTTCTCCTTACTGACTTTTGTTTCTCTCCTATCTTTATTACCCTCTGACTTCCTGCATTGGTTCCCATCCCCCGCCACATTAGTTTAAACCCTTACCAGAATTGGTTTAGGAGTTAAAAACCCGATCTGTAGTGTTTGTTTGTGGAAGAATTGTTCTATTTAGGCTCCAAAAGCAATTGTAATGTATTAAATTCCATTACTCTCACTTCACACGGATTTACTATCAAATAGTATAGTGAGAAAACACTGCAGCCCATCTCCCGACATGAGCTGGTCAGTGTGTGTCAGGTAATCAGCTGTGATGCAGCCAACTAGCTGGGTTTGACAAGCAGACGCCTTTGATTTATTGGCTCATATCTTAGCTTGTGAGTGGATGGCTGAGCATGAGACTAAAAGAGCATAAAATTTCAGAGAGAATAAATTATGAAAGCATTGATGTATGCCTTTGTAGAGCTTGTGTCACAGCTGTGGAGGCAGACTAAAAAAGAGACGGTAACAGAAGCTGCCACCCTCACAGATCTGTTCCTTGCCCCTTCGATCAAGTCCTTGTTTTCAAACCTGTCCCACACCTAGGAATTCTATAGCAGACAACCATAATATATTTAATACTAGTAACCATTAGGTATTACCTTGATCCAAAGCTCCAATATTTGCCATATACAGTACTGTAAAGCACTATAAAGCTTGGTGGGGTAATATGCTCATCTTTCTGAGCTTAATTTTTAACAGTGCATTTTGACCTGTTTCACACAGCCTGAAAATCATTGTGTCAAAGTAATTGTACATCTGCTTTCTCACTTGGCCTCTGCCACTGTACTGGGGCAAAGAAAAACCCACATTAACATGTCTTTCACCAAATCCAGCTTTATCTCGAGGAACAAAACTGTGTGATCAGTGATGCTCTTGAGCCAGAGATGCTCAGAAATGCCTTAAACTTGTGAACCTCCACATGATGATTTCTGGACCCAAATCTGTCCCATGTTCTGTGCAAGGCCAGGGCAGTTCCAAGAGAGAAAGAAGCTTGCGGATGGGTTAACTTCTACATGCCTCCACAGTAACTCATATTGATGCTGAAACATCAGAGTGCTGTTGTCATTATCATGTGGCAGTTTACTTCTCTTCCTATTTTACTGCTCTGGTGTCCAGCTGGCCCACATTTGGCCTGCTGGACTGGCAGCGGGCAATACCCAACCTATGCTCTCTCTTTCTTGGAATCCTGGAAAAGTCACAAATTGAGGATATTATCAGGGATGCCCAGTATGTTGTCGGCAGCGAGGATGTTGTGGGCCTGCTGCCGATGGCACTCTATCAATACTAAAATACTTTGAGACCCATTAATGTGCTGTGCTGGCAGAAGCCTTCAAGCAGTTGTGTTTGTCTTGGAGGAAATAATGTTCTCAAGTAGAGGAGTTGAACAGTAACGAAACTACCACTTAACTCAAAATGATTTTTTTAGATTTGTTCCCGGGTCGACCTGCTTCATCCTCCATTTTCTTCATGACATTGTAGCTCTGTCTGCCTCTGTCTTCTGGGGAGACAGTGAGCACTGGCTACTTACTCACTGAGATCCCAATTAACCTTGCGTTCAAAATTTGCAGTACTGTACTGGAGTGTCAGCCTTGATTTTTCTGCTCAATTCCTGGAGCGGGACTTGAACCTGGAACTCAGGAACTAGGGTTCCACTAACTGAGTCATGACTAATGCAAAGGAATGGAATGGTGGGGAATTGTGGAGTGACAGTCACATGGGAATGTTTTCATGGAAGCCGGGCTCTAATGAAAGGCTCACGGAGCGCCTGTTGAATGATGTACTGAATGTTTCTTTCCTCATTCGGCCCTGCCTTCTCTTTCTCCTCCTGACATGATCACCTGGTGACAGTGGCTGCGTCTTCATGGTTGCCCAGTTGTGTAGAACAGAACATAAATTTGGAGACAAATATTGGAGGGTTCCTGCCCAACTCCCTCTCCACACAGTCTAAGCAGTGGAAATGTTGTGCGTGTCAGCAGTGCGCACTGCTATGTTCTTGGTTGCAACATGGCTCTCATTGTACAATTGCTGTCCACATGTGGGTCATGTGGTGGAGGGGAGTCATTGGAACATAGGAATTAGGAGCAGAAGTAGGCAATTCAGCCCTTTGAGCCTGCTCCGCTACTCAATCAGATCATGGCTGATCCCTTCCTGGTCTCAAATCCACCTCCCCCCCCCTGTTCCCCATATCCCTTCAACCCGTCATTTTATCAGAAATATATCCATCTCCTTCTTGAAATCATTTAATGACTCCAATTCCATCGCACAATGGGGCAGTGGGTTCATGAGCCACAAGTAGGGCTGTAGGTCTTTGTTGGCGAGCAGCCACCTCTGCTTCATTACAGTGACTCAATGATGGTGCAACTGGCTGACTGGAACCCTTTACAGGTCTGCTACACCTTCCCATTGAGATGTGCCACCCACAAAGCCATGTGCATGCCTTTGACGGCTCTCTGCACAATTGCGAAACAACTCTGTCTACTTCTCTCAGCGTAATGCGAAGAATAGAAAGTCTTCTCTCCTTGCATGCAGGGCCTCTGATGCCTCCCTGCTGCAGCAATACATGTTGAACTGTGATGTGCCTGCGATGCCACTGATCTCAGTCTGGAAGTCTTTTGAAGTGTATGAAAAGACAATGACAGTGATTTTTGATGACCACCAGCAACACTGGCCTCGCACTACACTGCAGCTGCAAGTCTGGTTGGAGAAGGTGACAAAACTCTGTGGCCAACTCCTCGCAAAAAACAGCTCCGCGATGAAAGGAGGACAGAAGAACTCTCTGAATATCGTCGGTATTCTGTTGTGAGCCGTCGTCCACCAACTATTCACAGCTTTTCTTTTCTGCTGTCCCTGTCCCATCTCCTTGTCATGCTGGAAACTAAGAGGGACTGCAACGCCAGTCTACACCCTGCAAAGTTACAACACCACTCTTCAGACTCTAACAACTTGACAGTGAATAGAGGGAGAATTCAGAATGTCCAATTCACCTAACAAGCATGTCTCTCGAGACTTGTAGAAGGAAACTGGGCTGGGATTCTCCCCTACCCGGCCGGGCGGGGGGTCCCGGTGGGACGGAGTGGCGTGAATCACTCTGGCGTCAGGCCTCCCCAAAGGTGCAGAATTCTCCGCACCTTTAGGGGCTAGGCCCGCGCCGGAGTGGTTCCCGCTCCGCCGGCCGGCGCGAACGGCCTTTGGCGCCCCGCCAGCCGGGGCCAAAAGGCCTTCACCGGCCGGCGGAAGTCTGCGCATCTGGCGCATGCGCAGCGGGGGTGTCTCTTCCACCCCCGCCATGGTGAAGGCCATGGCGGGGCTGAAACATAAGAGTGCCCCAACGGCACAGGCCCGCCGGCCGGTCGGTGGGCCCGATCGCGGGCCAGGCCACCGTGGGGGCACCCCCTGGGGTCAGATCGCCCCGCGCCCCCCCCCCCCCCCAGGACCCCCACGCCGCCAATCCCGCCAGCACCAGACGTGCTTTGATTCCCGCCGGCGGGAACGGCCTGTCAGCGGCGGGACTTTGGCCAATCGCGGGCCGGAGAATCACCGCGGCGGGCCCACCGACCGGCGCGATTCCCGCCCCCGCTGATTCCCGGGTGGCGTAGAATTCGGGCCACGGCAGGGGCGGGATTGACGGGGGCCGGAGAATTCCGTCCCAGGAGCAACTGGAGGAAACCCATGCGGATTGGGGAGAATGTGCATACTCCATACAGACAGTGACCCAAGCCGGGTATCGGACCTGGATGCCTGGCGCTATGAAGCAACACTGCTACCCACTGTGCTACCATGCCGTTTAATGTTTGATGTTTGGCATGGGCTGCACGAGCAGGGACGTGAAGCAGAGACGCTGCCATTTTTAGCCCCTCTGGGTTCCCAGAGCACCAAACTTCAGTCCAGCTTCAGGGACCAATCTTGCAACCTGTGCCCCTTTGAACTTCCTCAGTGATAGCCAACATCTTTCGAGGGGCAATATGTACCAGTTGTTTAATCTGGAAGAATGTTCAGAGATCCACCTCTGCTGAGCTCTTGCTTACTAAAAATCCAACTCATCCAGAACCCTTGGCCACTCATTTTTTAACCCATATGAAGCTGCACATTCTTATTGTCTTGTCCGAGCAAGACTCCATTAGCGCCCTGTTTTCCCTGTGCATTTTGATTCCTCCATATGGTTCCTCCCTTCCTCTGCAATAACTTCTGGTGCTAGATCTTCGTTCCTAACTCTTGCTTTTTAATTTCTGCAATCCCTCTGCCCGCACATTATGTTGGGAGGTTGGTTACAGAATGTGTCTTAAAAAGGTCTATATAGTCTTCAGTACATTATTAGCAAGTTCTTATTCACTACTTGTGGTAATATACATATAGACAGTGAAAGGGTAGGCAAGGATCTGTCTCCATGTTTAGGACTTCATACATCTCTGCTCAATACCATTCTGATTCAGGGAGTCGTGTACGTGGCCGACCCGGCGCCGGTCGGCGGCCATTGAAAACAGCCCCCACAGCAATTTTCCGCACTCGACGGGCCGAGTGCCAGCCGAGTTCCACCCAGTCCCGCCGGCGTAGTTCACATATGGTCGCACCTGGCGGGACCTCGGCATTCTGGCTGCGGGGGCCGTCCTGGTGGGGGGGGCAGGAGATCCGACATGGGGGGGGGGGGGGGGGGGGGGCCTCCTCAGTGGCCATGTCCACGATCGAGGGCGACCGATCGGCCGGCGCGCTCATTCCCGGGGGGGGGGGACAATGTTCCTCCACGCCGGGTCCCTGTAGGGCTCCGCCATGTTGCTCGGGGGCAGGCACGAAGACGGCCGCCGTGCGCATGCGCGGGTCCTGCGGCCGGCCGGCGTGCACATGTGCAGATCCACAGCCATGCAGGCGTAACTGCAGGGCCCTGCAGGCAGCCAGAGCTGAGGGACACAGGCCGGGGCCCTGTAGCCCCCTCGAAAATGGAGAATTACCCCGGACATTCGAGGAAAAAGTCCTGAGTGATTCGCGCCCGTTTTCTGGCGGGCGTGGAGACTTAGTCCCTGGAACGGAGAATCCCGGCCTATGTCTTGCAATGATGCCATCGATAATTAGCTGTCCAGAGTTCACAAGTGAATTCAGTGACTTATTTTTCTTTGTATTTAAACTGCAAGTGATGCTGTATCTTACAAATCTTTTCTTCCAATTCTATGACTGGTCTGCACCTTGGGTCTGTCCAAATTGAATTGGAAGTGTTGAATTGTGATCCATGTTAAAGATTTTTAAAGCCTGGGTACAGCTTTGAGAGCCAGCAGGTTTGCAATATGGAGCCACATAACAGATACAAAGGATTTCCCACACTTGCAGATTTTGGTGGGCTCCACAAAATGGTGATGGTGCCTTTGTAGAAATATTCTTAACCATGGCTACCTGGGATGGCTGTCAGCTGGCTTATTTTGTTCAGTGCTTTGCTTCCCCAAGTAACGAGGAGTTTAAATTTAAACCTAAGCTTGCTGTTTTCCAAGTTGGACAGTCATCATGTTGCCAAGAGATTTTATATATTTCCTTTTGCAAGCTCAGGGAATGGTGTTGAGGCTCTTTGCCAGTGATCAGGTTTTAGCAATGGGTTTCTTTCAAACATTGCTTCTGACACTGGATTAATGAAAGGGTTCTCAGGACTAGCTGCAGCCTGGAACTTTAAAAGATTTAGTTCACCCTTTCAGGTTCTGTGAACTCTGTGTTCTGACACTGGAGTTCCAAGGGATATTCAATGGAGTCTTCTGCTGCTGTAAAAATCTCTGCCTTCAGCTTTCAGGCTCTTCTCTGGAGCATTATCTGGTGACATGTCTCAGCATCTGTTGGGAACTTCTCCCAGGTCAGAATTTCCACTGAAGTGTTTTTTTTTTCGTAGTCTTTCAGCATTTTCGTGAGGTTGAGTATTTTTGATCCCAAACTGCCGCCATGTTGAGAGGATGTTGGTTACAGAACGGTGTCTCTTAAATAAGTCTCCATAGTTTTAAGTAGGTTAACAGCAAGTTTTTATTAACTACTTCTAATTATATACATGTATACAGTAAAGAGTAGAGGCAAGGAACCAGCTTCATGTCTCGGTCTTCACACATCTCTGCTCAACACCACACTGACCCATTGTCATGGGTCATGTGCCTTCTTACGTCATTGTGTGGGAGGTACTGTACTCACTCCCACATTAACCGTGCATTTGCCAAAACGTAATGCACATTAGTGGCAGGATGTTCAGCTATCCTTTCATTGTTGCTGTAACAACGTCTGCTGGAAATGGAAGCACCCATTAAAGCCTCACTGCTTCAGTGGTGCAGCAATTTTCCACATGACCCTTACGCTTTAAATAATGTTATGCGTGCTGGCATTTTCTAAATTATAACCTGTAACTTGAACGTAATTGGAAACACCTGTTTTTTTGGGGGGGGTTCTCCCAGAATGTCAATCAGGATTAAATCTATTAAGATTAAAAGTGGCAAAATGGGAATGTAAGATAATTTTGCATCCCTTTTGATTTTGGCACTCTTCTACAATCATTTGTTCACTTCCCCTCACAGCCTTACAGCCTGGGAAATATCGAGTGTTAAACCCACTTACCTCCATTCCCTAGGTTTTCGGCACATTGAATTACAGCCCTTGTGACATCTATTCCCTTGGGGAATTGTGGAGAACACAGAATACGTTGCACTTGTGGAGAAAAAAAATGCTGGTAACTCACGAGTGACAATTTAATCTTAAGTAACTGAGACAGCTCTGCCTCAGAGATTGGAAGAAATCCTGTATTTCTTCACAGTTCCCCAATGGAGCCTTCTGTTTGTACAATACATGTCCTGTGTTTGACAAAACATTTAAATAAGAAATGGTGAATCAATTATGCAAATGATGGAACGTGTGATGCAGTTCTACTCAGAGCCTTAGACATCCCACGGTGCTGTGCAAAAACATTTCCTTTGCATTCCATGTTTAATTGATTTGGAACAGTGTGTAATGTCACAAGCAACAAACTGGGAAAGAAAACACATGTGTCTCAAGCACAAGCAGTGACTTTGAAAGAATGTTTTGTTTTGTTTTTGTAAATTGTCATGTTCATCGAGGTGATGGATGCCAGTACTGGGGAACTGGAGTACTGTTTTTTTCCTCGACTCACAGCCTCATGCTGCTCTCAGGTCAGGAACAGCACAAAGTAGCTTCAGGGTAAAACTTCCTGAACACGCATGCTTTGGAATAGATAATGACCCCGGTTGAACTTTTCTAAGCAATCTCCAATTGATCAATGTCCTTTTGAAGCCAAGGTGTCGAAAATGGCGCAGAAAAATACCAACTACTCAGGATGTCGACACAGATCTTCCACTCACAGGATCGTCAGAGACCAGGGGTGGGATTCTCTGATCCTGAGGCTAAGTGCTGACGCCGTCGTAAATGCCGTCGCGTTTCTCGATGGCGTCAACATGGCCTCAGGAGCAGCGATTCTGACCCCGACAGGGGGCCAGCACAGCACTGGAGCGACCCACGCTGCTCCAGCTGCCGATCCCGCCGTCAGACGGACGCCGCGGGTCTGGGCATGCTCAGTGGGACCATGTCAATGCACGCACGCGCGGTGGAACCAGCGCGATTTCCACGCATGCATGGTGGCTCCCTTCTCGGCGCCGGCCCCGACGCAACATGCCATAGGGCTACAGGGGCTGGCGCGGGACAAAAGAGGCACCCAGCCCGAGTGGCCAGCCCGCCGATCGGTAGGTTCTGATCGCGGGCCAGGCCACAGCGGAGGCCTCCCAGGGTCGGTCACCCCCCTCCCCCCCAGGCCGGGGTCCCGCTGGGTAAGGCCACACGTGGACGGCACCGGTGGGACTTGGATTTTTTTTATGGCCACTTGGCCCATCCCGGGCGGTGAATCGGCGGGAGGGCCGCGTAGAGTGGCCCCCAACCGGCACCGTGCCGACCGTGCTGGCGCCAATGCGCCGATTCTCCACTCTCCGGAGAATCAGCGGACCGGTGTCGGGGCGGCGGCGTGCGATTCACGCCCGGCCTGGCGGTTTTCCGGCCCGGCCTGGGTTGAGAGAATGCCACCCCCGATGCACCCTCCCAAAGTGCGCTTTGCGACCATGCGGAAGTCCTGGTGCCCGACACCCCCCATAACAAACTCCTGACAACCCTCACCTGACTAGCCCCTGACCTGACAAGCCCTCCCAACCCAACAAACCTCCCTGACCCACCTCATCACTTCTACCCTCCCCACTCACCTCATCAACCTGCAAGCTGAACCACAACCAACCAACCCACCATACCCAGCTGCCATCTACCCACCTACTTACCCCACTAACACATCTACACATTCAGCCTTCACTCATATACACTAAAAGGCTGTTTAAACGTCCCAAAACCTTTTGGTGTGTTAGTGAGCACTCACCAGAATACAACAGCTCGAGCTATTAAAAGGGGGTGTACCTTGGCTTCCCCACGCGATCCAGCACAACAATGGAGCAGTTCGATGGAAGAAGTTTGGATTGGAAAACCTGGTCCAAAATGTGGAACATAGTCGTGGTGCAGAAACCCAGAAGTGAAGTGGCAATCTGAAGGTGATCACCGCTCCTCGGAAGATTCGGGCTGATGTACTTTTAGCTGGAAAACAAATAATTTCAAGATTCATTTTTGAATCTGATTAAGCTTGTTACTTTAAAAGATCAATCACGACATCCAAATATATTTTTCTTTCTCAGCTTTGGATATTTTCAGTGCATGTTTCCTGTGCAGGATTAAAGTCTAAATGTCTTGATCCCAGTTGTTTAAACAGCGAGCGTACATTCATTTTCTACTCACCTCTCTGATGTCCCGTTAATGTTTGGAACTGCTGGTTGGAAGGAGTAAGGGGGGGCTGCAATTTGGTGTGCAACTATCTCTGTGAAGTTTGAAAACAGTAACATTGTAAATGGGGGCAGTGCCTTGTAGGAATCTTTTGCTATTCATGATAACACTGGGATTAAAGTTTGGTATGCCGCAGGTGAGGTAATTCTGAACAAATTATCTGTTTCCTTGCTGTCTCTTGCCAGCACCAATAAGGCGATAACTTGGGAAATAAGAGACGACTAAAATAAGCAAACAATGTTCCATCCTGATTTAGGCTTGTATGCAAATTTAGTGAAATACATCAGCCTTTTAATTTAACAAGCTACCTTTGAAGGTGGCCTCTCCCACACCATCCACATGCCATGTAGTGTGGTGCCAATAATAGATCTAATAATAATAATAATACGAGGATGTTCCTTCATATCGAAAGGGGTTAAACAGCAGGGGGCTCAGAAAAGACGCTTGTGAGAAAGTATTCTTTTTGCCCTCCAGACTGAGATTTCATTGATATTGCCTTTTGCTGTCTGTTGCCAAGCTGGTTTTCAATTTAGTTGATTAATTTATTATTAATTCCAGGAACCTTTATCTTCCTTAAAAGCCTTCACTGTAAAGTGTTATCAAATGCCTCCTTAAAAGTCAAATGTATTGTATCTAACAAATATACCTTCTGCATTAATTCAACACATCTTCAAAGAATTCCAGGCGATATGAGATATGACGCATTACTTCAAACCCCCTGTTGACCTCTACTTTCTTTAGATGAAGAGTGACAATCCCTGAAATTTCTCTCAAGCGATTTCCTCATTACCAGAATAAGACTAACTGTAACCTTCCAATTCATGTCTTATTCATTTTCTGAAAATAAATTTTATCTGATGCTACCATCCCAAGTCCAAGAGATGAAAAATGGTGCTGGCTAAATTGTCTACCAGGCTACTGCTGAAAGGGGGAGATTTCAAGCCCAGATCTAATTTCATTATGTCCGTCCCCCAAATGAGTTCTAGAAAGAAAGGATATTTTAAAATTTGTCTGCTAAATGAAAAACAATCCTATCATTGTAAACAGTTAGGATATGGGAAAGTGAAGGACCAGTGAAGAGCAAGAGTAATTCATTTAAATCACCCAATTCTTCGGGGTTTTTTTTCAAATAGTGACTCTGAATTAAGGATAATAATAATAATCTTCATCATTATTGTTACAAGTAGGCTGACATTAACACTGCAATGAAATTGCTGTGAAAAGAGCAACACGGTGGCACAGTGGTAGCACTGCTGCCTCACAGTGCCGAGGTCCCAGGTCCGATGCCGGCTCTGGGTCACTGTTGGTGTGAGTGTGCACATTCTCCCCGTGTTTGCGTGGGTTTCGCCCCCACAACTTAAAGATGCGCAGGGTAGGTGGATTGGCCATACTAAATTGCCCCTTAATTGGATAAAATGAATTGGGTACTCTAAATTTAAAAACAAATTACTGTGAAAAGCCCCGTTAAGTACATGAAAAGAAAAGGAAATAAGATAAAATACATAATAGGGCAACACAAGGTACATAATGTAACTACATAACACCGGCATCGGATGAAGCATACAGGGGTGCAGTGTTAATGAGGTCAGTCCATAAGAAGGTCATTTAGGAGTCTGGTAACAGCGGGGAAGAAGCTGTTTTTGAGTCTGTTCGTGCATGTTCTCAGACTTTTGTATCTCCTGCCTGATGGAAGAAGTTGGAAGAATGAGTAAACCATTTGGGAGGGGTGTTTGATTATGCTGCCCGCTTTCTCAAGGCAGCGGGAGGTGCAGATGGAGTCAGTGGATGGGAGGCAGGTTCGTGTGATGGACTAGGGTGTGTTCACGACTCTCTGAAGTTTCTTGCGATCCTGGGCCGAGCAGTTGCCATACCAGGCTGTGATGCAGCTAGAGAGAATGCTTTCTATGGTGCATCTGTAAAGGTTGGTAAGAGTCAGCGTGGACATGCCGAATTTCCTTAGTTTCCTGAGGAAGTATCGGCGCTGTTGTGCTTTCTTGGTGATAGCATCAACGTGGGTGGACCAGGACGGATTTTTGGAGATGTGTACCCCCAAGGAATTTGAAACTGCTAACCATCTCCACCTCAGCTCTGTTGATGCTGACAGGGGTGTGTACAGTACTTTGCTTTCTGAAGTCAATGACCAGCTCTTTAGTTTTGTTGGCATTGAGGGAGAGATTGTTGTCGCTACACCACTCCACGAGGTTCTGTATCTCCCTCCTGTATTCTGACTCGTTGTTATTCGAGATCCAGCCACTATGGTCGTATCGTCAGCAAACTTGTAGATGGAGTTGGAACCAAATTTTGCCACGCAGTCGTGTGTGTACAGGGAGTATAGTAGGGGGCAACATACGCAGCCTTGTGGGGCCCCGGTGTTGAGGACTATTGTGGAGGAGGTGTTGTTTATTCTTACTGATTGTGGTCTGTGGGTCAGAAAGTTGAGGATCCAGTTGCAGAGTGGAGAGCCAAGTCCAAGGTTTTGGAGCTATGATATGAGCTTGGCTGGGATTATGGTGTTGAAGGCGGAG
Organism: Scyliorhinus canicula; assembly: GCF_902713615.1. Lineage (NCBI taxonomy): Eukaryota > Metazoa > Chordata > Chondrichthyes > Carcharhiniformes > Scyliorhinidae > Scyliorhinus > Scyliorhinus canicula. The sequence goes on along the minus strand of NC_052149.1, from coordinate 217,176,207 downwards.
CTGTAGTCAATAAATAGGAGTCTGATGTAGGAGTCTTTGTTGTCGAGATGTCCTAGGGATGAATGTAGGGCCAGGGAGATGGCGTCGACTGTGGACCGGTTCCGGCGGTATGTGAATTGTAGTGGATCAAGGCGTTCTGGGAGTATGGAGGTGATGCGCTTCATAACTAACCTCTCAAAGTACTTCATTACAACTGAAGTCAGGGCCACCGGACGGTAGTCATTGAGGCACGTTGCCTGATTCTTCTTTGGCACCGCGGTGTATGATGGTGGTCTTCTTGAAGCAGGTGGGGACCTCGGAGCGGAGTAAGGACAGGTTAAAGATGTTTGCGAATACATCTGCCAGTTGGTCCGTGCAGGCTCTGAGTGCACGACCAGTGATCCTGTCCAGACCCGTCGCCGTCCAAGGGTTCACTTTCTGGCCATCGGCATGCCAGCTGAACAGCCATTACTGTGGTTAAAGGTTGTGGGTGGGGTTCTTTGTTTGGGAGACCATGGGCTGGATTCTCCGCACCCCAACCCCAAAACCGCGGGGGCGGAAAATCCATTTCCCTGCACGGAATCGGGAAGCACCGGTTCCCCGATTCTGTGGGCCCCGGAAAGTGGCGTACTGTCCGAGTACACCGTGCCGCCCAACACCAACTGGAGCCATTGATGGAGGCCCGCTCTGCCATGCTCTGCCCTCGACTGGCTGAAGTCCCGGCGGCGTGGATCTAATATGGTCCAGCTGGTCAGGGTACTCGCGTGATGGATGCGGACTCAGTCCATGGCCACCCTGGTCGGGGGCGGGCCGATCGGAGGGCGGGGGGGGGGGGGGGGGGGGGCCTTATACGCTGCCGGGAGATGTTTGTGCGAAAGCTGAGGCTCGGCCACACAGCCGATTGGGGGGGGAGGGGGGGTTATTTTCAGGGTTCAATTCCTTGGTCCCAGTCCGCCATGGAGCCCGGCGTGGCCATGCACATGTTGGCCTCCGACCCGGATGTACGGTGGCCCGTATCTACAGAAAACGTTGCTAGATCTACGCCAGCTCCCTGCTAGCCCCCTGTAGGGCTAGGAATATGTTGCCCTTTCATGCCAGTTTTTCTGGTGTGTCCACAGTTCTGACGCCAGCGTGGGGACATAGCCCCAATAAAGGAGAATCCAGCCTCATGTTCTCTCGCCAGATCTGACTCGCTCTCGGTTTGCGCTAGGAACGGCATTCTGGGGCGATTCTCTCTCCCTTGCCATTCAAATTTATATACGGTGCGGAGCTCAAGGGATTCCGTTCTGAATCCTGCCGCCATTTTGAGCAGGTGGCCCGATACCGAGGTCTGGCACCTGCCCCCTCTCCCTCATAACGCAAGTCCTCCATCCCTTTCCCGTCCTTGACAAGTAGGTGCATTCCACCCCCCCCCCCATCAAACACAGGAATTTCTGGGACACCATTACTCCACTAGCATTAGGCACATGACCTGACCCGGCCCCCCCACCACCCACACTCCCATCAGAAACTGCTCATCAGCCCTCCCTATCAGCTCCCCATCAGACTCCCATCAGAGACCAGCCCCATCTCAAAACCCTCATATCAGTGAATTCCCCATCAGAAACACACCATATCAGAGACACCCCCACATATCAGTGACCCCCATATCGGTGAACCCCCATCAGACACACTCCCCAGCTTAGGGACACCCCCTCCCCACATCAGAGACACACCCATATCATGGATTCCTGCATTTCAGAAACGCCTCCGACCCCCTATATAAGACACCATCATATCAAAGACACCCCTATTATCAACGAGGACTCCAATGGGGGTTCTGATGGGTGTCTGTGATGGAGCTCTCCGACGGGGTCACTGATTGTGGGTCTTTGATGGGATTTACAGGATGGGCAGGTTTTGCATTGTGGGAGGAGGGGTCTCTCCAATGGTCTTTGGGGGCACTTACATTGAATATTTGACCCCTTGGCCCACCGTGAAGTCCACTGTGTCTGCGCCACATTGCAAAATATTTGCACAAATCCTCACCCATATGAATCCCGGCTCACCTCCACCTTCTCAATGGCAATTAGTGATGAGACATTAATGCTGGATTAGCCAGTTTTGCCCACACACTGTGAAAGATTAGTTAAATGAGAAAGTGAACAGAGACATGAGCAGATAAATCAGATTCACTTAATGTAATCAGTGCAAGTTGTCTTCATGTCATTATGCAAACTAAGGAACAAACCATGGGAACAATTCTCTGTTGGCTGACGCCGGAATCGCGAAACTGGATTGGGCGGAGAATAATTTTTGACGTCAAAACCGTGACGGGTACTGGTTTCACGGCAATTGCAACTCTCCGGTGCCTCGACTGTGGCGTCAATTCCACTGTGCATGTACAGTAAATGCCGTTTGCATATCATTAATGCCCTGACCCGTTTTTCTCTGGAGCCAATGTGATTCTTTGCCTCTACTGAGGGGAATTCCTGAGGGCGAAGGTTCACTTGTGCTTTTAAAATTCGAGAGAAACAGGCGCCATGCCTGATGAGGGAGAGAGAGGAGGTCGGACACGGAGAGGCGCGACTGTGTGCTGCCGGGCTGGACACTGGCTGGGCTGGGGGTGGGGCATCTGCCAGGGGCGAGGGGGTGGGGCGGGGGCTGATTGGGGGTGGGCCACGGGGCCGGGGTGATCCATAGAACATATAGAACAGTACAGCACAGAACAGGCCCTTCGGCCCTCGATGTTGTGCCGAGCAATGATCACCCTACTCAAACCCACGTATCCACCCTATACCCGTAACCCAACAACTCCCCCCCTTAACCTTACTATTAGGACACTACGGGCAATTTAGCATGGCCAATCCACCTAACCCGCACATCTTTGGACTGTGGGAGGAAACCGGAGCACCCGGAGGAAACCCACGCACACACGGGGAGGACGTGCAGACTCCACACAGACAGTGACCCAGCCGGGAATCGAACCTGGGACCCTGGAGCTGTGAAGCATTTATGCTAACCACCATGCTACCGTGCATGCTACCGTACGGGACCAGGTACGGACCACCATTGCCACAGCCTGCAAGGCAGCCATCTTGCTATGCAGCCCACTGACCACCCACCTTGACCCCTGATACTGCAGAGTGACACCGGCCATATGGACAGCATGGTAGCACAAGTGGATAGCACTGTGGCTTCACAGCGCCAGGGTCCCAGGTTCGATTCCCCGCTGGGTCACTCTCTGTGCGGAGTCTGCATGTTCTCCCCGTGTCTGCGTGGGATTCCTCCAGGTGCTCCAATTTCCTCCCACAGTCCAAAGACGTGCAGGTTAGGTGGATTGGCCATGATAAATTGCCCTTCGTGACCAAAAAGGTTAGGAGGGGTTATTGTGTTGCGGGGATTGGGTTGGGAGGCGAGGGCTTAAGTGGGTCGGTTCAGACTCAATGGGCCGAATGGCCTCCTTTTGCACTGTATGTTCTATGTTCCATGGGTATTCCCATACCACCACCCTCGCACACCACAGTCAGTCATACCAGCTCCCAAACTGCCCACCTGCCGCCAATGGGCATCATAGGGGGGCAGAGTCCACAGTGTCAACCGGGGCTACCGTGTAGCCCATTGGACCTGATTGGGCACAGATGTACATACCATGCCAACATGTTGCCCTGTCACCCCCTGCAGACAATGGATATTGAAATACAGATAGCAGTGGTGGCCTTCCTCCTTGTCGCCACAGTACAGGGGGTGCACTGTACCTGGATGAGCTGGAGTTGCTCGACGAGAGGGAGGAAGCTGCGGAGCCTGCCCCAGAGGATCAGGAGGCATCTGCTGAGGATGGAGTGCTGGCTCCCAACAGGCCAAGGAGGAGGAGAAGGAGGAGGAGGTGCCGCATGAAGCCTGGGTGTACCGCCAGTGCCTGTTATTTGTGGACGACCTGCCGGACCGGGAATGCCGTCAAAGACTCCGGCTGAGCAGGGGGACAGTGCGACATATCTGTCATATTTCAGCGCACTTGACACCATGGGGAAATGGGGAAGGACACCCGCTCCTGATGGACATCAAAGTGAAGGGAGCACTGGACTTTTATGCAACGTGGTCTTTCCATGCACCGAGTGAGGGCCTGTCCGTGATCTCACAGAGCTCACAGTGCACAGGTGCATCTACGCCATCATGGGAGCCCTATATGCCCAGATGGCACAGCACATCCATTTCAATGTGCACTGAGCCCACTAGGATGCCTGGGCAGAGGGGTTGTCGCCATCGCTGAGATGCCCGGATCCAGGGGGTGATCGACAGGATACCTGTCCTCCTACGAACACCTGCAGATGACAGGCCGCTCCACACAAACCGAAAGGGGTTCCACTCGATGAACATGCAGCTGGTGTGTGACCATCAGATGCGCATTATGCACAGCTGCGTCCAACACCTAGGCAGTGTGCACATCGCCTTCATCGTGGCACACTCAACAGTTCCTGGCCCCTTCAAGGTGCACTCCTAGCTGGGGCTCCAGCTCCTGGATGACAGGGGTTATCCGCTGCGATCGTGGCTAATGATGCCTATCTGGAGGCCACAGACAGACACGGAGACCAGCTACAATGATACCCATGCAGGGACAGGGGCATGATCGAGCAGTGCTTTGGGCATTGAAGATGTGGTTCAGGTGCCTGGACCTCTCTGGAAGGTCCTCCAGTGTAGCTCTGGAAGGGTTGCCTGCACTGTGATGGCCGGCTGCTTCCTCCACAACATATTGTAGCAGAGCGGGGATATGCTGGAGGAGGAGGATCAATGCCAGGCCTGGTCCAATGAGGAGGATGTGAGGGAGGCCGGGGATGGGCAGAACATGGGACCTGGGCAGGCACGGGAGGCTGCACATTGTGTGTGCCAGGGCCAATGCACATGGTTTGCTCCGATCGCCTCCAGGTTCACCGACTAGGAGGGTGGTGACTGGTCAGCGGGACGGACCTCATCCCATCCCCAGATCCTGCCATTCCACCTGGTCACCCTCTCGCCTGCAACCTCCTCCGTGATACATAGATGTCGCACTATGGGGTGCGGGAGCTGGGTTGACAGTAACAGCAGGTATGATCCATGGAATGGAGGGTGATGACAACCAGCTCTGCGATGAGATTTGGTGCTCAGCCTCGTTGGACAATATCTGGCTCCTACCCATGGTAGCACTTCCACCGTCCACCTGGGTGATCACTGCATGTGATAAGACACCGCAACAGTGGGTGCTGGCTGAACTGCGGTCTCTGAGCCATCCACAACGTCTGCCCATTCTCCACCACCTCCCTCACCCATGCCCCCTCTGCAGCCAGATCAGCCCATCCCTAAGACCTTTCCATCAGAGCACCGAGACAGGTTGTAACATTATTCACAGGTGTTTAATGTGAAAACATATTTACAGATTTGTGCTCTGGCACCTATTGCTAAACTGTGCCCTGCACCTGTGGCAACTTAACTGGTGTCTCCTTTTCTGGCCTTCAGCCCTGGGTGGATCCCTAGATGGTACATCAGGGGTGGAGGAGGCCTGCTGCAATTCCTGCCTTGTGACCGGGTTCCTCATTGGCAGCTGTCCTCTGGGGCGATCGGGCCTAGATGGGCCCAGCTGCTGCTCAGGTGTCCCAGGTGTCACCAACTTCTGGGTCTGTGCCACATAGGGCAATGACTGCCCCTTCTCCCTCTGAACCTGTACCATCTCCCTCTGTATCTGTGCCATGTCGGCCAGCACCTGGACAATGACGCTGACGCTCTCAGCCATGGCCCGCTGTGACTGGGCTATGTTCAGGAGCTGCAACTCCCAGATGGCTCTTGGCATAAGGCGACTTGTGAGAGGGCAGCCATGTCCTGGGCCTCAGCTACCACCTGCACCAGGTGCCCCAGGTTGATCCGGAGCCAAAACCTTTGCCCCCAAGGACTCCACCACCGGCGCCACCAACGAGGTGTTGGCCTGGGTGGCATGAATGTCCGGCATTAGCTCCTGCTGCTGCACCTGCAGGTGCTGCATGCTCGCCGACAACTCCTCATGTAGTCCCAAGCTCTGTGACTGCATCTTCACAATAGATGGGACTGTCCGTTCCAGAAGCCCGAATCCCGTCTGCAAAATAGCTAGTCCCTGGGGTCGGTCCACCCTCTGACCGTCCACCCCCTCGGGAATTTTCTACCTTCACCATAGAATGTGTGTGCTACGCACATGAGAGCGTCCCAGGAGCCTCTTCACTTAAGTGTCCAACCGAGGGGAGTGTGATGATGGAGGATGTTGGAGACAGCTGTGACAGGGGGTTAGTGTCATCTTTGGACTCGAGCTCCGGGGTGTCCTGGGTTTTGGGTTGATGGCTGCTGTCCGTGTCGGTGCCATCGCCGCTGGGTTGTGGGCAGGGGACACCAGAAGGACTCGCCCCAACACCAGCAGGTCCTGCAGTACCCAAGACATGAAGCATGATTAATCCAGAGGACAGGGACAGGGGGAGGAGGGGGGGGGGGGGGGATGGTGTGGGGGTGGTGTGGGGATGGTGTGGGGGTGTTGGTGGGTGTGAGGGTGGTGTGGGGGTGAGGATTGTGTGAGGTGGTGTTGGGGGGAGGTGGAGGGTTGACACACCTGTCAAGGGGAACCACAACTCAGTTGGGTCTCTCTTCCTCGCCAGATGTCGACCTCCACCCTGGCGACTGCCCTTTCTTCTGGCCCACTGACTACATCCAGGCCCTCTGCTCTGCTTTGGTGAGAGGCCACTTGTCTGGCAGCTCCCCTCCAGTCTTCTCCCGCTCCTGGCGGTTATGGGTGACATTCTCCTGGGAGGAGGAAGCAGATAACGCAGTCCAATGCATGCAGCCCAGGAGGTGGGTAGCTGGTGGCATCAGTGGCCAGGGCACCCGGCTATAGCAGCCGGTATGGGTGCCCACATGTGGTGCAGGGTGGGTGTTCGGCTGTCCTCCGTGTGGGGGGGCTAAGGGTAATGGTGTGTGGGACGGGGGTTTGTTTCAGGGGCAAAATGCTGCCTACTTTCCCTCACCGCCCTGAGGAGGTTGTGTAATTTCATCCAGCTCTGTTGGCCCATCCAGACAGTGTTGCTCACGGCGCTGACGGCCTATGCCACCTGCATCTAGGCACGGCGAATGGCAAGGGCTGGCAGCCTCCTTCCCAGGCCGGGGTACAGGTTCACCGACCTCTCCTCCAGGGACTAGCAGGGTCTCAGCTTGGTGTCCTTAAAACGGTGTGTCACTCTCCTCGCTACCATCTTGTTGGCTGGGATGGTGTGTGTGGGGAGTGAAGTGTGTCTGTGTGGCTGCAGCTTGTCAGCCTCCCAAGTGTTAATCGCGAAGCCGGCAAAGCTGGCACCGTTTCTCATTGGAATCGATTGTGTTACACATGGCGTAGATGCTAGTCCCTCAGCAGTCATTGAATTGGTCCAGGCGCAACACCAAATTTGCTGTCGTAGAAGTCCACAATTCCTGCCCCGGTGTCAATACTTCATATGAGGAAAGGAAGATTCTGCTGCATGTGTTCCCACAACAGTCGGATGCCTTGATTAAATTTTAAAAAGGGGAAGCAAATTTATTCTTGTGTGTTGCAGAAAAAAGAGGCATGCAGTTGAAGCTTTTCATTTTACACTCATCAGGACAGATGTGAGAATGGCAAATTTCAAAGGGAACAATAATTTATACTGCATGAGTAAATGGATGTCGATTCAGTCAGCTCTGGTTGATTGAGACATTGCCATGGTAATTGCATCAAGAAGCTTTTTATTCAAAAAAGGTACAATGTCTGGACATTCTAGGTGGGATTCTCCATCAAAATAGTCAGTTTTCTGGTGAGGTGTCTGCCTGCTGGCAGACGATCCTCTTTCATGGCAGCCGGCTAATGGGGTTTCCCATTGTGGGCACCCCCACGCCGTCGGGAAATAAACCAATGTGAGTGCACTGCCGGCGAATTGGAGGATCCCACGGAGGGAGAATCCAACCCATTGCTTTTGCTACAGAGGTCAGGTCCCTGAATGTGAATATACATAGCTTTTAGCAAGCATAATTGAGCCACATTGCATGCTTGTCTGAGAATAGCTCGCTGATGCATTCACCATAACATTGTCTTTGCCAGTCAGAGCCAACTTGGTTAACAATCAGCCCCCGTTACCTGCAGCGTGAGTTTATATTCTCTTCAAAATTTTGCATTCTTGCATCTGTCATGATGAGGGAAAGATGAAAAGTTTCAACAATCGGTCTTTTTTCCCCAAAAAATTAATCCTTGTAGTGCCAAACAGACTTACCTTAATTTCCTGGAGGCCGGCAGTGCCACAAACTGCTACCTGCGTGGCCTGCACAAATGTCTTCATTGAGACCAATGAAACCATTCATGGATCGCATTACGTTTCCATAGTCATCCATTTTATCCTTAACATGGCATTTGCTGGCCTCACGGTTTCCTTTTGCAAAGGTCTGTCTGTCCATGAAGCATCATGGGCAAGATTCTCCGCTGGAGGGATGCTCCGTTTTGCCGGTTCCCAGGGGTTTCCCGACGACGGGTTTCCCATAATGGAAAACCCCTGGGCGACCGGCCGGCGTAACGGAGAATCCCGCCAGCGGGTCAAGGCAGAAATGTGGCGCGGCAGGATGGAGAATCCAGCCCCATGTTTCAAAAGCCTCTCCATCTGCCACTTGCTTTTCACACGGGACAGGATTGGGCAGATCCACTGTCGAGTACAAAGCATAACAACTACCCAATGCAATCGATGTGAATTATTTGTTGATCACCAAAATAGCAATCAAGTTGCTCATTGTCTACAGTCAATGGGAAATCTACAAAACTGGGTCATTGATTCATCATCGCATAGCTTTTTTGGCACTGAGTTTTACATTGCAACATTGCAAAATATGTGAGTGTAGCAATGTGTTAACTATTATTCAGTGGAATCCTCATTTGCGCAGAGCTAGTTTGTCAAGGAATAGATGAAGATTTCTGCAGATGGCAGGTAAAAATGGTCAAACTGGCAATAAGAATGTGCAATGGTCAATCAGCAAATTCAATCTGAACCCTAAAGAAAACATTAACCAAAATACTCAAGTTTGTTCAAAATTGATTCAGTTTCCAAATGGTATTGCTATCACTCGGTGAGCTATATTTAGTGCCTCAAGCATTAAAATTTGATAATTGATGGAAGTTGCATGGTTGGATTACGAAATGTTTAAATCAAAGAGGCCCTCAGGATTCTTTGGCTCAATGATGACAGGATTTTTTTCTGCTTTGTTTATTCTGCCTAAATTTATGCCACATGTTGCACTCTGGACGCAAAAACCAACGCAGCCTTTCAAACAGAAAAACAGGTCACATACATATGATTAGGACTGTTTTACTAGGTTCCATTGCACATCTGGTACATGAGGAAATTTGAATAAAATAACGAATACTGTTCCATGCCTCAATGACCTGTAAATGACATGTTATTGGGAAGGGCAAAAGAAAGTGGCTTTGGTATCAGAACTACTGTTGCTAACTATTTATATGAATGATATGGATTCCGGATTCAGAAAGTCAATTTCAAAATTTGCAGGAGCATAGTTCATCCTTTCATGGGACGTGCACGTCACTGACAAGGCCACCGTTTGTTGCCTATCCAAAATTGCCCTTGAACTGAGTGATCTTTTCATGGAATCCCTACAGTTCAGAAGGAGGCCATTTGGCCTATTGAATGTACACCAGCCCTCCAGAAAAAGCACTGCACCCTGGCCCGTTCCCCAACCCTATCCCCGCAACCCCACCTAACCTCCACATTTTAGGCCGTTTCAGGGGGGACTTAAGTGTCAACCGCATTGTTGTGGGTCTGGAGCCACGTGTAGACCAGACCAGTTAAGGATAGCAGATTTCCCTCCCTGAAGGACATCAGTGAACCACTTGGGCTTTTACAGCAATCAATTATCGTTTAATGGTCACCATTACTGAGTCCAGCCTTACATTCCAGAATAATTAAGGGAATTTTTTAATTCTACAAGCTGCCGTAATGGGACTTGAACCCATGTCCCCAGAGCAATAGTCTGGCCCGTGCTCCAATGCAATTTCGCTAGTTCCCACCACACTACCGCCTCACTTCTAATATAACAGAGGACGAAGACAATGTATAGGACAAGAATATGTTAATAAACTTGAAGAATGAACAGACAATTGGCAGAGAAACTTTAAAGTAGGCATGTGCTAGATGATCTTGTGGTAGAAAGAAAGATTGTGGTAGAAAAATTGTATTCCTTGGAAATTAAATGTTTAAATTGAGTGGAGGAGCAGGGTGTGAAGGAATAGATACACATATCATTAAAAGCAGTGACACAGCTTAATAAGGCTGTTAAAAATAGGAAACGTAGCCTTGGGATTTACTACTGTTATGTTCTTCTCTTCAGCATAAACATATCAATCACACATCAAGAATTGGTGAAACAGTAATGTGTTTCTTTTATTTGAAGATAAGAGTAAATAGAGATAAATAACTAGGAGACAACATCTAGTACATTTTTCTCTTCTGCTGCTGCTTGTATACTGAATACAAGTCATGGGACCAATGCATCACACCCCATGGTGAGGTGGCAGTCACTGACAGCATTTATGATCCAATTCCTTAAAGGTACAGAGACATCATATCACAATAGCCCCTTTTTTCTAATTAAGGTTATCCTTAAAGAATCAAGCTATTCACATGGAAGCAAAGGAATATAACTCCCTGAATAAACCATTATACAAAGCAATAAATTGACAAGACTCTGAAACATATCAGTAGTTTTCTTGTTCATCCAGACTTAGGTCTGGTAATCTTTGCTGGAGGCTGTTTGATGTATTCATAATGTCAGTTCGGGATGTTTTGTCGCGTTTTAGACCGTGTTATCTTCGCAATAAGATTACTCGATGTGTGGTATTGTTCTGATTTGGCATGTGTTTCATTGCGCTGCCATGTTATTTGATTCATACTTGATATGATGTTAGTTCTGGGCATATATTGACGATTGCTGCTGGATTCCATGTGCCATCGCTTAGGTGTTGTACTCACACTTTGTGTCCAGGATTCAAGTTGGGTCATTTGTTACCCCATGCAAGTCATGGGCTTCTTTAATCTTTCCTAGTTCTTTAATGAAGGCTTCACATCCTCCTGGGAATATTGACAAGGGCGGTTTGTCTGTAATTGTCTGCCAAATAGCAATTGCACATTGCTTCCGCAGGATAACAAAGTGTGCATATTTGGAAGGGTCTCTCAACTCCTAACTTCATTACAGCATTGGTCCAGATATTGTCAGAAGAGCTGAACTCATGAATGAGGTGAGAGTGACTACTCTTGACATCAAGGCAGCATTTAACTGACATCAAGGAGCCCGAGCAAAACTGGAGTCAATGGGAATCAGGAGGAAATCTCTCCATAAGTTGGAGTCATTCCTGAGACAGATTTCTAACACAGATGACTCTGGCTTCAAAAGCAGGATACAGACTTGGAATTATATGGCAAAACCAACCCACCATATGCAACACAATAGTCAAGAATGTGATGGAATACTCTTCACTTGCCTAGATAAGCGCAGCTCCTGCAACACTAAGCTTGACGCCATTCGGAACATCTCCCCTGAGACCCCATACCTTCATTACCTCTGGACTTAGCTGTTCCAATGCATTGCTGGCTCTTTCCCACATCCTGCCCTCTGGAAATTTCAGGTCATAGTTGAACACCTTGGGATGTTTCATTCTGTTAAAGGTGCCAAATAAATATTATTTTTTGTGCTTGGAAAATAAACGTTTTTCCGGATGTCTTGTGGTGCTGTGGGTAGAGTCATTGTTTTTGAGCTGGAAGCTTCAGGTTCAAGTCCTATTCCAGGACTTGATGGCTAAGGGCGATGCAATCATCAGCCACCAATATGTGGCAAAAGCGGGTGAGATTCCTGGTCAGTCAAGTGATGGAAAGCAAATTGGGACCTTTCCCAGTACTATTCTGTAAGTTGACACTTGGACTCTTTTGAGGGTCAATTTGTTGGATGGCTGGTGTGGATCAGATGAGTGCCAACAGCATGGGGCTTAATCCCTGCTTTGGCTCAGGTGGATTGACTTGCCCCTTTGACAGGGTTAAATGAAGAAGGATTGGGTTATATGCTAGAAACTCTGTCAATATTCATCCCCAGAAGTGTGGAAGATTTCAGGTTAGATGGGCAGCATGGTCGGCGCAGTCTTGGAGGGCCGAAGGGCCTGTTCCTGTGCTGTTCTTTGTTCTTTTTCTTTATTAGCAGTAGTGACTCACTTGTAGTCATAGAATCCTTTTAGAATCTCTGCAGTGCAAAAGGAGGCCATTTGGCCCTTCAAATCTATATGGGCCCATCCAACCTAGACCCACTCCCCCACCTTAACCCAGTAACTCCATCTAACCTTTAGACACTAAAGGGCAACTTAGCGTGGCAAATTCACCTAACCTGTGGGAGGAAACCGGAGCACCCGGAGAAACCCAGGCAGGCAAGGGAGAATATGCAAACTCAACAGAAACAGTCACCCAATGCCGGAAATGAACCCGGCTCCCTTCTGGTGCTGTGAGGCAGCAGTGCTAACCACTGTGCTACCGCGGCGTCTAAACATGATTGAAACACTTCAGAATATGCCTTTCTTGAGTTGTAGAACTGTCATTGTGCTCAGCAGCTCTAATTCAGCTGCAACGTGATGGAGTATTTGGTACAAGTTTAAAAAGGGCCTGATTGAAACAGGAGGGGTGTGAGGCTGTTGGTGGAACTTTGTCCTCACAAATCTGAGCCAATGTATAAAACCACTTTTTGAAGAATACTGCTGGTCACTAATGGAATTCTGTTAGTCAGTCCTTGCAATAATAGTTTTCTCCACAGCTAATTTTTCAGTGAACAAAGGGTACGAGACATAAAAACATCAGGCAATAGAAGCAGGAGGAAGCCATTCGGCCCTTCCAGCCTGTTCCGCCATTGATTATTATCTGAGAAAGATCTGGGTGTGCAGGTCCTCAGATCCTTAAAAATGGCAGCACAGGTGGAAATGGTGGTAAAGAAAGCATATGGCATGTTTGCCTTCATAGGATGGGCTATCATGTGTAAAAGCTCAAAAATTCTATTAGTTATATAGATCGTTGGTTAGGCCACATTTGGAATACTGTGTCCAATTCTGGTCACCACACCACCAGAAGGACGTGGAGGCTTTGGAGAGAGTACAGAAAAGGTTTACCAGAATGTTTCCTGGTATTAGCTTTGAGGAGCGATTGAATGAACTGGGATTGTTCTCCCGAGAGAGATGGAGGCTGAGACCTGATAGAAGTTTATAAAATTATTCGGGGCATAGATAGGGTGAACAGTTGAAGACTTTTTCCCACGGCGGAAATGACAATTACAAGGGGGCACAAGTTCAAGGTGAGGGGGGAAATGTTCAGTGGAGATGTGCGGGGCAAGTTTTTTACACAGAGGGTGGTGGTCGCCTGGATTGCATTGCCAAGTGAAGTGGTTGAGGCAGATACGTTTGCGACCTTTAAGACTTATCTAGTTGGGAACATAAACAGACGAGGTATATAATGATACAGATGTTCTGTCTACATAAGACACGTGATCGGCACAGGCTTGGAGGGCCGAAGAGCCTGTTCCTGTGCTGTATTCTTTTTTGTTCTTTGTTCTCACCATATCTGATCATCAAGTTCAATACCCTTATCCTGCCTTCCCCCCATATCCCTTGATCCCTCGAGGTTAGGAGAAACCAGCGTACAGTGTTTTATATGTGCTTAATCACTACTTGGGGCTTTCTGACTAACATAAATTGGAGGCCACTTCTTTTGCCTGCATACTTTGCTAACAGGCCATATAGAATATTATAGTCGAACATTTTTTTAGTGGATAGATGGGCTATTAGAAGCTTAGGTGTCTTCTCAGGAAAACATTTTGTTCCTTTTCCCTCAGGAATTAATTTGTCCTCAGCAATTTTTAAAGGTTTGTACCATGGAAACGTAAGCCCCTTGTAGTTGGGTTCTTCTCTGATGATCTGCCATCTGGACAAGGAATTCATTATAGGTGGAATGAATAGAAAGTCAGTGGCATTTGTAAAAGCACAACGGTGAGCTTTTCTATCACTAAACTTCAGGTACAAAACCACGACTTGGTCAGAAAACAATCATTTATTATTAATAATACTCAAAATTGAGATCCGAAACCAAAGAATATCATGTGTTGTGCAAAAAATTAAATTGTCTTGACAACAGAAATACCTGCATTTCCAAAAAGTATATCCATTGGAAGTTAAAGTTGCAAATTTAGTTTGAGCAGTATCGCTCATCATGGCTCATTGGAGACCTTGAGCGGTTTGTCATGTACCTGCACACCATTCTTTGAGAATAAGAAACTGCGTGCACTGGAAGCTGCTGATTTGATGGTATCTTGACGTCATGCAGCCTGACATGGTTGGTGTGATGCCGGAATCCCATATTTGAGCAACAACGTTACAGGCAACTAACTCATTCTACATTGATGTTACTTAAATGATCTGTCACACTAATTACAGGTGCTGTTTAGCACAGGGCTAAATCGCTGCTTTGAAAGCAGGCCAGCAGCACGGTTCGATTCCTGTAACAGCCTCCCGAACATGCGCCGGAATGTGGCGACTAGGGGCTTTTCACAGTAACTTCATTGAAGCCTACTCGTGACAATAAGCGATTTTCATTTCATTTTAGGTGTGTTTGCTTTTACTTTTCTGTGGCAAGGTGTATGATAGTGCGCTGGAATGTTTTGGAGGTGTTATGATGAGTTACTGAATTTCCAGAGAGTGTTGTTACATCCTGTTATGCCACTCTGGACTAATGTATGGTCAATTCCAGCCCCACAGGGCCCCAGAGTCCCAATGCAAGTGAATTAACCAATAATTCATATGAAGTTTCTGAGATCTTTGGCCTTTGACTGCTCCAATGATTTACAAGCACCAGATTTGCAAGTGAAATGCAGCAACTTTTTATTTATAATAAAAATAGAGATAAGACTTGCAACACATATAATAGAATAATGGCCAGTTATTCCACTACTCCCTCCCTTTTATCATCCCACCCTCTACCCAAACAGACTTAAGACAGACACATGCAGAGGAAGAAGGGGGGGGGGGTAAAAATAATAAGAGGGTTAATATGAAATGGAAGATGAGTGTCCTTGCTTCGGATGTTGAAATTGTTGCAGCAGTAGGCAGTCCTCCCAGTACGCAGAGTGATTGAAACCACCGATCGGATTGCTAACAAGGATTTTCTGGCTGGAACATTCAGTCAGAACTCCCAGGCTGCAGAATTCCCTTTGGTGAGACATTTTAACTAGTACCAACCCTGTCCTTCACTCGTAAGATTTACCTCTGGCCTGTTTAATCTCGACTGGTTTCCAACTCCACCAGAATGATTAACAGCTTTACTAAAACAAGAAGAGAGTTCCCTACATGTTATTTAAAAAAGGGTTTTTAAACAACTGACCCTGCTTTCAGCTGGTACTCCCCTCAAACCCAGTTCTCAACCTGGGTTCTACTCTTACTTGGTTTCCAGTCTCTCTAGAATGTCCTCCTGCTTTACTCTCTAACCATCTCTAGAGTTTCTAACCAGACGTTTGAGACAGGTTTACCCTTTCAGGGGGAGAGGCACTCAAAGAGCCTCCTTAAGCTCTTGAGTTCAAAATGAAAACTAAACTGAAAGCACAGTCTCATGGAGGAGGGGACATTCCAAAGAAAAACCTGACCAATCAGCACGATCCATTGATAAGGTCCAACAATTCAAAATATTCCATTGGCTGATAGCCAAGTCCATCAAGATGTGTCATTACTGATATCAGACCAAACAGCACATCCTGCTGGAGTTTCTCAGTTTCCCCATCATAGGGCTGCATTTTGCTTGGCTTCATCAGTTATGTTTTTAGCAGACCACATATTAAATAGGGCAGGTGCCCACCCCATAACTTCACAGCCACCCGCAAATCCACCTCTGTAATAAGGGGTGAGGAGGGGGCTGCTGAAATTGACAGATGCCCACCATATTTAAATAGATAACCAAGAGTCTGTTAGGCTGTTCCCAAGTTAATTGACTCTGATAATACACTGTCTATACAATAAAAAGGAAATCCAGGAGGTTGGAAGAGAAATGAAAAGTTTCAGATGTTTTTATGTAATAAACTAGGTCATGTAAAGTATTGGGGGTTGAAGAAAAGTGCTGGGTAGGCTGAAGTGGTAAAACAGGATAAGCCAGTGGGGTTTGTTAAAGTGGTAAAAGAAAGACCAATTGAAGCGAAGGAGTGGCACAGCCTGATCAAGACGTGATGGATAAGAAGGTGCCAGATCTCTTTAAAGAATTTACTTGTGTGAGTAAAATTTACTCCTGTGTACCAGGAGGAGTAGGTAAAGAAGTAAAAATTTTAAGAAACAGGAGCTAGTCAATCTTTGATAGTAAGAGATGAGGAGTTATGTAGTTTGGGAGGCATATTCCCAGAAAAGGTGATAGTATGTGGAATTCAGGTGAGATAAGGAGAGTTTTGTTATACAAGGTAAGGTTGGAGAGTCCAGTGAATAGTGGTGAAGTGGTAATAGGATCAATAGAGAAACTATCTTGTCCAGGATAAGTTTATCTCAGGTAATGATATAGCTGGATCGCAGGTGGGCGTGATGCTTACTGTGATTGATAAGCCTTGGAAAATCAAACAACTGAATTGTTGAAGGATGAATATTCTGGGGTTTTTCCTGATTGTGTTGTCACAAGGTCGCAAAGTCACAGGTTAAGAAAAGAGAAGAAATCAAAGAGTGAAGATAAATTATCAGAAACGATTTTTGATCAGATGGTTGAAAAAGAACAAGAACAGGTGGAGGATGAGGTAGATATTTTAGCTCAGGAAAGTTGGCAGAGTTACAACAGAAAGATATAGAAATAAAACGAATGTATGAAAAAGCATACACGGAAGAGGAATTGGAATGTATACCAGAATGTTATTACCTTAAAAATTACATTTTAATGAGAAAATGGAGACCTTTACATATGCAGGCGGATGAAAAGTTGGCAGTAGTTCATCAAGTGGTAGTGCCAGTAGGGTATAGAAAGGAGGTGTTGTGAGGTACCAGTGGGAGGTCATTTGGGAGTAAGGAATACTCAATCTAAAATACAAAAATATTTTTATTGGCCTGGACTACATAAAGATATAGTTAAATTCTGTTCATCATGTCACACATGCCAAGTGATAGAGAAACCTCTAGTGGTCATAAAACTAGCACCCTTAATACCCATTCCAGCATTTGAGGAAGCATTTACAAGGGTCTTAATTGATTGTGTAGGACTGCTTCCTAAAATGAAAAATGGGAATCAATATCCCTTTAAATAATGTTTCTGCAGGGCCCATCCTCCAGTTTTGCTTCTTTCTTAATTGTTAAACAACATAGGCGTTGCCCGTACCTGCATTGTTTAAATTTGGGAGCCCGGGGTCACAAATGCCGGTTGAGTTGTGTGGCATCAGAGTAGTGTCAAATCAACATGTTTCACCACGGACAGGGGTTGTCTCGCATTCCCAGTGTGTCATTTTAAGCGTCATTTTTCTTGAGACAAGCAGCACACTTTCATTTGAGGTAAATTGTCATTGCATATCCTGCAGGGAAAGGAGACTAGAAAAGTAATGATCTTGGCTTCGGACAATGCTCGGCACAACATCGAGGGCCGAAGGGCCTGTTCTGTGCTGTACTGTTCTATGTTCTATGTACACAACGCAATTGGGTACAAAATATGTTTGTTCATTGGAAATCTGTGCAATGGGAATGAATAGAAAGTAATTGCCCATTTCAATTTCATGACTGTTTAAGCATTTTTTCAGAGCCTACTCTATATGCATCCAGCAGATGCCAAGGCCGTGAATCATCAGGGAGCCAAAGTGGGGGCAATCTCCAGAAAATTAGGAGGTATTGGGGTCACTATCCATAATTTTGTTTATTCCTTTGATATAAAGCATCCGAGAATATATTTTAACTAAATGAATTGTAAAGTGCAGGGACACAAGGGAAAATAGACTGTTGTTACTCTTGAGTTCGCCTTCCAACCTAAGCACCTTTGCCTGACAATTATTGCTGGTCCTCAGTGAAATGCGTTTAAAGAGCCTCAGTTCAATTCCCAGTGGGTGCCAGAGCACAGCAACACACTGGCCCTGAATTCCACACTAATTGGCAATTACTTGTAAATCCTGAGATAAGGTTAGTGAGTACAGGAAATTGGAAGATCAGAGTGAAAGAGCAAAAATAATACTGCTTTGCCGGAGCTGATGTAGGAGGTACTCAACAGTGTATCTAACCTGTGTATTGCAAGCTTGTCTCATGGTACCATTGGTTCAAAAACAAGACTTCTTCCATTCCCCAGTGTGCTTTCTGTGACAGTGATGAAGATATCCGTACTTACCCACAATGCAATAGCGTTTCAAACAGGGATCTTTTCCCTCCACAGGTTCTGCTCTATATAAAATAAGAACGATTGAATTAAATGAGCTCTTAGCAATTGCTCTTCGGATACGATACAATACTTACAAAGAATTCTCATTCAGTTCAACATCTAATTGTGTTACTTTTTGAATTCTTTTTATTGAACAGTAAGTACAGATCACACAACTGGGGAAGTAACTAAGCCTGATAGCTGAAGGGGACTGCACTTAAATTGGTCGAGGTAGTGAAGGTGTGTGGAAGTGACTGCTGCTTTTTTCCACAGTAGCTCCTGCTGGTTCTCCATATGATGTCATTGGCACTCATTGTTCAAACAAAAAAAAAAATCTGAAGCCCTGCAGAATGAGACAAAGACATGAAAATTAATTAGAATTTTTAACAGCTGTTGAAATATTAAAAAAAGGAACCTGACAGCGAGGCTCACTGTTTGAATGCAATAAGCAACGGGTTCAATTCTATTTTATTTCGAAGGCTGCCTGGGACAGCATTTTGTTTTAATAAAATTGAAAGAGTCATCTCTCTTCGCGGAAGCATTTCATCATGACAATGTAACACGAATGCGGAGCGGTTTAATTATGGGCCGACATGACGAGCTGGGCACCGTTTCATTCTTATTTTTACAACTGCTTGTTGAGGAGACCTCTGCACCACAAGGAGAATGTTCCATCCAGTTTGTCAGATATTGCAAGTCATGTTCAGAGTTATTGCTGTTGTTGCACTGTCTGCTTAGATGAATGGCGCTGGGGTAATAATTGAAATGGCAAATATGTTGGTGCCCGCACATAGCTGAGTGATGCGACCATCAATTCATTCAGAGACACGAGTTGAAGTAAACTGTGGCTTTAATCGGCTTACAACTGAGCCTGCCTGCGACTATGCTGAACTGAGGGCGGACTCGCAGGACCGCAGCACTTATACTTCCTGATGGGGGCGGAGCCAAGGGCGGAGCCAAGGGCAGAGCCTTGTACATGCTCCTCATCTCCCCCTGTGGGCAGAGCCGCGCAACGGCTCACAGATGGAGTCCACAGGGACACAGTAACGTACAGTGTGAATTATAGTGGTTACACATTCACCACATTCACCCCCTGTTAAAAAATCAAGTCCGGCGGGGGTGATAGGTCTACAAGTTCAGTCGGTCCGGCACCCGAATCGTGCGTTGAGACCGACGAAGCACTGGTGTTGCAGCCATTTTGGATGGCTCAGGAAGGATGTTTCGGTGCAAGTCCGAGGGTGGACTCTGGGGGTGGTTCTTCCAGATCTTCGTTCCTGCAGACCGGTGTGACGGGTGGAAGGGAGTGAGGGAAGCAAATAGGTGAAGGGGCGCAGGGCATGGGAGGTTGGGTGGGGTGTAGTGTGGGAGGTACATCGGCTGTAGTGGTAGTGGCTCCTGCGGGTGCCGTTCCCGGAGGGAAACGGTGTCCTGTCGCCCATCGGGGTTTTCGACAGACGCGTAGTGGGGGTTTGAGTGCAGGAGCAGGACCCTCTCTACCAGGGGATCTGTCTTAATTTTCTGAATGTGCTTCCGAAAGAGGACAGGGACCAGTGTCCTCAACCAAGATGGAAGCGAGGCCCCCATGGTAGTTCCCCGAGGGAAGACAAATAAGCGATCATGAGGAGTCTGATTTGTGGCTGTAGAAATGAGGGACCTAATAGCATGGAGTGCATCGGGGAGGACCTCCTGCCAGTGGGAGGTCGGAAGATTCCTGGACCGTAGGGTCAGTAGGATGGTCTTCCAGACCGTCGCGTTCTCCCTCTCCACCTGCCCGTTCCCCCTGTGGTTATAGCTGGTAGTCCTGCTTAAGGCGATGCCCTTGTCGAGCAGGTACTGACGCAGTCCATCGCTCATGAAGGACGAACCCCTGTCCCTGTGGACATAGCTGGGGAAACCGAACAGGGTGAAGATGCTGTGCAGGCCTCTGATAACCATGGGGGTGGTCATATCGGGGCATGGGATGGCAAAAGAGAAACGGGAGAACTTGTCTATAATATTGAGAAAGTAGATGTTACGGTTGTTCGAAGGGAGGGGCCCTTTGAAATCAATACTCAGGCGTTCATAGGGCCGGGATGCCTTTACCAGGTGGGTCTTGTCTGGTCTATAGAAGTGCGGTTTACACTCCACGCTGATCGGGCAATTCCTGGTGATGGCTTTAACCTCCTCGGTGGAGAAGGGCAGGTTGCAGGCCTTGATGTAATGGGCGAGCCGGGTGACCCCCGGATGGCAGAGGTCATTGTGGATAGACTGTAGCCGGTCGTCTTGCGCGCTGGCGCATGTGCAGCGGGACAGGGCATCTGGGGGATCATTGAGCTTCCCAGGATGATATGCTATATCGTAATTATAGGTGGAGAGTTCAATCCTCCACCTCAAGATTTTGTCATTCTTGATTTTGCCCCGCTGCAAGTTGTCAAACATAAAGGCAACCGATCTTTGGTCGGTGATGAGGGTAAACCTCCTACCTGCGAGGTAGTGCCTCCAGTGCCGCACGGCTTCCACAATGGCTTGGGCTTCCTTTTTGACTGAGGAGTGCTGAAGTTCCGAAGCGGAGAGGGTTCGGGAAAAGAACGCTACTGGCCTACCTGCCTGGTTCAGAGTGGCGGCGAGAGCGACTTCTGAGGCGTCGCTCTCCACCTGGAATGGGACGGACCCATCTACCGCCTGGATGGCGGCTTTGGCGATGTCCACCTTAATGCAGTCGAAGGCCTGGCGAGCCTTGGCTGACAGTGGGAAGAGTGTGGCCTTAAATAGTGGGCGGGCTTTGTCCGCGTACTGGGCCACCCACTGGGCGTAGTATGAAAAAAACCCGAGGCACCTCTTGAGGGCCTTGGGACAATGAGGGAGAGGGAGTTGTAAAAGGGGGCGCGTACGGTCAGGGTCAGGTCCTAGGACCCCGTTTTCCACGACGTCGCTGAGGATGGCTAGTCTGGAAGTGCGGAAAACGCATTTCTCCTTATTATAGGTGAGATTGAGTTTTTGGGCGGTTTGGAGAAATCGGTGGAGGTTGGCGTCGTGTTCCTGCTGGTCATGGCCGCAGATGGTGACGTTATCCAAGTACGGCAAAGTGGCCCGCAGCCCGTACTGGTCCACCATTCGGTCCATTGCTCGTTGGAACACCGAAATACCATTCGTGACGCCAAAGGGAACCCGGAGGAAATGGAAAAGGCGGCCGTCTGCCTCGAACGCTGTGTCGTGGCGGTCCTCCGGGCGGATTGGGAGCTGGTGGTATGCAGACTTCAGATCCATCATGGAGAATATGCGGTACTGGGCGATCTGATTTACCATGTCTGCAATCCGGGGAGGGGGTACGCATCAAGGTGCATAAACCGGTTAATGGTCTGGCTGTAATCAACCACCATCCGGAGCTTTTCCCCGGTTTTGACGACCACCACCTGAGCTCTCCAGGGGCTATTACTGGCCTCTGTGACTCCTTCACGCAAAAGACACCGGACTTCGGATCTGATAAACACCCTGTCCTGCAGGCTATACCTCCTGCTGCGAGTGGCCACTGGTTTGCAGTTGGCGGTGAGATTAGCGAAGAGTGGAGGGGGGTCGATTTTCAGAGTTCCTAGACTACATATAGTGAGTGGGGGAAGGGGTCCGCCAGGGCTGAGTGTTAGGCTCCTGAGGTTGCACTGGAAATCCAGTTCTAGGAGGAGGGGGGGCACAGAGGTCTGGGAGCACGTATAATTGGAAGTTGGTGTAGTTGGCGCCCTGTATTGTTAGCGTTGCAGTAGTGCGCCCCTGTATCTGAGCGGAGTGCGACCCCGAGGCGAGGGAGATTGTTTGCTGTGTCAGGAATATCGGGAGCGAGCAGTGCCTTACCAGATCTCGGTGAACAAAGCTCTCAATGCTCCAGGAGTTGAGCAGACACGGTGTCTCGTATCCGTTGATCTGGACGGACATCATGGAGCTCTTGAGGTGCTTTGACCGTGACTGATCCAAAGTGACTGCACTGAGCTGCGGGTAGTCGATGGCGTGGTCGGCGGTGCTGGAGCGGCCCCGTGATGGCTGTCAGCAGAGGTCGTAATGTTCGAGTGGCGTAGCGGGTGATGGCCAAGATGGCCGCCCCCATGGATCACGCGTGGTGAGAGGCGAGGAAGGTGGCTCCCAATATGGCGGCCCCCATGAATCGCACATGGCCAGCCACGTGGGGGAGAATTGCCAAGATGGTGGCCCCTGTGATCGCATATGTTGTGTGGAGGCGGAATCGGCAGACACACTGCCACATTGCGGGGTCTGCGGGCCTGGGAGTCGGAGGAGCTTGTGTTCGGGTTAGGGTTCGAGTTTTTAGTTTTGGCCAGGGAGACCTTAGCCAAGTGTCCTTTTTGTCCGCAGCTGCTGCAGGTCGCATTGCGGACCGGGCATTGCTGGCGGGGGTGTTGGGGCTGGCTGCAAAAGTGGCACGATAGCCCTCCGTGCTGGGTGGGTGGCTGCGCGGCGCAGGCCTGGGGCAGTCTCTGGTCGGGGGTCCCGGTCGTGTGATCGGCCGGGAACATGGTTAAGCTTTGGAAAGCGACCTCTAATGAGGTCGCTAGTTTTACCGTGTCCTCCAGGTTCTGGGCCACTTTCTTGAGAAGACACTGCCGCACATAACTGGATCGGACCCCTACAACATACATATCTCGGACGGCGAGCTCCATGTGCTGGGAGGCTGTCACGGCCTGGAAGTTACAGTCGCGTGTTAGGGCTTTAAGGTCGCGCAGATAGTCTTCTAGCGACTCCCCAGGGCACTGGCAGCGGGTTGTAAAGATGTGTCGCGCGTAGACTTCATTGATGGGCCGCACGTACAGGCGGTCGAGTATCGCGAGGGCCTCAGTATAAGAGTTAGTTTCATCAAGTTGAGTAGAAATACGATGGCTCACCCGTGTGTGGAGAAGACTGAGTTTCTGTTCTGTAACAGAGGAGGTAGTCGACGCAGCCAGGTAGGCCTTGAAGCACCAAAGCCAATGCAAAATAAATTCCTTTGCTTCTGCGGCCTGTGGATCGAGTTCCAGTCGGTCAGGTTTGAGGGCTGATTCCATAGTAGTTTTTAAGTTAATTAAATTGGTGCGACCATCAACTCATTCAGAGACACGAGTTGAAGTAAACTGTGGCTTTATTCGGCTTACAACTGAGCCTGCCCGCGACTATGCTGAACTGAGGGCGGACTCGCAGACCGCAGCACTTATACTTCCTGATGGGGGCAGAGCCAAGGGCGGAGCCCTGTACATGCTCCTCATCTCCCCCTGTGGGCAGAGATGGGGCCCACAGGGACACAGTAATGTACAGTGTGGATTATAGTGGTTACACATTCACCACACTGAGAAAAGCCTTTATCGGGCCTCCTTCGTCATCATCCTCCCTGGCTTCCACAGACACGTCGTTCCAATTGAGAAGACTCCTCCAAGCATGTGAGTCGAATAAGCTCCTATATTGAGGCCAAAGAATTTTTACAAATTTAACTGGGTTTGTTTGGCATCAGGATTAAATGAAGCAATGAACTTTGGTTTGAGCGACATCATTTTGATGATGAGAGATTGAGTGGTACATTAGTCCTGAGATGCTCTCCTAATTAGCAATACACTGCAAAGTATGAAATGTAGCCCCGGAATTTGCTGAAAAAATAAGCATTTGAATCATCATATACTCCCTATAGTGCAGGAGGAGGCCATTTGGCCCATCAGATCTACACCGACCCTCTGAAAGACCAGCCCACCCAAAACCCAATCCCCCGCCCTATCCTTAGAACTCTACCTAACCTTTGGACACCAAGAGGCAATTTAGCATGGCCATCTATCTAATCTGCACATCTTTGGACTGTGGCAGGAAACTGGAGTATCTGGAGGAAACACACGCAGACATGGGGGGGAATGCGCAAACGCCACATATACGGTCAGCCGAGGCCAGAATTGAAGCCGGGTCCCTGGTGCTGTGAGACAGCAGTGCTAACCACTGTGCTACCCTGCCGCCAATTAGAATGAGGTGTGCCTTTCTTATCATGTAAATCAACTCACAACATGAGGCAAGGAGAGATACCCACTGCATTGGTTACTGCTTGGTTACCTTCACCTAAACAGTATCTCGCACTGAAATCCCCCATGAGTTTCATCAAGTTGCTGCATTGGTGCACAAATCTCTTGTTAAACAAGCCACAGAAAGTTAAGTTTAGTTATGAACATTACATGTATCATTTTAGCAATTTGATCAGAAATATATGAACGAGGAGTGGGAGCAGGTAATTTGGGCCTTCGGAAATCTTCTGCCATTCGATGCAATCATGATTGATCTTCAACCTCAATTCTACTTTCTCACATTATCCCAATAGCACTTAATTTGTTTGACACTCAAAAATCTACTAACCTCTTTCTTGAATGCACTCAAAGACGGAACATCCTCTGCTGTCTGAGGTAGAGAATTCCAAAGACTCACAACCATTCAGTGAAGAAATTTCACCTCATCTCAGTCCTAAATGATCATACCCTATTATCAGATGATGATGACATGTGCTACATTCCTCAGCATGGGAAGGCATTTTCTTAAACACCTTAAAAATGTTATATTAGATCACGTCTTGTTCTGCTAAATTCTAGGATATGAAACAAAGTCACTCAATCTCTCCTCAAACGATAACCCCCTCTTTACAATGATTCATGATGACTTTCGCTAAACATATCTGGCCCAGAAGATGAGCAAGTTAAAATATGGAGTCTCATTTCATTGTTTGAGATTTGCTATTGTTACTACCTCAAAATATGGACCAATTGAAATAGAACTGCAAATGGTGAAAACAGGAAATGCAAATTCGCAGCACAGGGGTCAATATTTTTTTTAAAATTTAGAGTGCCCAATTCACTTTTTCCAAATAGGGGCAATTTAATGTGGCCAATCCACCTAGCCTGCACATTTTTGGGTTGTAGGGGTGAAACCCACACAAACACGGGGAGAATGTGCAAACTCCACACGGACAGTGACCCAAAGCCGGGATCGAACCTGGGACCTTGGCATCGTGAGGCAACAGGGCTAACCCACTGCGCCATCATGCTGCCCCAGGGGTCAATAT
Source organism: Scyliorhinus canicula (assembly GCF_902713615.1). Classification (NCBI taxonomy): domain Eukaryota; kingdom Metazoa; phylum Chordata; class Chondrichthyes; order Carcharhiniformes; family Scyliorhinidae; genus Scyliorhinus; species Scyliorhinus canicula. Next base: position 217,150,785 of record NC_052149.1, on the reverse strand, counting down.
TTTGATGGAAATTTTCACCAAAACTGATATGGCCAGATTAAAAACAAAACCTTCATCCAGAGTTGATAAACACAAAAAGAGGTGAGGGGAGGAGAAAAATTAGAGGTTAACAACGGAGAATACAGTGAAGTTGGTGGCCAGACATTTGCTGCAAAGGTGGGAAACAGGAACTGGGTCCGATCTTGTGTCCAAAGCCTGGCTCCAGTGGAAAACTGACTGAAGTTTAGATTTTTGTAGGAACAACCCCATTGTTGACCTGCTGATGCTACAGATATTACAGATTTCCGATCCAATTAGATCTCCTGAGGACAGGAATGGAGCCAGGTTTCTGGCAGCCTGGGCAGCCATCACTGAACCTGCTGTATGTCCTGAGGGAGACAGTTTGTGCTCATGTGTGCCACTGTGCCACAGGGAAGTGAGATATCACAAGGGGCCTGGAGTTCTGGCACTTTTGACTGGAGTGCGATCTCAATGGAGTGTGAGAGTTTGGCGAGCTGAGGGAGTTTAGTGAGAGGGGAGAGACTTAGCCCTTTACTTTTTCATCTGATAGGAACTGGTTCTTGCTCTACTACAGGGAAAGAAGTGAGCTGTTTGGTGAGTATCTGGTAAGTGGTCAAGATCTATTCTACGCCTAAAATTTAAAATAATGCAGGAATTTGTAGTAAATTGACAACTATATAAAATAAAATAATTATGTAATGAAGTAATTAATTAAAGCAATAGGTATGACGGGACAGGTTATATGTCAGTGTTGCAGTATCTGGGAGCTTCTGGATATCAGTGTGATCCAGGGCAAACACATCTGACATAAGCCTCTGAGACTTGAGGAGCTTCTGCTCAAAGTGACTGAGCTGCGGACACTGTGGTACAATAGGGAGGGTGAGAATTACTTTCACTAGAACTTATGTAGCCAGGCTAAAAAAATCATCCAGGAGACGGTCATACCCGTTAGAATAGGGTCTTCTGATTTGGGAGGTGGTCACGGTCAAGAGAGTGCAACTGCATCTAAGGCAAATAGGGGGACCAAGAGGGACGGAGTGTCAGCCTCTAGAATTGTCCAACGGGTTTGAGGTTCTTTCAGCTTGTTTGGATGAGAGTGGGGGCTGCAGGGTGGATGAGCTGACTGACCATGGAACTGCGGTACAGGAAACCATCCAAGTGGGGGTGTGCATATAAGAATGCAGCGGTAGTAGATGAGAGTATAATGAGGGGGATTGACCCTGTTTACTGTAGCAAGGAGCGAGCGTCCAGACGTCAGTGGTGTCTGCCTGGTGCCAGGTTCAGGACATCAGGACTGAAGAGGAACATACAGTGGGAGGGTGTGGACCAAGTGGTCATGGTGAAAGTGCGTGCCGACAACATAGGAGTTCTGCACAGTCAGTGTGAGGAGCTGGGTCAAAATCCTGGAATTGCCTAACATCATCATGGGTGTACCTGCGCCTCAAGCATTGCGGTGGTTCAAGAAGGTAACTCACCACCCCCTTTTCAAGGGCAACTAGGTATGTGCAATAAATGTTAGCTTAGCCAGTGACGCCCACATCCTGTACATTAATTTTTTTAAATGCTAATTGTGTAGAGGCTAACATATTGGCATGGATAGAAGAATGGCTAGCTAACAGGAAACAGAGTTAGCATAAACAGGCCTTTTTCTGGTTGAAACAAGTGGTGCGTCGCAGGACCTCAACTCTGCAATTTATTTAAATGACATGGATGAAGGGACTGAAGGTATGATTGCTAACTTTGCTGACAACACAAATACAGGTAAGAAAGTAAATTATCATTCGGAGGCTACAGAGCGACATAGATAGGTTAAGTGAATATAAAGTGGGAGTATAATGTGGGAAAATGTGAAATGGTCCATTTTGGCAGGAAGAATAAAACAGAAACTTATCATCTAAACGGTGCTAGATTGCAGAGCTCTGAAATTCGGAGAGATCTGGTTGTCCTCGTGCATGAATCGCAAAAGGCCAAAAGACCAATATCTGGAGTACTATGTACAGTATTGTCTCCTTCTTAAAGGAAAGGTGTAAATGCTTCAGAGAAAGTTGTTTCAGAGAAAGTTTACCTGACTACTACCTGGAATAGCTGTGTTGTCTTATGAGGAAAGATTGGAGAAAATAGATTTGTATCCATTGGAGTTTTAGAAGAATAAGGGGTGACTTGATTGAAACCTGAGGGGTATTGACAGAGTGGATGTGGAGAGAATGTTTTCAGAACTAGGGGTCACTGGTTAAAAGTAAGGCATCGCTAATTTAAGAGAGAGATGAGAAGAAATGTTTTCTCTCAGCAAGTCATGAGTCTCTGGAACCTTTTGCCTTAAAAGGCAGTGGAAGCAGAGATATGAATATTTTTAAGGATGAGTTAGATAGGTTCTTGATTAACAAGGGGTGAGAGATTCTCTAGGGTAAGAAGGAATGTGGGATTGAGGTTACAATTAGATCAGCCATGATCTTATTCAATGGCAGAGCAGGCTGTAATGGCCAAGTTGCCTACTCCTGTTCCTAATCCATGTGTTTGCACATATGAAGGAGAGGCGGAGGTGTCTTCCCAGAGAATTCCAGGAGCAGGACACCTCGTCAATTAGCCGGGGCATCTCTCTGTTCAGCATCATCTACCTCTGCTTCCAATTCTTCTTACCTCCTGCTTCTGCTGTTCACCGAACGAGCTGGCCCTTTCTAGGACCTCACCATCCTCAAAGTCCGCATCTCTCTAGAGGGCATGTAATGGAGAGTGTAGCACACCACCACAAAGAATGGGATCCTTCCAGGGCGGTCTACAAGGGACTGCCTGACAGGTCCAGGCAGCAGGACCAGTGCTCTCAAAGCCTGCGATGCCCCGTCAGTTGTGAATCTGGCGTGCTGCCCAGCCTCGGTGAAGGGGGCATCTGTCACTTGGATAATACACTGGTGTGCAGCCGCCAGTGAGATGTTGGAATGGTCCGTACTGATGAGGGCACAGATGTCTGGCATTTATTGTAAGGGGAATGGAATATAAAAATAGGAACGGTTTCCTGCAGCTGTACAGGTCCTTAGTGAGATTACATCTGGAATACTGAGTAAAATTTAAGTCTCCTTATTTGAATAAGGATGTAATTGCTTCAGAGGAAGTTCAGAGAAGGTTCACTTCACTCATTCCTGGGATGACGGGTTTATCTTATGAGGAAAGATTGAAAAAGTAGGGCAGTCTTCTTAGACAGTCCCTGGGAGTCGAGGATGATTTACTTCCACACTAAACATCAGTTCTCAGGTCACTTCGGAGTCCAATGCGCGGCCTACAGTCTCTGTCACAGATGGGGTAGATGGGGGCTGGAGGAACGGGTGGGTGGGGTGTCCCAAGTGCCATGTGCTCCTTTCTCTGTCTATGCTTGGCTTCAGCTTGCTCTCAGTGATGAAACTCAAGGGGCGGGGTTGCGGCGCTCCCCCGCCAGCAGCAGGATTCACCGTCCTTCCACCCGGCCGATGGGGTTTCCAAGTGTGGGAAGCCCCACAACAGAAAATCCCGATAGTGGAGAATCCAGCATAAGGTCTTCAGCTCCATTCCGGATGATTTTCCTCCTCTTTGGGTGGTCTTGGGCCAGGGATTCCCAAATGTCAGGGGAGATGTTGCACTTTTTCAAGCAAGCTTTGAGAATGTCCTGAAAGCATTTTCTCTGCCCTCCTGGGTCTCACTTGCCGTGTCAAAGCTTTGCGTAGAGAGCTTGTTTCGGGAGTCTCCTATGAAGCATGCGGACGATATGGCTCGCCAGCGGAGCTGATCGAGCATGGTCAATGCTTCGATGCTGAGGATGTTGGCCTGAGCGGGAACACTGACATTGGTGTGCCTATTCTGCCAATGGATTTGCGTTTGACCAACGATATGCAGAAAATACTTGCATGAGCACACACTCAAAGGCCGAGCTCCAAGCTATCATCAACACCTTCACCAAGGCAAACGAGAGCATGAGCCTTACACCAGACAAAGGTCTCTACCAACCTATCCTGCCTCACAGCACAACCCATTGATGAACAAAATCCAAGACAAAGCCTTGGACAATGTGGTCTACTTTCCATACTTGGGAGCCTAGTTTCAACAAGGCAGACATTGATAACAAGGTTCAACACTGCCTTCAGTGGACCAACACAGCCTTCGGTTACATGCCGAAGTGAGTGTTCGAAGACTAGGACCTTAGACACGGCATCAAGTTCAAAGTCTGCAGAGCAGTATTGATACCTGCCTTCTGACAGGCTCACAGACCTGGATTATGTACAGCAGGCACCTCAAAACCCATGAGAAGTACCACCAGCACTGCCTATGCAAGATCTCTTGGAGATTAGAAGTATGAGAGGTGATATTAGTCAAATGTTCAAGATCCTGAGGGAACTTGATGGTGCGGATACTGAGAGGATGTTCCCTCTTGTAGGAGAGGCTAGAGAAGTCTCCCTTTTTAAGACAGAGATTAGAAGAATGTTTTCTCTCAGAGGCCCATTAGTCTGTGGAATTCTTTTCCCCAGAAACCAGTGAAGGTTAGATCATTGGATTTATTTAAGGCTGAGTTTGATAGATTTTTGACAGACAAGGGAGTCAAGAGTGGCAGGCAGGGAGATGAACTCAAGATCACAGTCAGATCAGCCATGGTCTTATCGAATAGTGGAGAAGGCTCAAACCGCTGAATAGGCTATTCCTGTTCTGAAATGTTACATTCCTATGTTCTTATCTGTTGCAATATCCTTTAGCACAAGTATGTTCACCTCTACCTGCAGACATTCTGTTCACTTGGCATTTCCTTCTCCTTAGTGTCACTTGTCCCTCTCCTCTGGCCTCCTGATTTTTGGCACTTTACCTTGCCTATGCTGGCTGCTGCTCTTCATCCCCAATGGTCTAATTTTCTGAGGGCGCAGTACACATTTCCAGCTGCGGCCTCCCTGGTGCTCAGAGGTTGTTCAAACAGCCTTGTCTACAGTGTTCAATTGTTATGTGTTTGATTATGTTAGTCCGTTTACAATTGATGTTCATCGTGCTTGATTAGTTAAGCCTGCGTGTGGACTGAGAGAAAAAGTAAACAAATCTATGGAAGGGCTGGAAGCTCTGGCTGAAGCTTGAAGTAGACATTTTAAAGCACTGTGAATAAAGTTCCTACATACATTTTAGCTGATGTATTGCTCTGAGACGTCAAATATAAAACATCTCCCACTGCTCGGAAACCAAGAGGGTAAAAATCCCCTGAACTAAAATTCTCAATGCTGACTCCTCCGCTGATCTGTGATGTGTTGCTGCCACTTTAACTCAAAGAGTTAAATGAAAGACACCAACACTTACCTTTTGAAACTTTTCTTTTCTTCAAGACAACTGCTGAATGTCAGTCACACCCCAAAGAAGATTCGGGCAAAGTCTCAACTATTTCAATGGACCTGGTTAAAAGTCCAAGCACGTTCAGTGACCCACGCTTCCCCAGATTATTATAAACCTTCATGTCAACAGCCCTGTCAACACATTCCTTTCAGCTGTACTCCGCATCATCCAAACAACTGCCCTGAAATCTGTTGCCTTTCCTCTAAACTTTCATGCCATTTATTGATGATGGTGTAGAATGTTGGTAGATAAACAATAGTGAAGTACAATTTTTCTGGAATATTTTATTTCTTGTCTTTTTCTTCTCTTTTTGCAGGGATGTATCTAATGAGTTGAAAGTTGAAAGAGTTTTGGAATCCTGGGTAATGAGCTGAGTTTTCCTATCCTGCAGAGGAATGAATAATGTATCGTCAGCTGGTAGTTTTTGATGAAGGTTGTTACCATTCTGTGCCTGTAATTTAGAAAAGTCTGGATCCCATTTTTCCTCTGAGAAGCAAGTTCAGCTTTTCGTTAATGTTATCATAGATCATAGAATTTACAGTGCAGAAGGAGGCCATTTGGCCCATCAAGTCTGCAATGGCCCTTACAAAGAGCAACCCACTGAAGCCCACATATCTACCTCATCCCCGTAACCCAGTAACCCCCCACTTAACATTTTTTGGACACTAAGAGCAACTTAGCATGGCCAATCCACCTAACTCGCACATCTTTGGACTGTGGGAGGAAACCAGAGCATCCGGAGGAAATCCAAGCAGACACGGGAAGAACATGCAGACTCCGCACAGACAGTGACCCAGCCAGAAATCAAACCTGGGACACTGGAGCTGTGAAGCAACTGTGCTAATCATTATCCTACCGTGATGTCCACTTGTCTTTGTTTTGTCCTCGAACAGGTCTTTGAATGAGACTGCTTGTGATAGGTATATTGGAATAAGTGCTGGGTGCTGGTTTGCATTCGAGCAAAGTTTCTCGTGAACCATTGGGCAATTTTTTTTTTGCCGTGACATTGGCTCTTCCTTTCTCATTTATGTCTGTGGTTATTGATTCATTTGTTGCCAATGATTAGTTGCTTGGGTTTCTAAGAAACATATCAAATGATCACACAGTTGGTGCATTTTCCTGATTCTTGATGAGGAGCGAAGAGTCAAGAAGCACTGAGTGTATAAAATTGGCTCCAGCTGAGGTGACAAGTGAGCCAATCACTCAACTAATAATAAGGAAAGTAATAAATTATGCAGATGTGACATGCCAGCTCTGCAATGTCAGTAAATACACAGGGAGGTTTCCTTGCCATGTTGGCTTTCTCAAGTTAGATTTGAGTATGTGTGAGTATGTAAGTGTATGTTAAACAAATATTTCTTGAGTTGGTTTGCGAAGTCAGGTAATAACCCATTCCCATCGCAACTAAATTAGAGCACAGGGGTATAAACGCATGTGACTTGCTGTAAAGAAGAGTCTTACGGACTTAAAACGTTAACTCCGTTTCTCCCCAGATGCTGCCAGACCTGCCGAGCCTTTCCAGCATTTTCTGGGTTTATTTTTCAGATTTCCAGCATCTGTAGTTTTTTGCTTTCAGATTAATGTGACCGTTATTCATCCACCAATGTCATCCCAGTAATTTATAGCTCTGGTCTTTCAAGCCTTGCTGGTGTTCTTAACTATGGTCCCAGGTTTTGAAAGCAAGTTAACTGGATCACTTTTTATTGATGAAACACCAATGTGGAACTGTACAAAAGTCAATATCCTGCGTGGAATTTTATCAAGCAATAGGAAAGCATGCACTGAGCTAAACTGTGTGCAGGTTACAAACAGTGCAGAGGTAGTCGAAAGTATAGAGCTGTTTTCTTGCTGCTGTGATGGCTCGAAGGATACACTGGAGGCTTCCAGTAATAAATAAAGGGGGTTATAGTTGAAAGGCAAAGGCAGTTAGATAACAGACACAGAATGTCTTTAGCTTTGCTTCAACCTTCTGCTGAAAAGCTGCCAACAGCAGGGCCCAACACGAGTATTAATGGACTGAAGGCGGGACCTCTGTCCCTCAGCCAGGTGGAAATCCCACCTCAGAGAGCTGCTCGCCAATCTGATTGGCCGTCAGACCTGATGTCTCAGCAGGGTCAGCAGCAGTGGCCAGGCTCGGTATTGAAAGCAGCCCTGTAAATCCCTCTGCCACCCCCTCCAACAGACCCTCCTCCTCACCCCACCCCGGAAAAGGCTGCAGGCAGGTCTGGGACATGTGCAAGGGTGACTGGAAGGCCACCCGGGGAATTTTACAGGCCCCGCCATGGCAAACCCACTGGTAGAGGAGAACTGTAAAATCTAACTTTTATGCGCAACATCAGGAGCTATAAAACCACAGTGCAGTCATAAAGCTATTATTACATGGAGGTGGGTTTTACAGCAGAATTGGATGACCCACCAACCCCGCATCCCCCTACCCCCCATGACTCCCGCCAAGCCAAAAGCCAGTTGGTGCCAATCCGACAGGAAATCTGGCTTCCCCGCAGCAATAATACACTCGGGGTAATCTTGATGACTGGTGAGTGGGACTTCCACCCGGTCAGTGAAGAAGTCCCACCGTCGAGAACTGTTGGCTAATCTGATTGACTGACAGTTCTGTAGTCCCAGGAGTGCCTGGAGGGATCCATGACCTCTGCTGGGAGTACAAGCAGTCCCCAGGAAGAAAGAAGAGATCTCCAGACTTGACGATCATTCCAAGCATTTTGGGCGGTCAGGGATTGGAGGCCAAGAGTGGAGTGTAGTTGCGGATTCGGTTTTAGAGGTTGGGGTGGTGGGGGGGGGGGGGGGGGGGGATCACAAAGGAGGGCTATCAACTTGTGGAGGGTACGTTCTAGTCCTTCCTGACAGCAGCCCGCATTGTCAAAGTTGCCAGGCTTGTTGATCTCCTTCTACCTTCCCCCACAAGCCAAAAAATTGCCATGGAGACATTTGAGGCCTGTGGTAGTAACTACTGCTGTATATATTAGGATATGTACGGTAAGGTCCTGTACTACAGGTACGGGGGTAGTCCCTGCCTGTTGACTCCGCCCAATAGGCAGAGTATAAATATGTGTCCTCCTCGTACTGCAGCCATTTCGCCAGCTGCTGTAGGAGACCACACATCTTAGTGCAATAAAGCCTCAGTTGTATTCAACTCTCGTCTTTGCGCAATTGGTCATGCATCAAGGCCCTCAATTGGCAGTTAATTTTCCAATTAAAGGCCTTGAGATGCCTAATGGTGGGTGGGCTGCTGATGCCCTCCCCACCCACTGTATTATGAATGATAGGTTGGGGGAATTGACAGAAAAAAGGTGGGTTTGTCATCCACATTATTTTGTGTGCCTCCTCCCCTCCCCCCCCCCCCCCCCCCCCCCCCCGGCAACTTCAAATATGTTGGTTGGTTTTGTTTTATTCGTGGAATGTGGGCATCGCTGGGTCAACCAGCATTTACTGCCCATCCCTAGTTGCCCTTGAGAAGGTGAAGTAAGATGCCTTCTTGAACCCCTGCTGTCCATGTGGTGTAGGTACATCCTCTGTGCTGTTTGGGAGGGATTTCCATGAACTGGTGCTGTAAAATTCCATCAAGTTACTTTTGTGTTTTCTTTCTTTTTAGAAAAGCATTTCTTTACTAATTCTGAACATGTATTTTATGTAATGTATGTATATGAGTGGCATGGGTTTGATTGCAATCTTGGGTGACTGTGTGTGGATGTGACACTTTCTCCCCGTGTCTACGTGGATTTCCTCCGAGTGCTCCAGTTTCCTCCCACCATCCAATGATGCGCAGGGTAGGTGGATTGGCCATGATCAATGCGCGAAGCTAAGGGGATAGGGAAATTGGACTGAGGTAGAGTGCTCTTTTGGAGATCGGTGCAGATTCGATGGGCTGAATGGCCTCCTTATGCACTGTAGGGATTCTAGGATTCTATGGTTATATATATACTCCTGAGCCAAATCCCAATCTTATTTTATATGCATATAAATTACTTTTATAACACTTCCCTCTCCTCATTGAATGCCTTTGTGATTAGATTGATGGATTGTTGCCTTCTAAAAATGATTTGTACTTGTGGCATTACATTATGGCATTGCAGTTCAGTATTTATGGCTGCCTATTACTGCTAGTGGCGGCTTCTGAAATTAGTGCGTCTGAGTCTTGATTAATTTTCATTAATATAGCAGTAAGCAGGCCAACTATTGGGAGGCATTCTCACATCTGTGGATGTAAGCAGCACGGAGGATTTGTTTACTACATGTATGTGTGTGTGAGTATTCGCTCTGTAACCTTTCCAATCTTACATTCGCAACTATGATGTTTAAGTAATGGCATTTCATGAGCTGGATTTTCTGCAGCCCTGCACAGAAATCACGTACGGCGCGAGGGCGGCGAATCCAATTTCAAGCCAAAATCGGGCCCAGCGCTGGTCCGGTGATTCTCCGGGACGCAAGAATCGGCGTGATCGCGGAGTACACCGCACGGTTGGGGGCTCATTGACAGAGGCCAGCCCAGCGATCCTCCACTCCCGACCGGCCGAGTTCCCGATGGCGTGGAACTAACCTGCTATTGCCAGTTGGGAAGCTCGCTTGGCGGCTGCGGACTCAGTCCGTTACTGCCCTGGTGGGGAGCGGGAGGATAGGATACCGGCGGTGGGGGGGATGACTTATAGGCGGCCAGGGTTAATATGCACGTGGTCAGATCCTCGGGCGCGTGGCCGATCGGGGGGCTCTAATTTCTATGTCTGCCTCGGCGTTCTGAGTCCGCCATGGTGCTCGGCGTGGCAGCTGGTGGCCGCCGTCGTGCGTATGTGTGGACTCAAAACCGGAAGTGTGGGACCGTATCCGCAGCTGAAGCTGCATGAATTACTCTGTGTCCCTTGCCTGCCCGCCCCTGCAGGTTATTGAATCAGTTCCACCTTTCCCCAGGAATCTCCAGAGTAAAACGCCACGTTTTCCATCGTCGTGGGGACATAGTCCCATTTTGGGAGAATCCAGCCCATGTCTTTTGGGGTCTTGTGGTACAATGGGAACTGTCCCACCCTCTGAGCCAGAAACTGTAGGACTGAGTTCCACCCATGGACCTGATGGCCAAGGAAGGTGTGTTCATAACACAGCTAAGCAGAAACAGTACTAAGCCTTCCAACACATGCCAATAACATGGGGTTGGAATGGGAGAGTTTCCTGGTCTATATGGTGGAAAGAAAGTTAGAGCCTGAACCATCACTTATCTGAGCTTCAGAACATGCGCACACACTTCCTGCCTATCATTTACCCTATGCAATATCATGGCGGTGATCATACAATAACGAGAAACAGAGTACATATTTCAGGTCTGTGTCCCTTTCAAGAACTTGGAAAAATGAACGATCTGATGAAGAGTTGGGAGGGACAAAGACAAAGGAAGAACTGTGATAGGATGAATGACAGGGGAGATTGAATGTTTGAGCAGCTCATCTTCCAGGGACAAAGGGAATGGCGGGAGGCAAGAACATAAACAAAGGAACAAAAGATGCACCCAGAGCAAGTGTGAAAAACCTAAACAAGAAGAAAAGGAAACAAAATGGGGGCAGAGATTGTGGTCTGAAATTGAACTCAATGTTGAGGCTGGAAAGTGCCTAATTGAAAGGTCATTTCAGTATTTTGCCTTTCATGGACAGTGCTGTTGTCGTATAATTTACCCACAGCCTGTAGTTGTTTCAGCCATCCAGAATCTGGGCAGCATGATCATACAGTGATGTGACTGTATTTTCATTTGGACAGTTATACAATGATGAAGCTGTGTTTTCATGTGGTCAGTTATACATTGATGATGCTGTGTTTAAGTGGAGTCAGTTATACAGTGATGAGGCTGTGTTTTCATGTGGTCAGTTGTACATTAACGAGGCTGTGTTTTTATGTGGTCAGTGAGACACTGATGATGCTGTGTTTTCATGTGGTCAGTTACACAGTGTTGAAACTGTGTCTTCATGTGGTCAGTTATACATTCATGAGACTGTGTTTTCATGTGGTGAGTTATACTTTGTAAGGCTTTGTTTTCATGTGGTCAGTTATACATTGATAAGGCTGTGTTTTCATGTGGTCAGTTGGATTGGATTGGATTTGTTTATTGTCACGTGTACCAAGGTACAGTGAAAAGTATTTTTCTGCAAGCAGCTCAACAGATCATTCAGTACATGGAAGAAAAGGGAATTAAACAAAATTCAAGAAAATACATGAGAATACATAATAGGCAACACAAGATATACAATGTAACTACATAAGCATTGGCATCGGATGAAGCATACGGGTGTAGTGTTAATGAGGTCAGTCAATAAGAGGGTCATTTAGGAGTCTGGTGACAGTGGGGGAAAAGTTGTTTTTGAGTCTGTTCGTGCGTGTTCTCAGACTTCTGAATCTCCTGCCCGATGGAAGAAGTTGGAAAAGTGAGTAAGCCGGGTGGGAGGGATCCTTGATTATGCTGCCCGCTTTCCCCCGGCAGCGGGAGGTGTAGATGGAATCAATGGATGGGAGGCAGGTTCGTGTGATGGACTGGGCGGTATTCACGACTCTGAAGTTCCTTGCGGTCCTGGGCCGAGCAGTTGCCATACCAGGCTGTGATGCAGCCTGATAGGATGCTTTCTATAGTGCATCTGTAAAAGTTCAGTAAGAAGTCTTACAACACCAGGTTAAAGTCCAACAGGTTTGTTTCAAACACGAGCTTTCGGAGCACGGCTCCTTCTTCAGGTGATTCACCTGAAGAAGGAGCCGTGCTCCGAAAGCTCGTGTTTGAAACAAACCTGTTGGACTTTAACCTGGTGTTGTAAGACTTCTTACTGTGCTCACCCCAGTCCAACGCCGGCATCTCCACATCTGTAAAAGTTGGTAAGGGTTAATGTGGACATGCCGAATTTCCTTAGTTTCCTGAGGAAGTATAGGCGCTGTTGTGCTTTCTTGGTGATAGCGTCGACGTGAGTGGACCAGGACAGATTTTTGGTGATGTGCACCCCTAGGAATTTGAAACTGCTAACCATCTCTACCTCGGCTCCGTTGATGCTGACAGGGGTGTGTACAGTAATTTGCTTCCTGCAGTCGATGACCAGCTCTTTAGTTTTGCTGGCATTGAGGGAGAGATTGTTGTTGTTACACCACTCCACTAGGTTCTCTATCTCCCTCCTGTATTCGGATTCGTTCATGCGGTCAGTTATACAGTGATAAGGCTGTGTTTTCATGCGGTCAGTTATACATTGATAAGGCTGTGTTTTCATGTGGTCAGTTATACATTGATAAGGCTGTGTTTTCGTGAGGTTAGTTATACAGTGACAAGTCTGTTTTTTCATGGAATTATTTGTACAGTGATGAGACTGTGTTTTCACGGAGTCAGTTGCTCATTGACCATTGCTGCATTGTAAAAATTTCCAAAGGAAATCGTTGTCAGCAGAAATAAGATTCAAACTACTGCATGAAATGGTTAGTTAAGGGAATTTTAAAAAGGCTGGCATTTTTAATGATTAATTTAAAAATGTTGCCAGATTATAGCAGTAGTCAATTAATGCGATATTACTTAATTAGTACAACCTCTCATTCTATTGTATATCTTTTGTAATGCGTGTCTCTGGTTATAGTTGGAAGAAATGACAGAAAGATGCATTATGTTTCTTTTTGCTCTTAATAAAACTGATCTTTTACATCTTCGAGGCAGTGCCATAAATTCATCCTGCTGTTCTGAAGAAAAGACATATTGGACTTAAAGTGTTAAATCTGTTCCATTCTCCACAGATGCTGCCAGACCTGCTGAGAATTTCCAGGAATTTCTGATTTTATGCCATAAATCCATTTCTGTATCACTGACGTTATTTGTTTTTTTCTTTTTTTTTGCTCCCTTCTTTCTCTCACTTTTTGTATCCTCCCTTTAAGCTCCAAAGACATGCTGGGGCATACCATAATGGGCCTGCAGTCTGCTGGCGACTAATGTGACAAAGTAATGATCTTGGAAATGCGGGCAGGCGAATCACTGGCTGGTTATCAACAGTGAGAACATAAGCCTGAGGTCACTGAGCTCAGTTACTTTGCACACTTTGATCAAATCTTCCTAACCTTTATGGTTCATTATTATATCCGTCAGCATTTTACTCATTTTATCAACTGGGGAGCTGGCAATCTCTATTATAGATCCTGCACCTTGCCTCTTTTTCAGCCAAATGTTGGACATTCAATTGTCTTTCTGCTTCTGCTAGTCTTTAACTAACCTAGCAAGGCAAGGAAAGGTCAAGATCTCATGACTGTATTTTGTGAAAATTAATTGGCTCGCAGAATCTTCGACCCTATATTTTTGGTTTTGGAAAACTGATTTTGCTTTGTGCATATCTCTGCCCTGTGATTTTTGACCTCCCATTCCAGGACATGCTGCAGAAATCCAGGTTTCCACTCCCGCACAGTACTGAGGATACACTGCACTGTTGTTTTCAGGTTTTGTTTTAATAATTCTTTCATGGCGTCACTAACAAGGTCATCATTTGTTGCCCATCAACTGAATAGCTGCCGTTCCATGATAGGGGAAGTTTTTTTTAATATATTTAAAATGCCCAATTCTCTTTTATCGAATTAAGGAGGAAATTTAGCGTTGCCATTCCACCTACCTTGCACATCTTTGGGTTGTAGGAGTGAGACCCATGCAGACATGGGGAGAATGTGCAAACTCCACAGACATTGACCCGGGGCTGGGATTGAACCCAAGGTCTCAGCGCCGTGAGGCTGCAGTGCTAACCACTGCACCATGGTGCTGCCCTATGATGGGGGAAGTTAAGAGTCAACCACATTGCTGTGGATCTGGAGTCACATGTAGGCCAGACCAGGAAAGGATGGCAAATTTCCTTCCCAAAAGGACATTAGCGAACCAGATGGGTTTCCATGACAATCGATAGTTCTCACTGAGATTCGCTTTACTAATTATTAATGCTGGGATTTGAACCCATGTCACCACAGCATTAGCCTGGGCTTCAGGACAGAGTTACCAGTTCAATGATATTACTGCTATGCCACCATCTTGCTCCCATAAAAGATAGATTAACAACCTTTATTGTCACAACTAGGTTTACATTAACATTGCAATGGAGTTACTGTGAAAAGCCCCTCGTCACCACATACCGGCACCTGTTCGGATACACTGAGGGAGAATTCAGAATGTCCAAGTTACCTAATAGCACGTCTTTCGGGACTTGTGGGAGGAAATCGGAGCACCCAGAGGAAACCCGCTCAGACAAGAGGAGAATGTGCAGATTCCGCACAGACAGTGACCCAAGACAGGAATCGAACCAGGGACCCTGGCGCTGTGAAGCCATAATACTAACCACTATACTACCGAGCTGCCATGTAAAAGATCCCATGGCACTGTTTCAAAGAAGAGCGGGGGAATTATCTCTGATGCTCTGGCCAACATGTATCCCGCAGTCAACATCACAGTTGCTGATTTTCTGATCATTATGACATTGCTGTTTGAGGGAGCTGGCTGTGCTGAAATCTGCTGCTATATTTCCTACAGTTAAAGCAGTGACTATGCTTCAAACTTAATTTGTTGCCGATAAGTCTCCTTGAGACATCATGTGACTGTAAAAGCCACTTAAGTCTTATGAACTCAAGTTTTTATTTTTCTTAAGTAGAAACTAGGGCAATTTGGAAGAGTACAACTAATGCATCTACCATCTCAATAAAAGCAAAACACAGCCGGTTCTACAGATCTGAAATAAAAAACAGAAAATACTGGAACAATTTAGCAGGTCTGGCAACATCTGTGGAGAGAGAAACATAGAGTTAACGTTTTGAGTCCGTGTGACTCTTCTTCGCATCTGAAGAGAAGAGGAAACGTAATAGATTTTATAAGGTTTAAGAGGGGGGTCGAGCAAGTCAGGCAAAGTAGAAGGTCAGTGGTAGGTGAGAGTCAGGAGAGATTGTAACAAAGATGTGTAGGCAAGAGACAGAGGAAGCTTTAATGGCAGTGTTAAGGGCAGTGATAATGGCATAAAGTTAAGATATCTGAATGTGTTAATACGAGAAAAAAGGTCATTGCTCAGTGTGAGCAAAATGTGAGAATAATTTACAGGTGGCCCAGTGGGGGAGGGAGTGTTTGCGTTGGGACAAAAAATGTTTGGGATAACAAAAAAGGGGTCAAGATGGAGAAGAAAGGTCACAGTCTAAAGTTTTGAACTCAATGTTGAGTCCTGAATGCTGTGACATGCCTAATTGGCAGATGAGGTGCTGCTCCTTTAGTTTGTGTTAGCCTTCAGTGGAGCATTGTAGCAGGCCAAGAATGGACATGTGGGCATGAGAGCAAGATGGTGAGTTGAAATGGTTACCAACAGGAAGGTTAATATCATGCTTCCAGACTGAGCGAAGGTATTCCGCAAAGCGCTAATCCAGAGACAGCAATGAGAGCAGCGAATACAGTTGACCAAATTGTACGAGGTGCGAGTGAAATATTGCTTCACCTGAAAGGAGTGTTTTGGGCCTTGAACGGTGAGCAGCAAGGAAGTAAAAGGGTAGGTGTTACACCGTCTGCGATTGCAAGAGAAGATGATGTGGGAAGGACATGGTGCTGGGAGGGAAGGGAAAAGGTGAGGGCAGGAGGTACGAGAAATGGGTTGTACCCAGTTGAGTACCCTGTCAACCACAGGGCGGGAGTAGAACGTCAGCTAAGAAAAACTCAGACATGTCAGAAGCACCATTTTCAAAGGTGGCATCATCGGAATAGATGCTTCAAAAGTGGAGAAATTGGGAGGATGGAATGGAATCCTTCCGGGTAGCTGTGGGAGTCAATGGGCTTGTAACGAATTTTACTGGTCAGTCTAAATTCAGAAATGGAGGCAGAGAGGTCAGGGAAGGAAAGGGTAGGGTCGGAGATAGACCATGCAAAGGTGAGAGAGGGTTGGAAATTGGAGGAAAAACAATAAATTATTCCAGGTCCTGATGAGAACATGAAGTGGCACCAATACAGTCATCGATGTAATGGAAAACGCTTTGCGGGAGCGGGCCTTCAGCGGACAGGAACAAGGAATATTCCACATATCCCACAAATGACAGGCATAATTGGGGCCCATGTGGGTACTCATAGCCATACCTTCGTTTTGCAGGAAGTGAGACAAGTTGAAGGCTAAATTCTTTTTTTACTTTATTTGCAAACTTGCTTTTGAGATTTTTTTTCTGTTAGGAGAACCTGTCGTGGACCATTAATAGAGAGGATGTGACATAAAATGGCTCAGTTTGAATGGCCACCCTGTACTGTTCGATAACTCACTATCTTCTCCACTGTGGGAAAAACAAATCTGATTTGGGGAAAAGTTGACCAAGAGGAGATTTCATTTCAGAGAAAACCTCTTTATTTCTCCTCCCTCCTGATGCTGCTTTTTTGACTATACACAAGGCTGACATTATGAGAAAAAGCGTAGACCATTAGAAAGACTTCATCTTGTGTGTGTGTTTAATGACATTCTCTAGCAATACAGTAATATCGCTTGTCATTCTACCGGCATGTTCCTGTAACATTACTTTTGTTTAAAAGACAGTAATTAGAGCCTTATTTAAATGTAGCAGATGTGTTTTTAAAGTAACTATCAAAATGAAGGAGTGTGGAATTAATTGGTGAGTGGAAAGAGGTCAATGGCTGTTTGTGATGAAATTACTGTTGTACTAATATATTAGGTGCCTGCAATGTATCATTTGATTCTGCAAAGATCACATATGGTATAATTAGGCTTCTGGCTGAAGCTGGAGGCTGAAGTTTTAAGCCAATTAGTTTCCCCAAGGGATGAGCCACAAATCTACTGTACACAGGTCCATGAAAAAAATGTATATATCTGGACCTCTTTTAATTCCTGAGGAAAAAAAACATGAGGCTGCTGACTCAATCCCTTTGAGCATTCTTTCATTGAGGGATTATGTTAGCTGCAGAGGAGAGAGAGAGACAAGAAGATGAGTAAATAAATTATATTCTCGGCAAGGACATCAAGCTTCAGCCAGTTCCGAGTGCCCTCTGCATAGTAATCCTTTACATTTGAACCCTATGTAATAATTTCTATACCAAAGAGGTAGGAAGATTTATTTTCTCTTGCTCTCATTTACCCATCTTGTGGGAATGGACAATGGAAAGCTGATGGACAAATTAACCCAACCTCCCCCCTTGCTTAATGCCAGAGCGAGCAATCTTTTTGGATTTATTTACGTTTGACATTATATTAGGTGACATTTGGAGATGCTTTATTACAATTCCTTGATCCTTGATCGGGGGAATGTGTTGAAGTAGCTGTGCCCTTTAAATGATATGCCAGTTAAAAACAAGGAGCTGAACTGTAGTCGATGCCGTTTCATTTTAACATGTTCCAACACCGGGTTGAGTCAGGGATGTAGGGAAATGGTTAAACGGGCATTAGGGAGATTGAACTGGGGAAATTTGCTGTGTGTCATGCTTTAGCAGGTTTATACAGTGAGCAGCTGGGTTTATAGAACCAGGAAATCTCCAAGTTGGCTCCCCAGGCTGGGCTGAATTAGCTGATCTCACCGGGGCGCCGATCGGCCTGCTGCAATTGGCCTCAGTGCTGTCACGTTACAGAGGGGATGAATCAGTGTGGGTTCTCCCTTCTAATTGCATTGCAGTTTGCCCTGCTGGAGGTGTGCACGTGTGTGTGTGTGTGTGTGTGTGTTGGGTGAGGAGCTGTGCTGTGCAAAATACTGAAGCAACGTAATCCTATTCCTGTGTGAGATAAACGGGACAGGCAAGGGCACCTTGCCCCAGAGGTTTATACTTCAAATTTGCAATAATTTATCCATAAGAAAGATGAAATAGCAGACTCTTATTTGACACAAAGATGCTTATTTTAAGACAAAGGACGAAAGAGCTCCCAACTGCATGACAGCAGAGAAACAATGTACTGAATTAGATACAGTTTGAAAACTGAACAGTCTTTTTGCTCATTTATTTTCAAATTCCTGAGGTAGTGCACAGTTCCAAGTGGGCACAAGTCCATGAGCAAAGCTGCTCCTAATTAGACACTACAAGGCACTAACCTGATAGTCTCACTCAGAGAGGCCAACAAAGATAACACTTTTGAGAAATGAAAATTTCACAATGGCACACTTGAGATGCTTTTGGTTGGGTTAAGACATACTGTTGAGTACATTAAACAGAGCTTCACTCTGCAAAAGATTCTTCCTCTTCCTGGCCCAAGAGGTGATAACATTGATACCAAACAAAGGTGCCTGCTGCTTCTGGCTCAGAGGCAAGGATACAGCACACTGTGACTCAAGACCTCCAATGCTCAAAATCATATCGTTAAAGTCAAGAAAGGTTACAAATAAGTTTTGGAGATGTCAAAGAAGAAACACTTATCAGACAACTAGGAAAAGGAAAAAGTTATAGAAGCATAGAATTTACAGTGCAGAAGGAGGCCATTTAGCCAATCGAGTCTGCACCGGCCCTTGGAA
Organism: Scyliorhinus canicula; assembly: GCF_902713615.1. NCBI lineage: Eukaryota > Metazoa > Chordata > Chondrichthyes > Carcharhiniformes > Scyliorhinidae > Scyliorhinus > Scyliorhinus canicula. Next base: position 217,132,014 of record NC_052149.1, on the reverse strand, counting down.
AGAGCACCCGACTCAAGCCCACACCTCCACCCTATCCCCGTAACCCAGTAACCCTACCTAACCTTTTTGATACTGAGGGGTAATTTAGCATGGCCAATCCATCTAACCTGCACATCTTCGGACTGTGGGAGGAAACTGGAGCACCCGGAGGAAACCCATGCAGACAGGGAGAGAATGTGGAGACTCTGCACAGACAATGACCCAAGCCAGGAATCAAACCTGGGATCCTGGATCGGTGAAACAACAGTACTAACCATTACTAGAGGAGACTTTCATAGCTGGAATAGAATCCATGTCTTGGAATAACTTTGGCTTATTTTCTTGAAGTGAAAATAAATGTTTGGCACAAAGGAGGAAAGAGCGGCATGGTAGCACAGTGGTTAGCATTGTTGCTTCACAGTGTCAAGGTCCCAGGTTCGATTCCGGCTTGGGTCACTGCGCGGAATCTACAAGTGCCCCTCGTGTCTGCGTGGGTTTCCTCCGGGTGCTCCAGTTTCTTCCCACAAGTGCAAAATGAAGTAATGTTAGGTAGTCAGGACATTCTGTATTCTCCTTCTGTGTACCCGAACAGGTGCTGTAATATGACGACTTGGGGCTTTTCACAGTAACTTTATTGCAGTGTTAATGCATGCCTACTTGTTAAAACAAAGATTATTATAAAACCAAGCTTCTTTGATGAAACTTTAGCTTTGGAGCAACTGTCTGAACGATTCCTCTGCGGCAATCTGCACAAATTTTCATATCTGTCCTTTTATTGTCCCCATTAAGACCACAGTGAAGAAATTCTCCTGTACTTGCATGGACCAGCGCAGACTTCATGCTGTTCTGTCTGTGAATGAGTGAAGCACAAGTTTGTCCAGTGGTTTGCTCGTCGCTTATCCTAGTTAACTATACACAATATCAGATATTGACAGTGATACCTCCAAGTGTTTTAACAAGAGCAGCACCCAAGATAGTTCAAAGGCAATGAGCAATAAAATATATAGCCCACAGTGTCAGTAGGTAAGAAACATGTTCCTTCCTCACCAAACGTGGCTTGGCAGCGGTTAGTAAAGTTATTAAGTCAGCCGCAATCTCAATAGGAGAACTATAAACACACATGAGGGAAATAACAGTTAATTGAAAGTCAGCTGAGTGCAGTGTGATGCCAATGCTCAATCACATAAACTTCAAAAGCAGTCCATGCTCGGCAGCAGCTCAGCTGAATGAATTAAAATGTCAGTGCTGTTCATCTATAAGCTTTATTACATTTCCCCAGATCTTTCTTATTCTTGATAAATCCTGCTCCTATTTGAAAATAAATTGAAGGGTTTGGTGTATTATGTATTGTCTCAGTTGGTTGTCCCTTTGAAAAGTTAATGGTAATGATTTCTGAAATGGTGGCATAAGAAATACAGGGAGGCACAGCAAGGGTTGTATTGAGCACGTGATGACATATGATCGAGGTGGTGGGTCTGCTTAGCTGAAAAGCATGTCTCATACTGATAGGTAAAGCATGATGTGTTGGAGAAGCTGACTTAACTCTCACAACTCAAATAACACGACTCCTGCCCTTGATTTTGCAGTTCCCACTGGAACCAATTGATCACCCCAGTGGTGCCTGAGTGGCTTGATCATTTGCCCTTCATTTAACCTATTCTTAGCCCACCATCTCCTGGTTCTCTTCTTTCTTCTCTCAGCAATAAAACTCGAGCAATACACCAGATATCGCGTACTATCAGTGCCCTCTCCACTGTATCCTTCATGTAACCCCCAGGATGTTGATTGTGGATGATTCAGCAATGGTAATACCATCGAATGTCAAGGGGCAGTGGTTAGATCTCTCTTGTGGAAGATGGTCATTGCCTGGCACTTGTGTGGCATGAATGTAATTTGCCACTTGGCAGCCCAAACCTGGATATTGTCCAGGTCTTGCTGCATTTGGACATGGACTGCTTCATTGTCTGAGGTGTCACGAATGATGCTGAACAATGTGCAGTCATCCGTAAATATCCCCACTTCGGATCTTATGAAAGAAGGGAGGTCATTGATGAAGCAGCTGAAGATAGTTGGCCCAAGAACAAACACTTCTCTGAGGAACTCCTGCAGTGATGTCCTGGAGTTGAGATGATTGACCTCCAATCACCATAACCACCTTCCTTTGTGCCAAGTATGTCTCCAACCAGCGGAGATTGTTCCCCCGATTCCCATTGACTCCAGTTTAGCTAGGGCTGCTTGAGGCCCACTCAGTCAAATGTTGCCTTGATGTCAAGGGAAATCACTCTCACCTCAGCACTTCAACTCTTTTGTCCATAGTTGAACCAAGGCTGTAATGAGGTCAGGAGCTGAGTGATCCTGGCAGAACCCAAGCTCAGCATCCGTGAGCAGGTTATTGCTGAGTAAGTGCTGCTTGATAGCGCTGTTGATGACTCCTTCCATCATTTTGCTGATGATGCAGAGTAGACTGATAGGGCATTAATTGACTGGGTTGGATTTGTCCTGTTTCTTGTGTACAGGACATATCTGAGCAATTTTCCACATTGCCGGGTAGATGCCAGTTTTGTAGCTATACTGGAACAGTTTGACTAGGGGGGCGGCAATTTCTGAAGCACAAGTGTTATTGCTGGGATATTGTCAGGGCCCATAACCTTTGCAGTATCCAGTGCCTTCAGCCATTTCTTGATGTCACGTGGAGTGAAGACTGACATCTGCGATGCTGGGGATCTCTGGAGGAGGCCAAGATGGATCATCCACTCGGCACTTCAGGCTGAAGATTGTTGCGAATGCCTCAGCCTTGTCTTTTTCACATATGTGCCGGACTCCTCCAGCATTGAGGATGGGGATATTTGTGGAGTCTCCTCCTCCAGTGAGTCATTTAATTGTCCACCATTCACGGCTGGGTGTGACAGGACTACAGAGCTTAGATCTGCTGCGTTGGTTTTGGAATTGCTTAGCTCTGTCTATTATTTGCTGCCTAAGCTGTTTGGCACACAAGTAGTCCTGTGTTGTAGCTTCACCAGGTCGACACCTCATTTTTTGATATGCCTGATGTTGCTCCTGGCATATAACCATAAGACATAGGAGCACAATTAGGCCACTCAGCCCATCAAGTCTGCTCCACCATTTAATCATAGCTGATATTTTTCTCATTCCCATTCTCCTGGCATCTCCCCATAACCCCTGATCCACTAATTAATTAAGAACCTATCTATCTCTGTCTTAAAGGCGCTCAGTGATTTGGTCTCCACAGCCTTCTGCGGCAAAGAGTTCCACAGGTTCACCACCTCTGGTTGAAGAAATTCCTCCTCATCTCTGTTTTAAAGGATTGTCCCTTGAGTCTGAGATTGTGTCCTCTGGTTCTAGTTTTACCTGCACCCATTAATGAACCAGGGTTGATCCCCTGGCTTGATGGTAATGGTAAAATGGGGGATATGCCGGGCCATGAGCTTGCAGATTGTGGTTAAATACAATTCTGCTGCTGCTGATGGCCCAGAGCGCCTCATGGATGCCCACTCTAGAGTTGCTGGATCTGTTTGAAGTCTATCCCATTTAGCACAGTGGCAATGCCACACAACACGATGGATGGTATCCTCAATGTGAAGATGGGACTTTGTCTCCACAAGGACTGTGCTGTGGTCACTTCTACCGATACTGTCATGGACAGATGTGTCTGCAGCAAGCAGATTGGTGAGGATGAGGTCAAGGTGAAGGGCAGCATGGTAGCACAGTGGGTAGCACTGTTGCTTCACAGCTCAGGTTCGATTCCCATCTTGGGTCACTGTCTGTGCGGACCCTGCACGCTCTCCCCGTGTCTGCGTGGGTTTCCTCTGGGTGCTCCGGTTTCCTCACACATGTCCCAAATAATGTGCTGTTAGATGAATTGGACATTGTGAATTTTCCCTCTGTGTTCCCAAATTGGTGCTGGAATGTGGCGACTAGGGGCTTTTCACAGTAACTTCATTGCAGTGTTACTGTAAGCCTACTTGTGACAATAAAGATTTTTTTTAAAGTATGTTTTTCCCTCTTGTTGGTTCCCTCATCACCTGCTGCAGTCCCAATCTAGCAGCTATGTCCTTTAGCATCCAGCCAGTTCACTCTGTGGTGACACTACTGAGCCACTCTTGGTGGTGACAATTGAAGTTCACCACCGAGAGCATATTCTGCACCCTTGCCACCCTCAGTGCTTCCTCCAAGTGATGTTCAACATGGAGGAGTACTGATTCATCAAATGACCATATGACAAGGAGTGGGTGACAACAAAAAATCCTTGCATGTTAACAAAGACTGGATAAGATAATTTATTGACAACCTTCCCAACAACTTTACAGGAGGAGAGGAAAAGTGACAGACAAAATAAGGTACATAATTTGAATAATGCAATAGGCAAATAGTGAAAGAGGCCTTGATCCTCTCTTTGACAGTTGCAGAAGCACGAAAGAAAATCTTGCATCTATTTTGTGCTTTTTATGACTACCAAGACGTCTCAAACAACTTTACATCCAATGAAATATTTTGAAGTGTAGTGTGATGAAAGTAAGAAACTGTTAGATTTTATATTTTATATGCGTTGCTGTAATGTTACTAAAATGGGTTTAAGATGCATACAGCCAGTATGTCTGCTAAAGCTATGAATAAGGAGGTTGCAAAAGTGAGATAATAATTGAATTTAAACATTTACTTGTTTACAGATAGTGGGCTAATGGAATATTGTTTTTGGGTTTTGGAGGATCCCTGGGATGTAGATAATTTATGAGGATTTGTGTTTTGGTTCTGGCTAACCAGATAATGGAACATCTTGTGGGATGAGACAGTAGAGTACCTTTTGCTTAGGGTCGAATTGGTGTAATTAAGAGAAGGAGCCAGATCTGTCTATAGTTTCAGTTTGCCATACGATTTTAAATTGAACAGAAGTGTCTTGCGTTAGTTCCTGAAAGGTTTTCTCTAAGGTCGCAGCACAGAGAAAAGCAAGTAAACCTGATTATTAACTTTATTTATAAGTGGTCTTTGAACTATATTGGTCTGTTTAATTGGAATACATAGGGAGTAAATTAAAGTTTTTCCTTTTATTAAAGAACTGTTTTAACTGTTTACCGTAGAGCTATTACTTTGTTGCTAATATGATTGATTTTGTGCTTAAATTAAAGTCTGTGTGAACACAAAAGATACTTATTGGTCAGTGTGATCACTCGTGTGGTGCAGTCACCTTTCCTCACAGTTTTACAAATTTTAAGTGGTTGGGTTATCATCCAGGATGTTGTATTGTCGGACATGTGGCAGCCAGGTTTCACACAGCAAAAGTCAACAAACAGCAATGTGACAAAGGCCAGATAAACCCTGTCTGTAATGTCAAGAGAGGGGCCATTCTGAGCCAGGACATCGCGAATGAGATCACTTACTTTTCTTCAAAATAATGTCATGGGTTCTTTTTGTTTCTTCTTTTTTGTTAATAAATTTAGAGTACCCAATTCATTTTTTCCAATGAAGAGGAAATTTAACATGGCCAATCCACCTCGCCTGGACATCTTTGGGTTGTGGGGGAGAAACCCATGTAAACACGGGGAGAGCCATGGGATCTATTACATTAACCAGCAGATGGGGCTCCAGTTTAACATCTCATCCAAACGATAGCGCCTCCAGCAGTGCAGTGCTCCATCAGCCTTACCTTTTGTGCTCAAGTCCTGAAGTTGTACTCAAACACAGAATCTTGTGATTGTGAGACCGGAGTTCACCAACTGAGCCATGGCTGAAGCAATAACGCAGTGAACAACATTAGTGTGGTTGCACATGAGGTGAGTGTGAGGGCTCTTGTACTGAATACTACTTTAGGGCACCATTGCCTGCAGAAAGTGATGAGCACAATGAGCCATGTCCACAGCATATGGAAATGGAATTGGAAGGAGAATGATAAGAACCATGAGAGCAGTACCATGTATCGCGTAGATGGCATAAACCGCAATGTGTAATCTATTGATCTTTGATGCTCACCAATGTCAAGTATTCACACAATCGTACATAATTTGCACAATTTAGCAACAGCACACAGCCAGGATGCTGTAAAATACAAACTTTGCCAAACTCATCTGCCAAAATCTTCAGATTGGACAAATGGCATCCATCAGTGTAGGAAAAGTGCCAATGTGGTGAGTTCTGGCAGCTCAGTCATGGTGTTGTGATGGAAAGGAAATAAAAGTGCTGGCCAATGTATCAGAAATTTTCTTGATGCATGTGTTACCTAATATTGTAGTCTGTGTCAAGATTGAGAAATAGATAGAAGAATTGAGGGCACTTGTGCTGCCACTATATTGAAAATGCTCTGCAGCAGTCCTTACTACAAATGCCAATGTTCTGTTCCGCTGATCAAAAGCAAGCTGAAGTAATTGGGTGCCATGCTTACAGGAGGATGTCAAGTTGCAGCAATGATTCACAAGATGTCTGGGATGAGTGGTTTTGGTTTTGAGGGGAAAATAGAGAAAGCGGGGCTGATAATTAATGTGCAGAGGATCTGTTGGAAATGTTGAAAATTGTGAAGGGTAAGCTAAATAGGGAAAACATATTTTCTTTGTTAATTAGAGAGCATAAATTTAAGATCATTAGTGAAAGAGCACATAGATTTATTTTATTGAGAAGATTGTGAGAACATGGTGATCCTCACCGGGAAGAGCATTGGAAGCAGATACTGTATTGTTTTCATAAGTGGATAAGTGTTTGAAAAAAAACCTTTCTTAACGGGAAGTGTGGAGAGCAGGAGTTCTTCTTCTGATCCTATGTGCAAAGAATGGGGACCGCTGTCAGATAACACTGCCCACTGCACGTTACCCTCCTTCTCCCCCAAAAAGACACTGCTTCCATTCACGGTCATTACTGTACCCCCACCTCTCCAGCTACCGTTAAGATCACCCACCCCGCGCAACCTCCCACACGTTGATCACCACCGTTCCGAGCCCCTGCTGTCCAACTATCACTACCCCCTCCTCATCTCAATCACCTCTGCAAGGAAAATAAATATTTGAATAGCTTGGTGCATTTTATTCCAAACTTTATTGTTGTATTTGAGCTTGGAGTAAATGTTTGAAAGTTAACAATTAATCACACTTTTCTTCAGAACAAGATATAATGAACTCCCCCACCCTCAATTCCCAACACCAGAGGTAAGAATGTGTTCAATATCCGCAGCCTGTTTGGTGGTAGTTTCTCTGCTGATTAATTAACTGTGCTTGTTATGCTGCAGCCCACTCACTAGGTCCGAATATGAATGTATAGGAAAAATAATTAGATCCAAATTAAACATCCATGATTCAATTAATTTGCAACTCGATTCACTCCATAAATACTTTATCAGCTATTCATTTGAATTTTGTTTAGCATGCTGTTGGCAGGTTAGGAGCAGGTGAAGAGTAAATTATAGCGCTTTACACTATTACACGCCTGCACGTCCCCAAGATACACCGACTCCCAGGCATTTACCAGCATGTGTCCTTTTTGCTTTCGAGTAATTGAACAGATTCTAATTACTCGCTCAAATGAACATTTAAATGTCTTTTAAAGGGTCTGTTTATGACATAGCAACTTGTGAACAATGTTGGCACAAGTTGGTCTGAAGGGATTACTTAATGGTAACAATACTGATGTAATGTTGTGTCATTGGGAGTCCCTTTCTCATGTGGGGACATGATTTTGAGTCAGGCAAATGCACACTCATAGACAAAGCAGAGCTATCTGTTTTCACGCTCATATACATGTGCAAAATTCTACTCACTGTGGTCCAATATCCAAGTGGTGATTGCGGGCAGAATATTTCAATTTGCGCACTAAGTCTTGCAGCAGGCGTGAGGAACATTGGGATTCTCGCCGGCCACAACAATGGGTTTTCACGCCATATTCTCCACTGTAGAGTTCATTAAACATTTATCCCCGAGAAACACGTCAGAATGCTCGCGGGCACCCATCCATCTGCCCTCCATGCATTGACCTCACCGCTGCCTCGCCTCAGCCACCAGGGCCGGGATTCATCGATATCGCGGCCAAGTGTTGATGCCGACGTCAAAACCGGCGCGAGCAACGCCGGTGTCAACGGGCCTCCAGGCCCAGTAATTCTCCTCTTCTTCGGGGGCTAGAAAGGCACTGGAGTGCTGTGCGCTGCTCCAGCATCGAAGGCCTGCCCGACACGGCTGACGCGGGTCCGCGCATGCGCGTGACGGCCGACTCCGCGCTGGAGCATGCGCGTGATTGCCATCTCCATGCCGGCCTCCGCGCAAAATGGCGTAGGCCCACCCCGGAATGAGTGCGCCCGGTGATCGATAGTCCCCGATCACGGGCCTCGCATCGTGGAGGCCCCTCCCAGAGTCGGATCCCCTCGCCTCCTCACCATTGCCCCCTGTTGCTCGTTATGCTTTCCTTAATTTGCTCTGTTTTAATTACCTTTGCTCAAGAGTCTCCAGGTATCTTTTTGATACCACCACAAGGTTCAAAACCGAATACTGATCAAAGACTCAATACACCAGTTAGTAAGTTTGAAATCAATGCACATTTATTTACACACACAGTAAATTATTACTCATGTACAAACTCTACTCACTAAACTACAAGTACTACTAAAAGCCTATACTTAGCTTCGGGCGCCCACTCAGTCAGAGGAACAATGGCCGTTGTCCGGTTCTGATACTGCTGGCTTCGAACTGGTATAGAATAGTAGCTAGGAGCGCCTATCTTGTAGCGTGTGTTGACCTCAGACTTACTTGGCTGGTGCTTGGCGGGCCTCCCGTCGCTGAGAGCCAAGGCCAAGGTGAAGAAGAAGAGAGCGCTCTGACCTTGGGGACTCTTCTTTATACCCCAGAGGGTTTCGCGCCCTTCTGGGCGGTTCCTGAACTTGGCCCCAATAAATTGGACCATGTCCCAATCGTTTGTATCGATTCTCTCCAATAACAGGGTCGTTCCCCGATCGCTGGGCGGGCCCTAGGTAACCGTTGGCCTGCCTTTGTTTTAGTCTCCACTGGTGCCGGGGAGTCTGCCCTGGTACCGATTGCTTAAATATTTCTCTTTTGTCCCCGGAGATAGCTCATTACTATGCTAATGGCTTGTAGTATCAGTTCTGTCTGGGAGCTGCAAGTTCCAATCCACAGGCAAACCTTGCACATGCTTGTTTTCCTAGCACTGTCCAATTTTCCCTGTACTCTTTGCGAATGTCCATTTTGGAATCGGGATGTGGCCACCCCAGGTGGCTACATTCCCCAGCCAGAACGCCGAGGTCCCACTGGGTAGGACCACACGTAAACCACGCCGACGGGACTCGGCGGAACTCGGCTGGCACTTGGCCCGTCGAGCGCGGAGAATCACCGCAGGGGGCGCTTTCAACGGCCACCAACCGGCACCACGCTCTAGAATCAGCGGCCCGTTGTCGGAGCGGCGTGGTGGGATTCTCGTGCGCCCCACCCCCCAGTGATTCTCCGACCCGGCGCAGGCTCAGAGAATCCAGGCCCATATTTAAAGTGCAATCGCCCGCACCAGGACTGGTGTCCAGCAAGGAGGTGCCCGCCAAACCAAAGAAGACTGCTGCCCCCCAAATTCAGCGGCAGCTCCCTCGACTGCCATGATGTCCTCTACGTCGATCCGGCCACAGGTATGCCAACCTCACCACTGCAGCTTGGTAAGGTGTGACGACGGTGATGATTGCCATCTCACCCCACAAAGAGTTCCACCGCTTAGTGCAGAAAGAGGACCTCATCCTTTCCACCGGGGTAAGTCCATCATTTAATTACTCATGGTCTGACTAGCCCACCACACTTTCACATTGATCTCATGCACTACGACCTGAAGGGACATCAGCGCTCATTCTCACATTCACCTTCGCATCTCTATCAGGCTCATATCCTCTCGAGCTCATGTTCTCATTCTGCTCCATTCATCGCACAAGCATGCCATGTGTGCTGACAATCTGCCTTGGCATGTGTCCTGCTCACACTCTCTCCATCTTTCCTGCAGGATAAGCTCATGCACACAACAGATTACTGGTATTAATCTCACGAGTCCCTTCATTGGTATCTATCTTAATATACTGAATTGTGAACAAAAAAACTCATATACTGTCTCCACTGTGCTTCTCTGCTCATCTGAGAATACACCTTTGTGTTACCTGGCCCTTTGCTCAGCCCCAGTGCAATGCACCAATGATCCAAGTGGTGCTCAGAGTGTGTCCTCACTCACATTCTTTGCTGCCCAATCGCTTCATGTTGTGAGATGGTGGTGCTGAGGTCTCATCTGCTCAGCACCTCCCTGTGCGAGGTTGAAAACCCCTCCCAAAGTTCTGCTGGAGCAGAAAAGTTTCCCTCCCTCCATGGTCTCTCAATCCTTACATTGAAACCCTGGGCTGCATTGTGATTACAAATGTGCCTGTGACCCAGGTGGACCTTGCCACTTTCCTTCTCGAAGCACCTGGTGCAATGCAATCCAACTCTCCCCTTCCTGCAGCACCCCAACCACATTTGAGCCATCCCCCCCCCCCCCCCCCCTCCCCCCGGCCAACCTCCCTGCCTAGTCTGGGCTTCAGCCTTCAACCCCTTATGTTGCCGCTGCCTGAATGCCCCATACCCAAGTCAAGGCTTCACCCTTCAGCTGACTTGAAGTCATCTTTGCCTGACTGCCTCACCTCCAACACCCGCTGACGAGCATTACTTTTAAGGAGAATGCATAACATTATGCTAAAGACGTTCCCAAGTTTCACGCTCTTGTGATATCTTCTGCTCCTGCTCGCCATGACGCCCGCCGCAGAGAGAACTGGAAGATCCCATCCTATATTTCAACTTTTGCCAGAGTCCCTCCCACACCATTGGCTGTACTCTGGCCACTGTATTTTTCAAATAATAGATACTACAAAGCTCATGACGAATGCATTGTAACACTATTTAACTGGAGACCTTTGGGATTAACCCAGCAATTTGCATTTATATTGTATTTAACATTGAAAAATGTATTTTTAAAAAATTGTTAATGGATGTGGGTATCGTTGGCGAGACTAGCATGTATTGCTCATAATTAAGAAGAAGGTGGTGAGATGCCTTCTTGAACCTCTGCAGTCCAGGTTTTGTAAGAACATCCAAAGTTCTGCTGGGAACTGTTGGGTGTTCCAGGACTTTGATCCCGTGACAGTGAAGGAACAGCGATATAGGGCACGATTCTACGCACCACACGCCGGGTGGGAGAATCGCGGGAGGGCCGGGCGAATCACGCCACGCCGCCCTGGCACCCCCCGCGATTCTCCCAACCCCCCCAAAAATGGCGTGTCGCGTTTTTCGACAGGCTGCTCGGAGAATCGCCGGTCGCCGTGAGAAACGGAGGTCTCCAGCCCCGATGGGCCTAGCGGCCTGCCGATCCCGACCGGTTCACGCCGGTGCCAACCACACCAGGCAAGCGTCAAGGCCGGACGCTCGGGATTCACGCGCCGCTGCTCCTAGCCCCCGGGGGGGGGGGGGGGGAATAGGGGGCGAGGAGCGGCCTCCGAAGCCGGAGTGAAACACTCCGGGTTTTACTTCGGCGTCAGCACTTAGTCTCCCGTTGGGAGAATCGCGCCCATAGTTCCAAAACAGGATGTTGCTCGACTTAGGCAGGAAAATGCAAGTGGTGGTGTTCCCATGAATCGACTTTCCTTGTCTTCCTGGGTGGTAGAGTTTTCGGGTTTGCGTATTGCTATGGGCCAGTGTTTAGAGAACCCCAAAGTGTATCATGGAGTTCACCTGACCCACAACTTTTAATAGATTGTGGTATGGGGAGCACATGGCTCACTCTACAGGTGTGGTACAGAAGAAATGGAAAAGTATTTTTTAAAGCAAAACAATGTTTATTCTATGAACTCAAGTTAACCTTTTAAAAACATACAGTGAACATCTTAGCAACCATCAATTCAAATACAACCCCCAAAGAATACAACACTAAGTAATCCTCAATAACTTCCCAAACAACATCCAGGAGACAAAAGAAACATCTTTTAACAGAAGCACATCAGCTTTACATTCACAGCTGAAAACATTTATAATTCTGAATTGACCAAATGATCAAGAGATAGCCTTTTCATGGCAGAGAGAGAGCTGCTTTGTCTGGCTTCAGCTCCAACACACACAAAACAAAAGCAAAAAATCACAGACACACCCAAGCTTTTCTCAAAGTGAAACTAAAAGCAGAGCCAGAGCTCAGCTCCACCCACACTCTGACATCACTGCAGTAACATAAGCAGCCAAACATTTCTTAAAGTGACATTCTCATTACGGTATCTTTAAGTTATGACCAAAATAATGGATGTGGGCTAAACAAAATATTAGGAAACGTGACAGAAAGCTGAGTCAAATAGATATTTTTTAATGAGAGGAATAATGGAGGTGTTTATGGGAGGATATCCGGAACTTAAGGGCTACTGCCAAAAGTGTAACAGAGGCACAGGCAGATGTACAAGAGGCCAGAGACACAGCAACAAGGAGTTTAATGGGGGTGGGGTATAGAAGGCTGAAGGATGTTACAGAGATAGACAAGAGGCAATGCCTTAAAGGTATATGAGGATGTCAAAATTGTAAGCCAATGGCCTTAATTATGTGTAATAGCGCAGGTTGCTGAACCACATGCAGTAATAGCGTCTGTGATTGATACGACTGTCATGTTAGCTTAATCTGAAGACATTGAGGTGAACATAATAGTCTTATGCACAAGAGTACCTCCATATCTGAGCTGCAATCACTATAATATTCAGTTTCAAGTTAATTTTATATTCTCCCCTTTTGCAGATAAGTTATGTCTCTTTCAGTATCTATTCTTCAACCTACAGTCCATGCTCAGTAATATTTGCCTCATTTCCTTTGACGGTGTCCAAAATGAAGACAGAAAAGCTAAAACATATTAGGACAGATTGCTCTCAGCACCTCACCTGGAGAAATAGGACAATCGGCCCATGACATTACACCCCCCTCGCTCCTCACGGGAAGCGAGGGAACATGACTAGCGCTACCACTAGAGGAGCCAACCTACTTGAAGAGCATGCCCCTGGTTGTGAAACAAATGAGGCAGGAAGACATGTTCCCATCACTATTGATTAATTTGATTCTGAGTGTGCCCACGGGCACATAAATGGAAGGACATCCCAAACATCCAGCAAAAGGGCTAGTGCCAGGATCCCCCACAGGTAGTGCACACATCCTGGGGTGCAGCTGTGACTGCTTGGACTTGTCGTCCAGGAAAATCTTCCCACCAACTTTCCAGGTGCAAGTTCCTGAAGAAACAGCCCTGTAGCCGGTCGGTGCTGAAGTCTGCAAATTTAGAACTATTGCTTCTTCTGCAAAGACAGCAAATCTCTGGCAGGAATGGCAAGAGGAAGGTTTTGTCCTCTGATCACACAGTCAGCACAGAAGCAGGCTATTCATCGAGCCAATGCATTGGAGAACTATTTTATTACATTAACGGTGCCATATACATATCAGTTGTTGCTGTTAATCATTGGTACCTGCTCACAAGCTTGTGTTGCAGAAAAATATCCCAATTACACCACTACTCACCGAGCAGGATAAATGCTTTGTGAAGGTGTGAAAATCAAGAGCCTGTACAAGTGAACTCTGATCCTTTAGATAATATTTAAAAACTTATACCAGCTTACACCAAAACGGGCCCCACATATCCTCATAAGCTTGGCAGGTCCTGTCGAAATGGTCATGTAGAGTTAATCAGTGGAAACTGCTCTATAAAACACTGAGAGTTAAATTAGGGTGAGTAATTAATATGTCATATAATTAATGATTTAATTACTCAAAGAATTGAATTTATTTGTTTACAGTAAGTTCTCTTCTCCTTAATTATCTCCAAGGGAGAGTGCAACGTCTGATTTATTCACTCCTGAGCTTTCACTGGTTCAATCTTATTCCTTGTAGAGAGTCAGAGTACAATGCAGCATTGAGCCTCTCTCAATTGCCATCTCCCCCAAATGTGTACCTGGCTTCACAATCTTTATACCCCTTTTGGGTGTCAACTATCACACTTTGAGACCCATGTTTCTGCTATAGTGATCTAATTTCTGTCACGGTCATTCACATTTAGTACTGTGGTTGTGTTAGGGGATGGACTGAATATAAACACAATGTAGCATGCTAATTTAATATTAAGGGTAGCTACAGTCTTTCCCTGGAGCTTCTGCAATATCAATATTTTTGAATGATTTACCAAATAACTGCATTCAAAAAATCCCTCACTTTTATTTCAACAGAGAGATTTTGAATGAAAGAAATATTTCTCATTTATATAAGCCTTTTTCACCTCTCTTAGACTCTCAGGTAGTTCTACCTCATTGCTGCCTCTTTTAATTCTACGACTACTGCTATTGTTTTAGACTGCTTATGCAACAATGGGTACTGGATTGGCAGAAATTTCCTCCAACTAAATATTGGGAAGACTGAGGTCATTATTTTGGCCCACGCTCCAGGCACCATTCCCCAGCCATATCGACTCCATCCTTCTCCCAGCAACAGTCTGAGATTAAACCACTCTGTTTGCAACCTTAGTGTCACTTATGGCCCCAAAACGAGCTTTTGACATTCTTTTGGTGCCATTTCCATTGTCGAATTCCACATAGAATCATGGAATCATAGAATTTGCAGTGCATAAGGACGCCATTCGGCCCATCGAGTCTGCACCGGTCCTTGGAAACAGCACCCTACTTTTGGGTTGTGCCAATCCCCCTAACCTGCACATCTTTGGACTGTGGGAGGAAACCGGAGCACGGGAGGAAACATACACAGCCATGGGGAGAACATGCAGATTCCGCACAGACAGTGACCCAAGCCAGAAGTCGAAACTAGGACCCTGGAGCTGTGAAGCAACGGTGCTAACCACTGTGCTACCGTGCCACACCTTCTCTCATCAGCTCATCTGCTGTTCAAATTCTCATTCATACCTTTGCTACTTTGAGTCAGACTTAACTACTGTGACATACTGTTGGTTGGTCCCCCACATGCTAGTTTCTCTTGAGGTCATCCACAACTGCTGTCCACAACTTAACTCACACCAAAACCCTTCACCTATCACCTCTGTGCTCATTGGCTTATATTGGCTTCTGGTCAACTTACACTTTTGATTTTTTAAATGTTCATCATTGTTTTCAAGCCCCTCCCTGGCCTCATTCCTCTCTATCTCTGTAATTTCCCCAATCCCAGAAACCTCCAACATGTGTACACTGCTTTAATTCTGCTCTCTTCAGCTCCACCATAGGTACCTTCAGTTGGCTATGCCCCAAGATTTGGAATAGTCCCCACTTCTCCAACTCTCTACCTTACTTTTCTCCTTAATGACAATCCTTAAAACCTGCCTCATTGTCTAAGCTTTTGATCATCTAACCTATTACCTCCTTAATGGCCCAGTATTATATTTTGTTTTATAATGTTCCTGTGAACCACCTTGAGATGTTTTATTACGATAACGGTGCAGCAGAAATAACAGTTGTGGTTATTCTCATGAACCATTTGGAATGCAGTAACTTGTTGGCTCAGATTTTCCAGTCAGTGACATCAAAGAGAGCAGCCCATCAAAATCCAGTGGTCTCTCTGGCAGGGATTTCTACAATCTTGATGGCAATTTAAATTTGGTGCCAAGTGAAGGGAATGTCTTGGAATGCAGCTGCAGTGATATAAGCAAGCAGCTCAGCAACCAAATTGCAATATTTGTGCAGAGCGACCATAAGGCATTATCAGAGACCCCTCCCACCCAGGCATTGCCTCACTCGCACATCCAGACATAGGAATAGCTTCTTCCCCACAGCTACAAGACTCCTCAACGACTCCCCCTCGGACTGATCTGTTCCCTGTAAGAACACTATTCACAGCGCCCTATGCTGCTCTTGCTCATGTATATGCTTTGTTTGGCCCCTTGTTCTGCACTGTAACCAATCACTGTTTTGTCGATGTACTATTTGTCAATGTTCCCTGTTGATTATTCTTGTGTCTACTATGTGCCTACTGTGTACATTCCTCGGTCACAGAAAAATACTTTTCACTGTACTTCGGTACATGTGACAACAAATCAAATCAAATTTCACATAGGAGCAGAAGTAGATCGTTCGACCCATCGAGTATGCTCCATCATTCAATGAGATTGTTGATGATCGGATAGAATCCTCAACTCCACTCTCTTGCCTTATCCCTATATCCCCTGATTCCTTCACCGATTAAAAATCTATCTATCTCAGCCTTGTCTTAACAATCTTAGCCTTGTCTTAACTATCTTAACAACCCAGCTTATACAGCTCTCTGCGGTGAAACATTCCACAGATTCTGGAAGTTAAAAACACTTTAGATAATTAGGATTAGTCCATGATGGTAAGGGGATTGAAACCATGCCATTGGCATCATTCTGCCCCACAATCTAGCCATCTGAGATAACTGACCAGCAACAAATGTTATGACTAAAAAAGTTTAAGTAATAATAAGCATACACTTCTTTTAAATACAAAAATGTTTTTAAAAACGGGGACATTTTTTATCATTGCAGAGAAATTTGACTTCCTTCAAATAGTTGCTCAGGGCCTATAATAGTGTTTAGCTGTCATTATGAAGTAAATATTCCATTGAAAAAATACAACTTACTTCTCATTCAACAGGTGTAAATTTTCAAGGGTTTTACAGTAAGACTAACAGTTAAAGTAGAAGTTCTCACCAAACCTCGACTGCAAGGGAGATTGTGCTGAGTGGAGACCTCTGCAGTCTAACCTATGGGGAAAGCAGAGCATCACTTACATCAACTGCTGAATTTCTGCATTATTTTGTGCATGTGTAAACTCCTTGTTAGTTTCAACAGAGTAATCATAGCAAACACTAACATTTTCACCTTCATTGCCGCAGCAAAGCCGGGGTTGTTATGCAGGAACATTTTCCAGCCAATCAGTCCAGTTCACCTATTTTCATGCTGTTGGTCGAACTTGGGGGAAAAAATGGGATTTCATACTTGGGCGGAATCCCACCAAAGTTTGAGTTCAACAAAGTTGAACAAAGGCTTGCTGCTAATCCTTAACTTCTTCCAGAGTCACCCTTGTTTGCACTATTTAGGTGTAGATTTGAGATATGTGAAGAAACTAGAGATTCTGGAATTGTTCTCTGTTAAACAGAGGGAATTAGGGAATGGTTTCATGGAGGTGGAAACAACTGTGAAGAATTTTAAGAGGGAAAAGTAAGTCAAAACTATTTCCACTATATGCAGTAATGCCACTGATATTGCCACTGTCGGAAAGTTGTGAACACACTGGAGAGAGTGCAGAAGAGGTTTACAAGAATGTTTCCAGGGATGAGAAACTTCAGTTATGAGGAGAGATTGGAACTGTTCCCCTCGGAGAAAAGAAGGCTGATTGGAAATCTAATAAAGGTGTTCAAAATCATGAGGGGGCTGGACAGAGTAAATAGCGACAAACTATTTCTGCCCTTAAAAGGATCAATAATGAGAGGGCACAGACTTAAAGTGATTTTCAAAAGAAGCAAATGTGATGTGAGTGAAAAACATTTTTGCACAGTGAGTGGTTCGGGTCTGCAATGCACTGCCTGGAAGTGTGGTGGAGGCAGGTTCAATCGAGGCACTCGAGGGCATTAGATGATTACTTGAGCAGAAACAATAGGCAGTGGTTTGGGGAAAAGGCAGGAGAAGGGGACTAAGTCGTAATGTTTTCTTGGTGAACTGGTGCAGAAACGATGTGCCCAATGACCTCCTTCTCATCGTAATGATACTGTGAGTAGTCAGAGGAGAGATTTAAGTTCATTAACAGATGAACAAGTGTGGGGTGGTGGGGTGTGTGTGGTGGGGTGTGTGCGTGTGTGTGTGTGTGTGTGTGTTGGAGGAAACAAGCATTTGATTTACTCAGCACAATTGTAGGGCAGCGGGTTAGGGATGGAGGGGGTGATGGTTAGCTCTGTTGGCTGAGCAGCTAGCATGTGTATCAGAGTAACTCCAACAACATGGGGTTTGATCCTTGTGCCAGCTGAGGTAGACTCAGGACCTGCCTCCTCATTCTGTCTATCGTAAAATGCATGGTGTTAAGCTATGGTTTGGTGAAAAATTGCCGTGGACCTGTCTTCTGGTAGAGATAACTTATGATGGTAATGATGGGGAAAAAACAGGGAATAGTGGAATGACTTGGAAAAACTCTTTCAAAGAGCTGGGCCAAATGGCCTAATTCTAGGCCTCAGGATTCTTAGTGAGTTTTCATCAAGATTCCCACAGCCATCAGACACCTACATGTGGAAAAGGGGTGTAAGGTTGAGGGCACACAGTGAGGAAAATCACTAATTCCGGCCATGACCACTCATGCCAGCAGTGTGGGCCAGATGGTGTTGGGCATTTAATATTGGACTGACTTAAATTGATTGCGACTATTTTTGGAGGGTGAGATGGGATGTGATTTCAATTATCCTTGTTTCTCTGACCTCCATTGCATCGCCAGAATACTCTGGTGCCTCTGGTGTTCAGATTGCAATGGGGCTAACAGCATGACGTGTGCGTTAAAAAGATTTTTTCATTTCAGTACACATGCTCCGACCTATTTTGCACCACTGGGCAATGGGAAGGGGGTGGCAAATGTCCCCAAGCATTTGTATACCCCCACCCACCCCAGAACAGGGCAGCAGAAAGATTAGGCAAAAAGCTCCAATTGAAGAGCATAGGACTGGCACAAACATAATAGGCTGAACAATCTGCCTCTGTGCTGTAACCTCTGTGTCATATTAACAAAACAACAGGTCTCTCCTTCCTCTCTAATTATGCTGTTCACTGGTGATCACTGACCATTAAATGGGCAGATGCGCCTGTCTCCAGATATAGCTGAACTCTCTGACTGTGCATGACAAGAGTGCTGCAGAGTTCCACTTGATACCAGTGAATACCATTCAGTGCAGCTGATGGCTACGACTGAAGTCTATCAGTGTCAGCACACATACTGGTACTTAACACAAATGCAATAAAGTGCATTCAGCTTTGGCAATTCATTCCCCTTACTGTCTCTTTGTTTTATTTTCTTTACCCTTTGTTTATTTTGCTTTCATGTAAATTTGCTCTCTCTGTCTCTCTTTCCCTCACGCACACACATTCACAATGGTTTCTTTTTCCTGTCTGGAGCAGATATTGTATGGAAAATCTTTTCTATTTTAATATCATGAACCTTTTGCTGAAACAACTTATAAAATGCTTACAGGGCTTGACAGGGTTGATCTGGATAGGATGTTTCCCATGACTGGTGAGTCTGGAACCAGGGGACACAGTCACAGACTAAGGGATAGGCTGTTTAAGACTGAGATGACGAGGAATTTCTTCACTCAGAGCTTGGTTTTAGAATTCTCCTCCAGAGGGCTGAGGAAGCTCAATCACTGAGCGTGTGTAAGACAGAAGTCTATAGACTCCTGGATACCATTGACATCAAGGGATATGGTGATAGTGCAGGAAAGTGGCATTGAGAGAGATGATGAGCCCTGACCTAATTGAATGGTGGATCAGGCTCGATGGGTCAATGGCCTACTTCTGCTCCTATGTTCCTAATCTGATAACGAGGAGCTAAGTAACTGAGAATGTAGGAAAAACTGTGCATGTGCATGTTAATCGATATAATGAGAATATATCTTTCAGTCCGTGGGGGTATTGAACACTGCAACACAGGAATTCAATGAACCAAATTTATCATCGCTTCTATCTAATTTTTTATAACTCTGGCGCAATTTTCACCATCATGTTCCAACATCCAATGCCACAAGAAAATAAATGACGTCATTAAATCTGCAACAGTGAGTGATCACCTAAGACCAGAAGACCAGAAGACATAGCAGCAGAATTAGGCCACTCGGCCCATCGAATCTCCTACCCCATTCAATCATGGCTGATATTTTTCTCATCCCCATTCTTCTGCCTTCTCCCCATAACCTCTGATCCCCTTGATCAAGAACCTATCTATCTCTGTCTTAAAGACACTCAGTGATTTGGCCTCCTCAGCCTTCTGCAGCAAAGAGTTCCACAGATTCACCACCCTCTGATTGAAGAAATTACTCCTCGTCTCTGTTTTAAAGGATCGTCCCTTTAGTCTGAGATGGTGTCTTCTGGTTCTAGATTTTCATACAAGTGGAAACATCCTGTCCACGTCCACTCTATCCAGGCCTCGCAGTATCCTGTAAGTTTCAATAAGATCCCCCCATATCTTTCTAAACTCCAACAAGTACAGACCGTTCCTCTTCATTCCAGGGATCATTCTTGTGAACCTCCTCGGGACCCTTTCCAAGGCCAACACATCGTTCCTTAGATACGCAGCCCCCAAGCATCCTCCTCAACATTCCCTGGCACTCCTTATCACTATCCCTTCCAGTTCAGGCACGGTGCCCACACCCAGTGAGGTCTGGCTTACAATCTCCTCTTTGTGTTCCCGCAGGAGAAGATAATAGGGAGAGGGAGAAGATGGGCAGCCGAATGCCCAATTTCTGTCTTCTAACCTCCCATGAAGAAAGAGCTGTGAGTGACAGTGAGGTTGGCTTGTGCCACAGAAGTGAGGATCCACTGAACTTTCATTCATCTGATATGTTTCAATATCTGTCCAGATCCTTTTCCCTCCCTTTCACTGAGCCTCTTGTCTTCTCGATTAACACCTGATGAGGCCAGGCCATCTGGAGTCAAAGCTGACAAAGGGTCATCTGGACTCGAAACGTTAGCTCTTTTCTATCCCGACAGATGCTGCTGGACCTGCTGAGATTTTCCAGCATTTTCTCTTTGGTTTCAGATTCCAGCACCTGCAGTTATTTGCTTTTATGAGAAAGACAGTCAGTCAGGCTATCCATCCCGGGAGCCTCAATCCCTCCCAAAACCCCTTGTCCTCAGGATCCTGGAGGCTGACAACGCAACACTGCCTCTGGTGGCATGTAGAACCGCATATAGCTGCCAGCCATATCACACCAAGCCTTTGAAGCAAGCAGAGAACAGAGTAGCTATTGAAACCTGACTGGGCTTTGAAACTGACCTCCAATTAAATACTTCAAAGTTTCTTCAGCAGAGAGCAGACTAGCCCCATCCTGGGGAAGACCACCCTCCTGAAGCCCTCCAGCCCAGCCCGAGCCCCCCCAAAGCCCCAGCTCCATTGCAGGACCTCTGCCAACTCCCGCCCTCCTGCCCCCTACACCTTGGCAACAGCTGATTTGTCCTCATGCAACCTGCAGGTAAGCGATGAGTGATACTGACCTCCTTGCCACCCCTCCCCCCCTCACCAAATCCATGGTGCCTGGTCCCCACTTTTATGGACCAGTCATGATTTGTGGCCAGGTGACTTCCTGCTGGGGCAGCGGGGCTGGAACATTCCGGGAAGCCAGAAAATCTAACCTTAAACTCACTATTCATATGAAAATTCATCGAAGAGCATGTTAATCAGCTTCTTGCCCTTTCTGGGCGAGATCGGTTTGAACCAATGGGAGGACCCAGGAAGATCGCAAACCATTTTGCACCTGGCGCAAATCCCATTTTTGGCCTCGCATTGGATTTTCTCGGCATAGCGGGGTTTGCGCATCGCAGATATGTACATGAGACAAAGGGGTTTTACTCATTACACATTACTCCAATGTGACAAACCTTAAACCATTTGCATCATCTGTCCAATTAAATATCAATCCCTGCACACTAAGTTGATCTGATGAAAAAAATAATTCACTGAGACTTTGCTTGTCCTGGTCAGTGTAGGTGGACGAACACAGGCTGTTGCAGATTTTATTAACGTTATCATCGTTTAATAATGTTGTTGTCTGTTATGTACTGGCCATTAGCATCAGTTTGAGCAGCTATTATTTGTCAACCAGCAAGCAATGCTTGTAGAGCAGAGCACCTTGAAATTGCAAATGCCATTAATAAACCAGGAGGCTCGGAGCAATCATCGCTGCATTTACAGACTAATTTTAAACACAATTGTTGTTAAAGGAAATAGAGGTTATGGTATTGTTATAATGTTAATCTCTACTCTGTTACCCGGGATGTAATTGATTCTAACCCTATGATATGGCCACAGAGTGCAATTCGGTGTACTGGGCAATATTTCCCTCCAGTCTACGATGAGATGGTTCATATTAATCTGTCTTAAAATCTGACTGTGCAAAACTGTGCACCAGTAGCACTGAATCATAAAATTTGCCAATTGCACACACTGGGGAAAAGTGAACAATAAATTTCATTTGGTTACTGTAGAACTTATCTCTATTTCAAAGTCTTCGACACATACAATATGCACCAGATTAAATTGGCTACGCTGTGTTTTGCAGTCCCGTCTGACTCATACATTTCTTGGGATCACTCTGTACTTAAATGTGGGACACACATTGATTGAAAGTGAACAATCTCTTTCCTGTCAGGTACTGTAAGGTTCTAAATCAGAAGATAAAAATTAAACAGAAGGCCAATTAAAAGACAACTGTCATTGATGTTGATAATGATGCGCTGGGGAGAGCATCATTTTAATTTGAGCCCACCAAGCCTGAATAGAAATCATCATTCCAAGAGTGTCCTGCCCCAACAGTTTTCTGTAACTGGAAGTAATGACAAATTCACCAATTAAATTGAAGGCAGGGGAGGATGATGATGATTGGAAACTGCACTATTTGATGGGCAGTTGCTAATAAGTTGCTTCAGCGGCTCGATGAGGGCCTCAAATGGCATCCGGGCAGGAAGGTCAGCCTGGACCCTTTCTGCCTTGGACTTAATTGGAGTTAGAGGGGACAGCAGCATGGTGTTAACCCTGTGGTATCCTATTCCCCCTCTTCCCCCCACCCTGTCCCGCCCCGCCCATCACCACCCACCTCCCAGCTCACCTTTGAGGGGAGCATTGAATTACCCCCATGGCTAAATGTTCCATCCAAATTGGCAACAATGTGCTGTTTGGTCATTTTCATCTCGAAAGACAGTGGGGTGGATTCTCTGTCTGGAGCCACCGGTTGCGGAGTTCTGGATGAGGTGGAGAATCCAGTGTTGGGGGAAAAGCGGGATGTGTGCCAGGCGCCGCCCCTTTTCCGCCGCTCCAGCCCCCACTGGCATTGGGCTCGAGGTTCTTGCACGCTCCAGTGGGAGGATACAAATGTGTCTTGATGACCCAATTACTGGACCGTGCATCTATTCTACAGGCCCTTGTGATTCGTCCGTTCCTCTGGGCTGAGGATCACGTGGGCGAGAATTAGTGCTGGTCTTGACAAGCATGTATTTGATGCTGTGGACCTTGTGATGGGCCAAAGGTGTGCAGGTTGGGTGGATTGGCCATGAAAAATTGTCCAAAATTCTATGATTAACCTAGGACAAAAGTTTGGCGCAACGTTGTGGGCCGAAGGGCCTGTTCTGTGCTGTATTTCTCTATAAAGGTGCATCTTTTGAAGAGAGTTGCCCCCAAAGTCCATTGCAGGGCCACACTCCCCCCACAAGGCAAGACCTGTCCCTACACCCCCACCAAACCCCCTCCACCAGAGACCCCTAATGAAATAGACCTCCCCACAGAGATCCCCTAAATAAAGAAACCGGTCACAGAGACCCCTTAAATAAAGAGACCCCCTCACAGAACCCCTGCAGAGGCAGTGAAAAAAAATCAGCTCTTCAACACTCACCTGGGCAATACACCTGCTGGTTCAGGCAGAGAAGGCAGCACCTCTCAATTCCTGAAAAGAGAAACCAATCAGCTGGGTTTAAACTCCCTCAGATCTTTGTTCTGCTAGCCATTCATTAATTTCTCTTTGATATTAATTTTACTAGGCTGTAATTGATAGCTCCCACACACCGCCAGCTGTCAGCATTATTTCATTCATCTTCCTTCACGGTTGAGTAACTTTGAAGTAGTCAGCTGTGGAATTAATCACAAACACCAAGCTTAGATTGACAGATCCTGGACTACTTCAAACAGAGATAAATGCTGTTAGTGGGGGGGGGGGGGCAAATTGCTTTGTGGGGATGGGGCTGAATTGCGTTGCAGGGGAGAAGGGGTCCCAGCCGCTGGACATCTATATTGTGCTGCTCCCTCAAAATGGCGGCCCGATGGCCTTACAATCCCTGCCATGCGTGAATTTGCATGGCTAAGGATTAAGACTGCAAATCATGTGAAATTCCGCTCCAGCCAGAGAATATCACCTCCCAATTGGAGAATCCTGCCTAGCATCTTCGGGGTTTCAATTCAACTAGTTGGAAAAAACGTCCCATAGCGAGCGCGTTTAGCCGTGTATTTTCCGGCGCTCTCAGTGCACACTGTTACATCTGATTGCAGCTTCTACCTCTCAAACTGCTGGGTAAATTCTATCATCTTGTGGTCACTGCTCCCGAAGGGTTCCTTCACCTTAAGTTCCCTAATCATGTCTGCCTCATTACACATCACCAAATCCAGAATTGCTTGTTCCCTAGTGGGCTGTACCACAAGCTTCTCCAAAGAAACCAACTCGTCGACATTCCCCAAATTCCTTTTCTTGGAATCTGCTACCAACCTGATTTTCCCAGTCCACCTGCTTATTGAAGTCCCCCATTATTATTGTAATATTGCCTTTCTTATATGCCTTTTCTATCTTCTGGTTTATTTTCTGCCTCACATCTTGACTACCACTAGGGGGCCTGTACATAACTCCCATCAGGCTCATTTTTCCTTTGCGATTCCTCAACTCTACCCACAGAGATTCTATGCCTTCTGATCCTATATCGTTCCTTGCTATCGATTTAATTTAATTTCTTACTAATAATACAACTCTGCCGCCTCCTCATATAGAACATAGAACATAGAACAGTACAGCACAGAACAGGCCCTTCGGCCCTCGATGTTGTGCCGAACAATGATCACCCTACTCAAACCCATGTATCCACCCTATACCCGTAACCCAACAACCCCCCCCCCTTAACCTTACTTTTTAGGACACTACGGGCAATTTAGCATGGCCAATCCACCTAACCCGCACATCTTTGGACTGTGGGAGGAAACCGGAGCACCCGGAGGAAACCCACGCACACACGGGGAGGACGTGCAGACTCCGCACAGACAGTGACCCAGCCGGGAATCGAACCTGGGACCCTGGAGCTGTGGAGCATTTATGCCAACCACCATGCTACCGTGCTGCCCTGCAGAAAGGACATATCTGCCTGTCCTTTCGATAGGACACATACCCTTGGATATTTAGATCCCAGACCTGATCCCCTTGCAGCCACATCTCTGTGATGCCCACAATATCACACTCACCAATTTCAATGTGCACAACAAGCTCATTGCCAGGGTGTCTAGGTGGCACCACAAGCACCAGAGCACCACCAAAGCTGGGGGTCTCCAATCCCCTGGGAGACCCTCAAGTGCCATCTGGTCCCCGTCTGCGAGGATTTAAAAAAATGTTTTTTATTACTTTATCTTAGTTACAAAGCCAGGACTCAGAGTGTGGACAGAGGCAAACCCCTAATTCAGCTCCTTCCCTGCTCCAAAAAACAATTCAAATTGAATCAAGTTCATGGTCTCCATAAAGGAGATATACCAGATCTGAGCCAAAAGGCTCAATCTACGCTCAATCTTAGCCAAAAGGCCGAGACTTGATCTTAGCCAAAGCCCGTCTGTGAGGATTGTTGCTGAATGGCACTCACCTAAGATCTCTGAGGGAAAGGGGATGAATCCCAGAGCCTCAGGTACCTCTGGAATCTGCACATTAGACTGAGACTAGCTGTCTCACTCTAAAATGCAGATTAGCAAAATGTGGTCCTGCCTACAATAGGCATAGTCTGATGAGATTGTGTTGGATCTCGCAAGGCATTGCGAGCAGGGTAGACCCCTGGAGTGGGGTCAGCCGGCTTTTATCAGGCACACTGCGCCACGGCGAGCTGATTTTCAGCTGCAGTGTGGCCATTGATCGTGCCCAGGGTATCTCTTATGATGGCACGCAGCGTGGGTTGTTAATTTCAGTCAGGATGTCGAGGAAGGTGGTGAAATCCTCTGTAAATAATTCGGGGGAGGGGAAGCGACAGTGGTGGGGGGAAAGAAATTGGGAGCAGGGACAGCCAAGCAACAGACCTGATTGAATCATCTTTTGATCTAATTGAATATTGGACTCAACTCGAGTGGCTAAATAGCCTACCCTTGTTGCTAGTTCCAACAGCATGATCCAAAATTTCAGAAGTGATGGGCTGCCAAAACCTCTTTGTCAGGGGAATGCTATGCAGTACAGAGGTCTCTGGAGTAATGCAACCTTGTTACAAAGTGAATGTAGCCCTTCACTGTGTGATGAATGTTTTTCACCATCTAAGACGTGTGAATGATTTCCTATATGGCTCCGAGTAGACAGTGGCAGATATTGACCTTGAAACTTTTTGTTATTTCATCAGGTAAAGAATTGGAAATGATTGCGTTCCATTATGCATATGTGTGAAAATGTTAGGTGTTTGTTTCTTGTCCTCAGCTTCATCCCGAGTTTATTTCATCGCCTGTGCTGCTGTTCTGTCCTGTCGAATTCCATCCATTTGCCACAGATGCCTGATTGTAGAGCTTCAGTTTGATTTACGATCAAGTTCATGTCAATGGAAACTAACCAGGAACAAGAGAATTCAAAACCTTTGCGGGGAGTGGGGGGGGGGGGGGGGGGGGGGAGTGAAATTTCCTAGTTTTTCTCCACAATTACCTGCTAACAGAATTACATTTTCAAAATCACACTTCTGAAAAAATTGATTTTCAAAGTGGTGGCTTCGGATGGGTTTTGTTCGTGAGTCATTAGTTATTCAGGAAAGCAAGCACCCGGCAGTTTTGGCCAAGGAAGTTCAAGCCCTGATTTATTATTGCGGAACAGTGTTTCTTTCAGTTCTTGCTTTGGTCACGGAATACAGTTTGAAATCCTAGGTGTGGATACAATTAATGTTACATCTCCTGTTGTATTCCTAAAGACTGGAAGCCAATAGTTAAGTGAGTGTATATCCTGAAGTGCCACATTCACTAACACACTGCAAGTCATGTGTCAAGTAACAATGTGTCAGACTATCAATCTACCAGCTACATGATGAACAGCAAGAAATGCACTCAATGAAGTACCAGCATTTTGAGTTTTTAAAGTATGATTATTTCTGATAGATGAGAATCAGGCTACCAGAACCAGAAGACACAACATCACTTTGTTGAAGGTTTAGAGATCCAGACTAAATTTCTACCTGATTACAATTTGAAGCAGAGCCAAAAAAAGGAAGCTTTCGCTTCCAGATTAAAAGAAAAATCAATTAGGAACTGCTTGTCTGGAGCTGACTATTTAATTAGGTTTACAAATCCAAATTACTCAAAAATTGTGTAGGCTTTCAATAGCAGGGTTAAGGTGTTTCAAGATTTAGATTTTTTTTCCAAGTCCGTTATAAGTATCCCATGAGAGAGATACTGGCAACTCTGTCTATCGATAGACACAAATTGCATTATCAAGGACAGATTACTGAAATTTATCTGATTATGTCGGTACGTTGATAAACTGAAGCAGATATTTCACAGACCTAATTTAAGCAGAGGATGCCAACAGACTAAGCCTGCCTTCTCCCTCATTGCACAATATAGCAATGCACTGAGAGCATGCAATTCTTCTAATTTTGCTGAAATACACTTGAATAAATCATTTCCCATTTAATCTCGCAAGAGTTCTGGTGAACAAAATCAATTCCTTTTGGAGGGTGCTCTTTTTAGCCTCAATGGCAAATTTGGTTCCTCTTTTAACCTGCTTCTAGAACCTCAAATGCACGAACTATGCTGTGCACCATCTCAGCAAAAGGCTGGACATGACAGGGTCTGTTCCTGCCCCCTCCCCCCGTCCCCCTGTGTTTATCTCTGCAATTGGAAATTGCATTGGCTACAATTTGCAAGATCTCTTGAATTGGGATTTCAGGCTAATATGATTGCTTCTGGGCCTGAACTATAAGAGGTTTAACCTAATGCTCCACAATCGGAAAATTACTTATATATTAAAAAAACGTCAGCACTGGCTCGATGACGGCACACTCTTGCTTCTGAGTTTCATGAACTCAAGCCTCAGTTCAGAGATTTGAACTTATGTCCGTGCACTTCTAAGGGAGCGCTAGCTGTCAGAAGGTACCACTTGGATGAGACACTCGGTCAAGGTGCCTTCTCTTTCAGGCTAAAAGACTTCATGATGCCAACCCTTATCTATCAACAAGCATAGCAAAAAATAAAAACCAGCACATCATTTACCCCACTGCTGTTGTGGAACAACTGTGCACAGCTTGAATTTTCCGACATTATAACTGTTACTAAACTTCAGGAGTACTTCATCGAGTGAAGCCCTTTGAGACATCCTGACGCTGTGCCATATAGATGCAAGTTTCTTCTCATCGAATGGGTCGAGCACAAAAGGAGCCATTCGGCCTGTTGTGTGTGTTGGCTCTCTGCAAGAGCAGTTCAGGAAATCCCTTTCTGCTTCAGCCTTTTCTCCTTAACCCTGCAAATAATTATTTTGATAATTAGCCAATACCCTTTTGACAATCACTGTCTGCAATATCCTCCCATTCCAGACCCTGATCACCTGCTGTATAAAAGTCATCTTTGCTTCTTTTGTTATTTGCCTTAAATCTGTGTCCTCTTGTTCTCGACACTTCTCCAAATGGAAGTAGTTTTGCCCGATCTCCTCTGCCCAGTCCCGTTGGGATTTTCAACAATTCTATCAAATCTCTTCACAACCTTCTCGTCTCAAACGAAAACAGCCACGGCTTCTCCAATCTATCCATATATCCGTGCCCCTCATCCCTATGCCAATTCTCCTACATCATCTCTGCACTCTGTCTAATGTCTTTGCATTCTTCCTAAAGTCTGATGCCCAGAATTGGACACAATACTTCAATCGAGATTGCTCTCATGTTTTATTAAGGTTCTGTGGAACTTTTGTTGCTTTGCTTTTGTATTCATCCAGAAGGAAAAAAAACAGTTCAAATTAAGATTTCTATTTCCCTGTTTTTACTGTTTTCTTTCCTTCTGGGAATGGTTCTATTTATAAATCCCAGAATCCTCCATGCCTCAGAGCCAACACTGCCACGCTCAATGATTTGCACACACCTAGGACGGAATTTAGCGGCTGTTCACGCTGGCGGGATATTCCAGTCCCAACGACGGCGCACTGGGTTCCCGGCAACGAGGCGTGCAGTCGACGGGAATTCTCTTTGACAATGACGGAGCCAGAAAATCTCACTGGCGAGCCGCCTTGCGCCACCGAAAAACACAGGCGGGTTGGTGGGTAAATCTCGCCCATAGCCTCTGTCCTTGTGTTGCCTACTAAAAGTAAAATACCGCAGATGTTGGAAATCTGAAAGAAAAACAGAAAACGCTGGAAATACACAGCGGGTCAGGCAGCATCTGCGGGTAGAATTTAATGCTCCTCCGGTGGGCTGGGAGGTTGGGGGAGGGGAAATAATAAAGCCACTGTCACCGACTGACTCCCCCTCCACTTCCCCATCCCGATTAAGTTTGGGGCAGGAGAAGTCAAAGGTGACCTTTATTAGAGGTAGCTCAGAGGATGTTCACTGGACTGATTCCAGAGATATGGGGCTTGTCTTATGAAGAGAGATTGAGCAGTTTAGGCCTATACTCTATCGAGGTTAGAAGAATGAGAGGAGTTCTAATTGAGGTACATAAGATCATAGAAGAGTTTGATAAAGTGGACGTAAAGCACTTGTTTCCTCTTGTGGGTCAATCTAGAATAGAAGTCATAGTTTTAGGATAAAGGTAGCAGATTTAAAACAGAGGTGAAGAGAAGTTACTTCTCTCAAGGGATCATGAATCTGTGGAATTCACTATCCCAGAGTGTAGTGGATTGAGTAAATTTAAGGAGAAGATAGATAGCTTTTTAATTAATAATGCGTTGAAGGGTAATTGTGAACGGTCGGGAAAGTGGAGTTGAAGCCAAAAGGAAATCAGCCATCATTATATTGAACAGTGGAGGAGCAGGCTTGAGGGGCTGAATTGCCTACTCCTGCTCCTAATTTTTATGTTGGTCGCTTAAGTCCTCAGCCTGCACAGCAGTGGGTAGGGATCACACCAAACCTAGTATGTATGCCTGTGGCCTAGTTGAGGGGTGGGCTCCCTTTGTCTTCGGCAGCTCATGCACATCCGAGAGAGCCACCAGCAGCAGGGGCCTCCCAAGCAGGAGCACTCCTGCTTTCCCTTTAAATTGAACTCCATCCCCCACTCACCAGGGTCTTACCAACTAGCCTCACCTATGTTTCTTCCATTGCTGCATCAATGACCCTGATCCTCAGCCCTACTCCAGTAGAGGTCAATGCCTGATTGGTATTAAATCAGATCGGCGTGAGGCTGTTGTCATTGACCTGCTCTGCGACCATTGAATTCCAATTGACATTTCAGGTTGATGAACCTTCATCAAAATTGAGGAAAGGTAGAATTGTAATTGGTTTTGAATAAGAGGGGGAGGGGGCGGTGGAAGAAGAAAAGGGAAGGTTTGTGATAGGGCGAAAGCCAAGAGAGATGAATTGGCAAGGGAGTTCCTGGCTCAGAAGCGAAAGGGAGTGTTAATTGATATATTCATATGAATTTTTTGCTTCTTCCTTAAATTAACTTAATGTAAGATCGTAGTTGACTTTTCCTTGCTTTCAAACTTTTATTACTGGCCTTTAATTTGTAGTTTCTTTTTACGAACTTTCTGAAGGAACCTATGTATCCAAATAGAATTCTAATGAAGCATCAGTGGTAGAGTCAAAACTTACAACTTTAATAATTTACAAAAATGCGACGTTGTTCGAGAAGAAGGATTATCTGAAGGACTGATGGTTATAACATTCATTATTACACTACAGGGAACACTTAAATAAGGATGAATGTTGAATCATACAGTGTAGAAGGAGGCCATTCAGTTCACCATGCCTCTTTGAAATAGCTATCCAATTAGTCCCACTCCCCTACACTTTCCCCACAGCCTTGCAAGTCTTTTCTTTTCAAGTACACATTCAATTTCCTTTTGAAATCTAATAATTGAATTTATTTCCACCAACCTTTCATATGACACATTCCAACTCATAACAACAAGCTGCATGAAAAAAAAACTCATCTTAGTTCTAATTCTTTTTCCAATTACTTTAAAATTTATCTTTTTGTTGCTGGCCCTCCAGCCAATGTAAACAGTTTCTCTTTATTTACGCCATAAAAGCCGTTTATAATGTCAAACATTTTCTTTAAATCTCCCTTTAACTTTTTTTCTGTTCTAAGAGAACAATCCCGGTTCCTCTATCTCTCCACTTGCTACGTTAAAATGGTGGAAAATGGAACTTTCACCATCGAGCAAAGGTAAAGAGAGATCTCATTTCCGCACTGCACTCCTGAGTCATTTTGGATTTGAAGTCTGTGTTTTTTATTACTTCTGTCAAGATCCATGAAGGCAAACAGGAGGCAAATGCAGATTGCTTGTAGTGTTAGTCCACTGAGCCTTAATTGTGTACCTCAAAGTTAATGGGATAAAATTTATCATGGCAAATTCTGAATTTGAATTCAGTGAGTCTGGCAAAATGAGAACGAAAGCTGCAAAGTGCCATAAAATCACACACTGTTCATCAGTATCCTTCAGGGAAGAAAAACTGCCATTTCTACTCTGTCTGATTTGACATGTTGACCTTGATGTCCCCGAAAACAATTGGGACAGAAGAACTGCAAAACAAAAGCACCCACAGGACTATACAGCATCTTAAAGGCCGAGGCCCACCACCTTCTCTGGGAATCAGGCGTGTGTTGTAAATGCAATCTTTTCCCCATTTACCACATTTCATGAACGTATTTCCTACCCATAATTCTGCACAATGCTGCGTCATGTGACGATCTACTGGCAAATCCATGCACTTGCCCACGGTAAAGGAGCAAACTGGAAAGGAATAATTGGCCTGGTGCAAATAATTTGCTTGCTGAGGTGCACCTTGGTGCAGAAGAATAATCAAAGGAGGGGAAATTAATTCTTTAAAATATTAACTTGTGATTATGATTCAGGAGAGTCTTTTGTTGAAAAGAAAACTAGATCATCTTGGTGAGTAACTGTTGTTATTCTGACAATTAAAATGATTGCTTTTCAAATGTTTTTTAATACGCTTCATTGTTGCATTTGTGTTTGTCCTTAATATTGTCAGTGAGCTGGTTCACTGTGTCAGGTTGAATATCAGCCCCTGTTTGAATCAGCAATATCCTGTGCAGCAGTCCACGTCAAAAAAAGGAAGCTTTTGTGTTATGGTGGCTTAGAACTCTGGTCCATTCTTAAAGGACTTGGATTCAAATATTTTTTTTATTTTAGAGGACCCAATTAATGTTTTCAAATTAAGGGACAACTCAGCGTGGTCAATCCACATAGCCTGCACATCTTTGAGTTGTGGGGGCGAAACCCACGCAAACACAGGGAGAATGTGCAAACTCCACACGGACAGTGACCCAGAGCCAGGATCGAACCTCGGACATTGGCGCCGTGAGGCAGCAGTGCTACTCACTGTGCCACCGTGCTGCCCTCAACTTGGGTTCAATTCTACCAGAAATTAACAAAAGAACTTGCTGCCAGGGCAGTACTGTTGCGCAGTGGTTAGCACTGCTGCCTCGCAGCGCCAAAGTCCCAGGTTCGATCCCAGCTCTGAGTCACTGTCAGCGTGGAGTTTGCACATTCTCCCCTTGTTTGCGTGGGTTTCGCCTTCATAACCCAAAGATGTGCAGGGTAGATGGATTGGACACACTGATTTGTCCCTTAATTGTAAAAAATGAATTGGGTCCTTCAAATTAAAAGAAAAAGATAAAAAAGAACTTGCCGTCTGGCATAAGAGTTTCCACGCCAACCTCCAACCAATTCCTCATAAACATGGGCCGACATGTCAGAATTTCACAGTAAAGTGGCATGTTCAAGAGGGGGTACAGAATGGGAACTTATTACACAGCAAAAAGGGTCATCTTCTGAGGATGGAGTTAATGCTTGGTTTTGAGGTCGAGCATCAGGGGTTTTACTCTGAATCCAGCTGTGTTTAATCTAACTTGATGCCGACTCTGAGCAAGAAGATAGGAAATACCTAATTTCCCGGCAACAACCCTCTTTACTTTGGCATAAATAATTCAAAAAAAGAGTTTATTGTAAAAAGAAATTCCACAATGAGCATAAAGGTGACGATAGGTGATTTTTTAACAAGGGCACTTTAATCAGTAATTGAAAATGTAAAATTTTAAAATGTAAAGATTGTTTATTGTTAATCGTGGTGTGGGATAAACAATTCGATAATTCGACCTCCAATTCTTTATTTGTGTTGCTATGTTAAAGCAAAAGGTATTTTCATTGAAATCATGCAAATATTAATGTAAATAACTACATTTCACACTATAGCTTCCAGTTGATACTATTTGAGACAACCTTTTTCTCAATTTTTTTATTTCAACAGTTTGATGATTGAAGAACAAGTTTTGGACAAGCTGAGCTACATATTCCAATGATTTTCGTTGTGAGTTGCTGAAGGATTCAGAATGGTAGGAACAAATATGTATGTTTAATATCTGCTTGTTGCTTTATTATTGTGTACTCCTCTTAAAATAATTGATGGAAAGTTGGCCGCAGTCACCCCTTGGGATGAGTGAGGACAAGGTACTGACAAACGATAGTTATGTTTTGTTTCACAATATACATAATTCACATTTGTTTGTGGATATGCATAGGGGGAAATGTTTTGCTCCCCAGCTGGCATAGTTGCAGATGGGGTGAGAGCATAAAATAGGAAATGTGGCTAACTGATCGCCTTCCAGCCCATCCCCGCACTGTCCCCATGTTAAAGTGGATTAGTAAAGGTTCAGCCACACTGTCCACCCTTGGCAGCACAGTTTTGTGAAGGGGAGGTCGTGGCTCACTAACTTTATAGAGTTTTTTGAGGAGGTCACAAATATGATTGATGCAGGTAGGGCAGTGTATGTTGTCTATATGGACTTCAGTAAGGCCTTTGACAAGGTCTCTCATGGCAGACTGGTACAAAAGATGAAGTCACACGGGATAAGAGGTGAGCTGGCAAGATGGATACAGAACTGGCTAGGTCATAGAAGGCAGAGAGTAGCAATTAAATGGTGCTTTTCGGATTGGAGGGCTGTGACTAGTGGTGTTCTGCAGGGTTCAGTGCTGGGAACTATGCTGTTCATAGTATATATAAATGATTTGGAGGAAAATGTAACTGATCTGATTACTAAGTTTGCGGATGACAGAAAGGTTGGTGGAATTGCGGATAGCGATGAGGACTGTCAGAGGATACTGCAGGATTTACATCGTTTGGCCAGAGAGATGGCAGATGGAGTTTAATCCGGACAAATGTGAGGTAATGCATTTTGGAAGGTCTAATACAGGTAAGGAATATACAGTGAATGGTGGAACCCTCAAGAGTTCAGACAGTCCGAGAGATCTAGGCGTACAGGTCCACAGGTCCCTGAAAGGGGCAACACAGGTGGAGAAGGTAGTCAAGAAGGCATAGGGCATGCTTGCCTTCATTGGCCAGGGCATTGAGTATAAAAATTGGCAAGTCGTGTTGCAGCTGTATAGAACCTTAGTTAGGCCACACTTGGAACATAGTGTTCAATTCTGGTCGCCACACTACCAGAAGGGTGTGGACGCTTTAGAGAGGGTGCAGAAGAGATTTACCAGGACGTTGCTTGGTATGGAGGGCATTAGCTATGAGGAAAGGTTGAATAAACTTGGTTTGCTCTCACTGGAACGACAGAGGTTGAGCGGCGACCTGATAGAGGTCTTCAAAATTATGAGGGGCATACACAGGGTGGATAGTCAGAGACTTTTTCCCAGGGTAGAGGGGTCAATTACCCGGGGGCATAGGTTTAAGGTGCGAGGGGCAAGGTTCAGAGGAGATGGACGAGGCAAGTTTTTTTACACAGGGGTAGTGCGTGCCTGGAACTCGCTGCCGGAGGATGTGGTGGAAGCAGGGACGATAGTGACGTTTAAGGGGCATCTTGATAAATACACAAATAGGATGGGAATAGAGGAATATGGACCCCGGAAGTGAAGACATTTTTAGTTTAGGTGGGCAGCATGGTCGGCGCAGGTTTGGATGGCCGAAGGGCCTGTTCCTGTCCTGTGTTTTTCTTTGTTCTTTGTTCTTTGATCCTATTGCGGACAAAACCTGGCCAACATGTGGGTGGGGAAGGCAGAACAAAAGAGGCCAATCCACTTTTTCACAACTTCCGGCCAAAAGGTGGGAAGGAAGGAAGCGCTTCCTCTTGGGGCTGTCCTATGTTTAGCGGGACTAAGAACCTGCAAGGTGTTTGCCCATTTTGGGACTCCCCCCGTTGCATATGAAAACTGAGCTCTCCGCGGCCCCCCCCCCCCTCCCCACACACACACACCCATCCCCAACCTCCTTCGGGACCCGACTATTTATGATCAAGAAACCTGGACTTCCCTGCAAATCGGGTCACCATGGACCTTCTCCTCCAAACTAGTTGTAATCCTAGCAGCGGTCACCAATGAGTTCTGGCCAGCTGGGTCGGTTCAGCTCCCGGCCAATCTGATTGACCAGCAGCTCTTGAGGACAGACCTTTCTACCCCAAAGGGCAAAAGGTCCAGAAATACCATGCTAAGACTTCCCCCAGTGTATTATTTCCATTAGGCAGTCAGTTAGTTCACAAGATGTTTTTATCAGGGCGGGTGGATTGGGGTGGGTGGATTGTGGGCATGAGAAGTATGCTC